>NW_016107362.1:8060568-8111952 GCF_001604975.1 Cebus imitator
TTGATACAATCTGGTGTCAGAAGTAGCTCTGAAGCAAGATGAAATTTCTAGGCAATCAGTGACTTTTGGAACTGACTGCGGTACCCACAACTGAGTCCTTTGTATCTTTCACTTCCACAGCTCACCGTTTTCTCTCAAGGTAAGCTTTCTCTCAGGTCCAGTCCCCTCTGTTTGATAGCAGCTCGCTGAGGACTTCATTTTGGATCTAGTTTGATTAACACTAACAATAAAAACCTTGCATTCCTTCTGGGACCATGAAGACTTTTACACTTTTTGTCTTTTCTGGCAAGCCCTTTCTGGTACTAAGGCTGTTTATCTTTCTGTTCTTCGTGAGTATTCTTCTGACTTCAATTTTATTCTGAGTTGTTTATGTTTATACTTTTGATTGTTGATAGCCCTTTCTTCTCTGTGTTTTAACATTTATCAAGATAAATAAAAATGGAATCCCCAAATTTCAAAGCATGCAACAAACTCTCCCTTCTGGGACCCCAGTCAGCTATGTATATAAAAATTATGGTCCTTTTCTGTGCACATTTTAAAATCAATGGACAAAGTACACATAAACTAGTTTAGATATTCAATGGGCCCTCTTGAGAGTCTTTTAGTTTCCCAAACTTGTCTCTCTTAGGGCTGAATTAAAATGCTCTGGTTCTAAAATTAACAAGTCGGAGTGAAAGGCCTACTTCAATTGGAAACTTGGAGCTTCTAAATGCATTCAAGATACAAAAATTGCCTCCATGCAAGATATTGTCTCAAAGCTGGCTGAGACTCTCTTTTTCAGAGTCTTCCCTCCCTTTCCTATGTCTTTTTCTCCTTATTCTTTTGTGAACTAAACTCTCTTTGTCCAAAATTCGTCAGCTATTCTGGCATATCGACTATTTAAGTAAAGATAGTTCAAAAATAGCAGGTACAAAAATATTTATTTTGAACTTAACACTGTTTCTTAAAAGCAGAAGATGAAATTGGCATGTAATAGGCATCCTCTCTCCATATACTTGAAGAAAAGTCAACACTGTTAATCCTCAAGGATAAAAACTTGAGGCTAAAATAATATTGTTTGGACCTGGTTAGAATAATTGTTATCTTTTAAGCTTCCTTACGTAATGTTGTCATATTTTCACAGTTAACTGTTCTTTGCACAATATTTTGGTAACTAATTCTTACTACTTTACCCAAAATTTGGTTCACAGTCTTTATAATATTACCTACTGTGGTAACTAAAAAATGTTAAAGTTTAGCCTTGAGCATTTTGTTAGAAATATAATTTGGATTCAACTGTCTTCATATAACATATGCTGGTTTTAAATTTGTTGGCAAGATAAAAATTAAGATGTTTTCAGATTTGTTTGAGTACTTTTCTTTTTTTTTTTTTTGCCTAGGTTTGCTGATTAGACTGTTTATTTTTGTCTTTGACAAATATCTTAAGATCTTAAAAGTATGATTTTGACCTAAAAACAAACGTATAGATGAGAGTACAATGCATATAAAGCACAATGATGTAAGGTTTAGAGTTTTTCTTTGATACAAAAAATTGAAATTACGACAAACTCAGTTTAATATCTCAGTTTTCATAAGTAATCTAGGTATAATTGTTAAAATAGGTTAACTTCAATAGGATATTCATTCACAAATGAACATTTTATGTAATATAAAATGTTTAAGTAATAGATATTTAATTTTCAAATCTTTTGGATTTTCTTATTTTTATTTTTGTGGGTACAAAGTAGATATATATATTTATGGAGTACATGAGATATTGATGCAGTCATGCAATGTGAAATAATAATTTCTAAATAAAATAAAACACAAAAACATAAATTAGTTAACATAAGTATGTTTGTTATTAATTTGAATATATTAATATTAGAAAATATGTCTTATCTACATTAAAATATTCTACAAAATATGCTTTTTAGAGGTTATAAATGATATATTTATGAGATGTGAGATAACAGTTCAAAATTACTTCCTAGGTTTTCACTTAAAATTACTAAATTTTCTAATTAATATATGTAATTTTCTATATAAAAAGCACAAAAATAATTTTATATGAGAAATAATTTTCTATTCTCTCAATGATAAGGGAAAATAATTAAAAAGTGAATTTTTGTCCTAAGGTGAAATGATTGATTTTTCCACTATAAAAAAGGGATAAATATAGGGCAAAGACTAGGGGTTTAAGAGAATGGTAGGTCTAAGCCAGTTGTGGAGAGTTTTTGGAAGATGGGTCTTGTAAAGGGAGTCTTATTTGTGGTTTGATTGCTGGAAATAGGGAATCGTTTATATGTTTTCTTAAAAATTGAGCATTGGTGTCAGGGATGCACTAGTACAGGACTAGAGTCTGTTTATTTATGTTTGGAGCAATAAGATTTTCTTAAAATATTGATCTATCTTTGGGAAAGAAGGAAAGAGAGAGAGAGAGAGAGAGAGGGAGGGAGGGAAGGAGAGAGGAAGGGAGGGAGGGAGGAAGTGAGAGAGAGAGAGAAGGAAGGAAGGAAGGAAGGAAGGAAGGAAGGAAGGAAGGAAGGAAGGAAGAAAGAAAGAAAGAAAGAAAGAAAGAGAAAGAAACAAAGAGAGAAAGAAAGAGAGAAAAAATAAAGAAAGAAGAAAGAAAGAAAGAAAAAGAAAACTGCAAGAGGTTTTGTTTAATTCTGAAATCTGTTTCTTTAAATTTTCAGTCTTCTGAACTGCAACCTTACAGTTTAGAGCAGTGTTTTCCTCCAGTATCACTTGATTATGTACTCTTGACTTTCCTTGATATGTCTGAATTTTTTCACGTAACCAGGATATTTTTCATGCTTTTACTAAGGTCCATGTATTTCTCCACTCAAGGTGTTTACATTATTCTTCTATAATACTATGTATACTCATAACCTTGGACAAACATTTTTCCTGTGTCTAATTGAATTCGAGTACCTTTTCATTAGGTTCGACTTTCAGGTTATCTAAATGGGCTTTTTATAAGGAGAAACAACCATGCTACCGGAGTCTTTTTCTTCACCTTATTGGTAACTAGCCTAAGAAACAAAGATTTTTCACTTTAATAAGATAATTTACTGTATTTCATGTTGTCTTTGTTAGTTTTTTTTTTCTTCTTCTTTATTTGGGAAAACTGAGCTTTGAAAGAGTTTTTTCTTTTGAAATATACAGGTAATTTTTTGTTTTGTTTTGAAATCTTTTGATTGTCACTCTGGTTAAGTGAATTACTATTATTTCACAATGGCATGTAATTGATAGCAGCAGGAAGCAAATTCCTAGGCAGACAGTGACAGGTCCCTGGTGAAACCTGACCTTTAAACCAAAGAAAATTTAAAGCCTGAATGAACTGCCAGTTCAATTTTTGACTTGAGTGAGAACATCCTTGATGCCTCTTAGCCAATCAAATGGTAATTTTTCCAGGCCTGCCTATGGACCAATCAGCATGCACTCCCCCATTAAAACTCTGGACTCAGCCACACATTGGGCTATATGCTTTTGTATACCCACTTCGGATCCCCTCTTGTTGTCCAGAGCTTTTCTGTCACTCAATGAAACTCTTCCCTGCCTTGCTCACTCTCTGGTCATTCTTGGTCACACAACGTCATTCGCAGATCAAGAACCTGGAACCCACGCAATGACAGGGGTGGAAAGAGCTGTAACATGGTGACCTCCCTCCAGCTCACTGAGCAATGGAGAAACAAGCTACTGGGCACCAGGCACCCCTACTGATTGCACCGTGAGTGGCGGGAACGAAAGAGCTGTAACACAAATGAACCCCACACCCCGCACCTGTTTGCTGCACTGTGGGTGGCAGGAAGGTGAGAGAGCTGTAACAGGTCCTGGGGACTCAGACGTCAGGATTCCCAGGCGACAGCCATAACACCCCTTGGGACTCTGTAGTTGCTGCCATCTCTGAGTTTTTGGGCACTACTGCATCCACGTCATCCAGACGCTGGCACCCAAGGTGGAAGAAGGTCACAGCGTGCCCAGCCTAGATGTGGGCTGAGTGTGAGTTTTGCAGGGACCACAGCCTGCTGGGCAGAGTGGGTGGAGCCAGCTCAGTGGCGAGCCCAGAAGCAGGTGAAGGCTGTGCAGAGGCTTTGATGGCCTCAATTTCCTGCTGGCCAAGTGCACTGAAAGAATACGGTGTCATGATCCCATTTTGATCAAGTACTTTAGATCTTTTGACATCTTTGGCAGGCTTGCTCATGATTAAATTATAATTTTTTAAAGTCTCAGACCAATATTGAGATGTTTAAGAGAGTCCTAGGACTTCTCAAAGGTTTATAAAATAGAGATACTGAACTAAATCATGGCTATTTGAGATGTTGGGTAGATACGCTAAACTTCCAAGTGGGAAGTGTTGCTAGGTCTTCTTTCAGTTACATATTGGGTATATTATTCATATGAAAGCTTCCGAAACTACATAAAGTTCTTTAAAATCTATGTCATCAATAATGATTTTAGTTACTATGTTATTTGCCACAAAGTAACTAAATTTTCCTGTAATTTTTACAATGAATTCTCATTTGATTTTTAACCACAGCTAGGCTAAGTGTCATCATTCAGGATTATTGTTCCAATATTGTTTAAAGACATCTGTAATCTGATTCTTGGAAAAGACTCTAACAAGTACTCTTGAATATAGGATTCTGAAAAATTGAAGATCAGTGAACTAAATAAGAATTCTTCAAAACTCTAATGAAAAAAATGATGAATTAATAATTCATTGTTAAGATGAAGCAGAAAAAAAATAATTACATGAAATTAAATAACTGATTAAGGTAATGTTTTTATGAGTTTAATTTAAAACATTGTTAGTTATTTAATTAAATGTTTTATTTTTTAGATTTAAGAAAAATTTCTCTCGGGATATCTATAATTGACAACTAAGTAAATTATACTTTTGTGAACAAAGGTGAAAACATTTACTTTTTCTTTCTACTTGATCTCTCCATAATTGAAAAACTATTTATGAGCAGTCTTATTTTTATAGCAATAAGAATGTACATTCTTAATAATAAGATAAAATTGGGAATATCGGCTATATTACCAAGGCTTTGAAATGACATATTTAAATTGTATACAGGTACTGCAGACAAAGGCTGAAATCTGCCTTGGTTTGGCTATGTAGCCTCTTCAAGCATACCCATATATTTGCCAAAGCTGTACTTCTTCATTATAATCATTTTTTCTTACTCCTGAATAAACTCATTTTATTAGTAGATACTTTTCTCTGATGTCTTTTCTTAGGTTGACAAGTATATAATTATATGTATCATATTATAATTACATATTATATGTTTAGTTTTTTTCAAGTGTCTTTTTCTGCTAATTTTGTATCAGATTAGAAATAACATTTTACATTTTCATATTAGACATATCATATATACAGATCTACTCAAGCTGAAAGTTAAATATTTCATTTAGAAAGAAGGTTACGTACCTGGAACTCATCTACATTAGAAATAGATATAATAAAGAAAAGAATTAATTGCTGAACCTGTCAGCCTCACTAACAAGTTTCAGGAAATATGATCAAATATTGTGTTTATTCAAGTGCAAAATTTGAGAATGGCCACCTGGAAAGACACAGACTGTAAAACATGGTCTCAGTGCTACATAGTGGAGAATTTTGAGGGTCATTTATATAAGCAAGATCTTATATAAGGGAAGCTTAACAGGATTTCAACATATTTCAAAGAAGGTTCATGCATAGGTACAGCATTTTGATTGGTTATTATTTGTAATGCTTCTTTCGGGAAGTGCAGTTAATATTCTATTTTAAGATGATAATACTCAAAGGGTCTTTTATCTTAGTCAAGGTTACAATCTGTGAGCCAGGTACAAGAAAGTAAAGAAGCAAGTGAATGTGTACCATAAGGTCAGTAATTAAGAGGCAATGCTCCATGACTTGGTCTCAAAGTCAACCCAAATAAACAGACTATCCTTTTGTTGCCCCCACAATTTCCCCCTTCCTTCAAGATCTTTGGAATAGAGCATCGCAGAAGCTGTATTTAATTAGAGCATAGTTAAATCTCACATTGCTAAGAACTCATATTCCTAGGGAGTCATGTCCTAGGGAGGGAAGAATAAGTTATAAAATGGACAAGGGGTAGGGCTGGATTATAGGACACCAGGAGCAAAGTAACTTATGGGTGCAGTTCAGGTCGCATGAACATATTTTCAATTATGGCAGCTTTCTAATCAATCATTACTCTAATTTAGGTGCTAATTGTAGGCAAAGTGAACCACAAATCATAAGTAACTTGATCACTGTAAAAATGAGAACAATGTTCATGATTATGAAAATAACTACCTGAGGACCAGAATGCAATGAAGAAAGCATCCCCCAGGGTAACCAACCAGGCAAGTCATTTAAAGATCGGTTTCTCTTACGTCTTGTAACCATTTAGACTTTTGGGTTATTCTTCCTAATCAAGTCTCCACTTCTCTGTAGTGTTAGTATAGGCACAAGTGGTGTGTGCTATCACACAGAGTCTTCCTTTTCTGCCAATAGTCTAAGGCAAATCTGTTCTTTAGTACCACCTTATCTAAGGAGTTCAAAGATTTTTGTTGAGTTGCAATCCCTTTGGCAGTGTCTTCAGCTGTCTGACCAATAGTGGCAGATAGGTTTTGAATCATATCTTCATTAATATAAACTCCAGCTCTTAGGATTAGTATTTCAAAAATGCTTTTACCTAAGTTATTATCATATCCTACTAACATAGTGCTCTTACTATGTCCTCCATTACACTGTAATGGAGAGAGAAAAGCATTTATTTTATATTTTTATGTAAGTATAAGGGAGTTACAAAATGTCCTGAAAACCAGAGGCTCTCTATTTACCAGCTATGGAGGCAGCAATGTAACTGTCCAACCTTGAGTAGCCAATCAGTCTTGATGCCTTGTACAAATACATAACCTGGGAGAGTACAAGTAACTCCTCTGAGGCTATGTTCATTAATGGCCTCACTAACAAGAAAGACAGAGAGCATTAAGTTCCACCAGAGATTTCCTTTTTTGCACATTTGCAAAAACCTGCTCACATCATCTGAAATGAGAGGAAAAAGTAGGCAAAGCAGATATTCATTGCTTTTAGAAATCCATTTCTTAATTCAATAAGGAATAGAATGGGGAAGCCCAGGGCCAAATTCCTTCTGAGTAGATTAGGTTTGATAGCAGATAGTTTTTGACAACATATAGAAGCATTAGTTTCATGAATAATTCAGACTTGGAAAGTTGGCTCAAAGGGAGATGAATATGTATTGGCATTAGGAACATCTGAAAAATTAGTGACAGATATTATAAATGACATATATTGGTCATGAACAGTTCTAGGAATCAAATGACAGATCCAACCATCTGATAGGGTTCCTCCAATAGCAACCTTTCGGGATAGTTTAATAAAAGTATCATCATATCATTCTACACGTTGAGACAAAGGAATAACCATAAGAACTACCTACTAAAGTCCTAAAACAAAAACTATATCAACAGACTAGAATGGAAATACATTTTTCTTTTTTTTTTTTCCTTTCTTTTTTCTTTCTTTTTTTCTTTTTTTTTTTTTTTGACAGAGCCTTTCTCTATTGCCCAGGCTGGAGTACAGTGGTGCCGTCTTGACTCACTGCAGCCTCTCCTCCTGGGGTCAAACGATTGTTCCACGTCAGCCTCTGGAGTAGCTGGGACTATAGGCACATGCCACCATGCCTGGCTAATTTTTGTGTTCTTGTAGAGATGGGGTTTTGCCATGTTGCCCGGGCAGGTCTCCAACTCCTGAGCTCAAGTGAACCCTTGCTTCAGCCTCCCAAAGAGCTAGGGAAGAAATTTTCTATATCATATAAAATAATAGCAATTAACAAGATACCCAAAGCAAGGATGATAATAGCCACTAGTAGATAAGTATAAGCATTATTTACCAGACACAGGCCTGGACTGGTATTATAGGAAAGCTATCTACTTTAGTTGTCTTTTTCTTGGCCTGGTGTTGACTTAAATCAAAGATCACCTTCCAGAAAGTCAGTTCATTCAGGAGGCTCAACCTTCTTTAAATGAGAAATGTGAATCCATGAGCTTATGCCTTCTAGCTTTGCAGCACAATTTTTCATAAAGTACCTCTTAGGGACCTTTCTATTTTGGTTAATGAGACTCCTTTAGAAGATGTCATTTCCAGTAGACAAAGTCTTCGGGCTGAAGTCCATAGGTTTTAAGTATTTTGGTTCCCAAAAATTCACCATAGAAATATATATATATTTTTATAAAATTGTTATTTTTAGTTAGTTATTTTATAAAGCCATTATATATGTATTTTTTGCATTATGGATTCATAGTTTCCTGGTGATAGTTTCAAATGTCTACCTGTTATTACGTCAGTTGGAGATACCTCAGTTGGAGATACCAACTCATTGGTTCTGCAAAACCAATGAAAGAGTTTTGGCCACAAAATTTTAAAAGCCTTAGTTTATTTTGTGAATTGCATTTTAGTTATTTCATTTGTGCATTCTACTAACTCAGATGATTGAGGGTGACATGAACAACGAAAATGTTGAAGAGTTGGCCTCATCTTACTTACTGACTAGATAACATGTACAGTGAAATAAGCATTTCTGTCACTATGAAGTTCTAGAAGGACTCCCTAAGTCGGAATCATGTTTTTCCATGAGAATTTTACTTACCACTAAGGCTATTAATCTGCATGGAAATGTTTCTACCCAACGAGGAAACATACAAATCATCACTAGAACATACCTGTATCCTTATGATGGGGTAGCTTAATAAAATCTAACTGCCATACCTTGATGGGGGCTTCAGGTAAAAGAAAATGTCCTTGAGGTCTCCCTGCATGATATTTTGAGAAGATATGGCAGTGACTGTGTATCTTATGCTGATATTTGGAGAAAGTTTCCAAAATTATTGGAAACTTTCTCCAAATATCAGCATAAGATACACAACCATCCTATCAGGGCTCCCATGAGCTAAATCATATATGTAGGCAAAAAAAAATAATGACTGTAATTTAGTAGGAAGTATAGGCAAGTCATTTAGCCCATTCCTTATGTTATCCTTAGGGGAATATGTTCCCCCTTTGTTTTCTGATTTTCTTGTTCTGCTTTTAGAACTCCAAACTGAGCTAATTTTATGTCAAATTAGGGGTTTCTTTAAAAGTTAATGTAGATTGTTTTTCTTGCCTAGATATATTTAGAGCAAACTTCTTTGCTACCTTACCACCTGGTTGTTTTACTTTGTTTTGTTTTCTTTTCTTTCTGGAGGATCTAATTTGTAATAATCTGGGATTTTAATAACAGCTAGTGATTTTGGTAATAATATGGCTTCTAATAATTGTGAAATAAGGTGTCCATTTTTTGTAAACTGACCAGAAAATGTTAAGAACCCTATTTGTTATCACAGCATTCCAAAGTCACAAGACTCCAAAGGCATATCTGCTGTCTGTGTGAATATTAGGAGTTATTCCTTTTTCCAGCTGACGAGCTCTAATTAATACTATCAATTTTGCTTGTTGAGCCAATGTTGCATTGGGAAGATAAGCACTTTCTATTTCTTCCACTAAGGACACTATAGCATAAACTACATGACAAATTCCAAGTTCATCTTTTAAGGACGATTCATCTGTAAATCAAACATTAGTAGCACTGAGGGGAGTTTTGCACAGGTCTATCCTAAGACACAGAAATTGATCAGTTAAGGTTATAGGATCACATGGCTTTTCATCTAAAATTAGGGGCAGAAGAGTAGCAGGATTTAGATTACTACACTCAGAGATGATTATATGGGGTGCAGAAAGAAGTCAGACTTCATAAGAGGACAGCCTGCTAACTGAATAATGCTGAGTGTGGTGTGAACTTAGAAATGCTTCTACAGAATGTGGAACAAAGAGTGAGAGGCGATCCCATCACTATTTATTTGGTTGCTTTACTAGCAGGGCAGTTGCTCTTATCACTCTCATGCAAGATGGTAGTCCTCTAGCCACCGGATCCAATTGTGGACTATAGCATCCTGTAGGTCTATTATGATCCCCAAGTTTTGGGACCAGAAATACCTCTGGTATTAAAAAAATGTAAACAATATTATAATTTGGATGTCCTAAGGCCAGGGCATCTATAAAACCCCTGTTATTTTAATTGCTTCTAGTGTTAACTAATTTTCCTCTGTCCATTCCAGAGGCCCCGGGCTTATCTCATTTTAAAAGAGTATATAACCCCAAAACCTAAAATTCAATTCAAAAAAAGATAAATAAATAAAAGAGTGTATAGAGTCTGAGTTTTTTTTTTTTTTTTTTTTTTTATGAAATCTAATTTCTTTATTATTTTGCCAACCCCACAAATCCTCTTAGTTGCTTCTTAGTTTTGGGCAGGAAAGGTCCATATACCGTTTTATTCTATCCAGATTAATGAAAAGGCTTTTATTTGATATTGGGTGACCTAAGTTTAAAACTAAATGTTTTCCTTTGAGACCTTGTATCCTTTAAAGCCATTTGTTGTAACAAGTGAATCCCATCTCTTATAAAGGTTGCTTATCTTCTGAACAGAGAACTAAATCATCCGTGTATTGTATTAAAGTATATCTTTTTTCAATACTTGTAAGAAATAAGTTGAGCTCTTCGTGTATCCCTGAGGCATGAGTGTTCATGTTTATTGTCTGTCTTTCCAAGTGAAGACAATGAGAAAGTGACTGTGTTTATCAACAGAAATGTAAGGAATACACCATATAAATCTATAATAGTACAGAATTCACCTTCAGATGAGATGGCAGTCAACAACGTTTGGCACTACCGAATTGCCAGGAATGACTATATTCTTAATTGTTCTTAGATCCAATTCTACCCTTTCTCATGGGTAGAATTGGAGGGCTACGTGGACTTGTGCAGGGAATAAATCAGCCTCTTTCTATATAATCTAAAGTGATATGTGTTATTTATTCCAAGGCCTTAGATCTTGGGTGATATTGCTCTAGGTTCAAAAGAAGGTTTGATCGGTGTATTTGGATTTTAATTGGGGCAGCCAAGATAATATTAGTGGAGGACTTTGACCATATCTGATTTTTTTCAATAGCAGTGGAGGACTTTGACCATAATTGATCAGGTACTGCTTTGAGCAGTTTATGTAATTTTTCATTATTTAGTAATTCAATAGCCTGTTTCGGGGTCCCGGGATGGCTGAATAAGAAGCAGCTCCAGAACACAGCTCCCAGCAAGAGAGACACAGAAGCCAAGTGGTCTCCACAATTCCAAATGAGGTACCGGTTCATTTTGTGGATCTGGTTGGACAGTGAGTAGAAAACAAATAGGGCAAGTTGAGGCAAGACGGGACACTGCCCCACCCAGGTGGTGCGTGCAACTGACTGGAGGACTGGGGGATCTCCTCCTCTGGGACTTCAGTTTGGATACAGCTCTCCACCCAAGCCCTCTGCAACCCACAGAATAGAAGATCTTCGCGGGGCTGAAAAGCCTTAGTGAGCTGCCTGAACAGGGCAGAACAGCAATTTCAGCCAGCTCCAGGGCTGTCAGAATAGATCAAGGTAGAAGCACTGGCTAACACCAACAAAGCCAAAAAGCCAGGGGAGGAAGCTATCCACCCTCCAGAAAGAAAGGAAACTGAACGCAGGGAAATAGGCCATACAGCAGGGCGGGTCTCCCGCACAAAGCCTAGCAGGCTAAAAAGTTCTCACTTCAGAGTTTCACACCCGGAACATCAGTTAGAGAGCATCCAGGAACGAATGAGTTCAGTGGTGGGAAAGGGCAGCTGCCATTGCAGAAGCCGGCCTAATTTTCCTAAGCAAATATAAGATGCAGAAAAAATATCCAGCAGCTGCACTGAATCTGTAGCAGCCCTGCAGCTCCCCTGCAGGCAGACAAAGAAAAGGCTGCCTCCCCAAGCAGCTACCTGATATCAAACCTGTGTAAATTCAACAAGATGGGAAGAAACTAGTGCAAGAAGGATGAAAACATCAAAAACTAGAACGTCTCTCCCCCACCACAAGATCACAACTACTCACCAGCAAGGGAACAAAGCAGGATAGAGAACGAATTTGATGAACTGACAGAAGCAGGCTTCAGAAGGTGGGTAATACACTTCTCTGAGTTAAAGGAACATGTTCTAACCCAGCCAAAAAAGACCAGGTACAGATGGGTCTAAAGCAGAATTCTACCAGATGTGCAAAGAGGAGTTGGTACAATTCCTTTTGAAACTACTTCAAACAATACAAAAAGAGGGAACCCTCCCTAACTCATTTTATGAGACCAACGTCATCCTGATACCAAAACCTGGCAGAGACTCAACTGAAAAAGAAAACTACAGGCCAATATCCATGATGAATATCGATGCAAAAATCCTCAATAAAATACTGGCAAACTGAATGCAACAGCTCATCAAAAAGCTTATTCATCATGATCAAGTAGGCTTCATCCCAGGGATGCAAGGCTGGTCCAACATACACAAGTCTATTAACATAATCCATCACATAAACAGAACCAAAGACACAAACCACATGATTATCTCAGTAGATGCAGAGAAGTCTTTTAACAAAATTTGACAGCCCTTTATGCAAAAAACTCTCAATGAACTAGGTATCGATGGAATGTAACAGAAAATAATAAAAGCTATTTATGACAAACCGACAGCCAATATCATACTGAATGAGCAAAAAGTGGAAGCATATTCCCTTTGAAATCTGGCACAAGACAAGGATGCCCTCTCTCACCACTCCTATTCAATATAGTATTCGAAGTTCTAGCCAGAGCAATCAGGCAAGAAAAAGAAATAAAAGGTATTCAATTAGGAAAAGAGGAAGTCAAATTGTCTCTATTTGCAGATGACGTGATTGTATACTTAGAAGACCCCATCATCTCAGCCCAAAATCTCCTGAAACTGATAAGCAACTTTAACAAAGTCTCAGGATACCAAATCAATGTGCAGCAATCACAAGCATTGCTATACACAAACAACAGACTAACACAGAACCAAATCAAGAGCGAACTCCCATTCACAATTGCTACAAAGAGAATAAAATATCTAGGAATACAACTAACAAAGGATGTAAAGGCCCTCTTCAGGGAGAACTACAAACCACTGCTCAAGGAAATACGAGAGGACACAGACAGATGGAAAAACATTCCATGCTCATGGTTAGGAAGAATCAATATTGTGAAAATGGCCATACTGTCCAAAGTAATTTATAGATTCAGCATTATCCCCATCAAGCTACTTATGACCCTCTTCACAGAACTGGAAAAAATCACCTTAAACTTCATTGGAACCAAAAGAGAGCCCATATAGCCCAGACAATCCTAAGCAAAAAGAACAAAGCTGGAGGCATCACGCTGCCTGACTGTGTACTAGAAGGCCACAGTAATCAAAACAGCATGGTACTGTTACCCAAACAGAGACATAGACCAATGGAACAGAACAGAGGCCTGAGAAGAAATGCCACATATCTACAATCACATGATCTTTGACAAACCTGACAAAAACAAGCAATGGGGAAAGTATTCCCTGTTCAGTAAACGGTGTTGGGAAAACTGGCTAGCCACTTGCAGAAAGCACAAACTGGATCCCTTCCTGACACCCCACACTAAAATTAACTGCAGATAGATTAAAGATCTAAACATAAGACCTAATACCATAAAAACCCTAGAAGGGAACCTAGGCAAAACCATTCAGGACATAGGCACAGACAAGGACTTCATGACTAAAACACCAAATGCATTGGCAACAAAAGCCAAAAATAGATAAATGTCATCTAATTAAACTCCAGAGCTTCTGTACAGCAAAAGAAACAATCATTAGAGCAAAGCAGCAACCAACAGAATGGGAAAAAAATTTTTGCAATCTAACCATCTGACAAAGGGCTAATATCCAGAATCTACAAAGAATTAAAACAGATTTACAAGAAGAAAACAAACAAACCCATTCAAAAGTGGGTGGAGGATATGAACAGACACTTTTCAAAAGAAGACATATATGAGGCCAACAAACATACAAAAAAAAATGCTCGTTATCACTGATTATTAGAGAAATGCAAATCAAAACTACATTGAGATACCATCTCACCCCAGTTAGAGTGGCTATCATTAAAAAATCTGGAGACAACAGATGCTGGAGAGGATGTGGAGAAATAGAAACACTTTTACACTGTTGGTGGAACTGTAAATTAGTGCAACTATTTTGGAAGACAGTATGGCAATTCCTCAAGGACCTAGAAATAGAAATACCATTTGAACCAGCAATCCCATTACTGGGTAAATACCCAAATAATTATACATTGTTCTATTATAAAGACACATGTACCAGTATGTTCATTGCTTCACTGTTTACCATAGCAAAGACTTGGAACCAACCCAAATGTCTATCAACCATTGACTGAATAAAGAAAATGTGGCACATACACACCATGGAATACTATGCAGCCATAAAAAATGATGAGTTCGTGTCCTTCATAGGTACATGGATGAACCTGGAAACCATCGTTCTCAGCAAACTGACACAGAACAGAAAACCAAACATCACATGTTCTCACTCATAGACTGATGTTGAACAATGAGAACATGTGGACACAGAGAGGGAAGCATCACATGCTGCAGTCAGCTGGGGGTGCTGGGGGAGGGACAGCGGGAAGTGGGGAGGGTGGGGAGGGATAACGTGGGGAGAAATACCAGATATAGGTGATGGGGGGATGAAGGTAGTAAACCACCTTGCTGTGTATGTACCTATGCAACAATCTTGCATGATCTGCACATGTGCCCCAGAACCTAAAGTACAATAAAATAAAATAATTCGGTAGCCTTTTTGGAAACACGAAGGACAATTGGTAAATTAGAAGGGTCCAGTTTTAAATGCTCTGTGTCTTTTGTCCTTAAATTTTTTCTGTGTTCTAATTCTAAATATATTTCCCATTTGGGAAAAAGAAAATGTGGGTATTGAATATTTCTAAAAGTCTCTCCCTATCATATGCGTGGGGGCTGTTGGAACCAAGAGGAAAACATGAGCCTCTTGTAAGGTGCCTATTTGGAAAGCCACAGGCTGTGATTTATGCACTGATATAGGAGTATTAGTGACACTCACCACTTGAACTGTTTACACCAAGAAGTAGTGCCTTGTAATAAGGTTGGATTTGATACACATAATGTAGCTCCAGTATGAACAAGTATTTGTATGAGTTCTTCATTCTAAATAATTTCTATTTTCACAGAGTGATAGCAGGAAAGGACGGAAAGATCATTTTAAGTTCCTTGGAGCATTCCTATTCTTCTTTTTATTTTTTCTTCATCGGTTGTTCCTTACACTTGAGTTTTCTGCGATACTTTTTAGAGTGATTAGGTTTATTGTAAGAACTGCAAAGCAAAGGGTTAGGCCCATTGTGAGGTTTGTGGATGCATTTTGGAAGCCTGGATTGGGTGTAAAGTTATTTTAACTGTAAACTTATAACTTCATTAGCCCTATTCATTTGTTTCACTTCTCTCTTTCTTGCTTCTTTAGTTAAGGTATGAGACAACTGATAGGCAACAGTAACCAAATCGTGAGATTGAGACACATTCCCACTAGAGTGTCATCTTTTTATTATTAGTGTTAATTCTTCATCTAACCATTTATGAAATTGCAATTGGGAGAGTATCATATTGATGATTAGTATAACCCTCTTAACTGAATACTGTTTAAAGATTTGTTTCAAATCTCTCAAAATATAGCATCACTGACTCACCTGGATTTTGTCAACATTATTGTATTTTATTTCATCAACTATTTTTTGAAATACTAAAGGGATGGTATCTAGTAAAGCTTTAGCAACATCACAGGCATGACTGCCTTCAGTATCCGAAAGTTTCCAAGAGGTTTCTCCAATTCACCATAGCTAGTCAATCTGAAGCTTTACTTTCTGAAACTAACATATAATCTAGTTGATATAAATCAGAAAAAAAAACAGTATTATAAACTCAAATATTCAGTTCATATTTTGTGGCATAATGAGTACTGTCCTGGTGAGGGTCAGGGAAGTTTTAATTGTGCCTTTAAGCTCTATCTTTGATCATCATCGAGAAAGAAAGCAAGTTCTCCTCTACCGGACAGCAGCCGTTCTTGAAATGGAGCCAGAGCAGCAGAAGCAGGATGGGGAGGAAGAGAGAAGGTAGATTTGCACAAAGTCATTCACATAATAAAGGATAAAGAAGGAGTTAAGAATGTTGGAGGAGAAATTGAGCAGTCTTTTTCAAATCAGAAATTGTTTAAGAAAATTTTTTGTTTTCTTTCTGTGAATAAAAAATTTTAACAGAATCTTTTTTGGAAGCTTTCAAACACCATAGAAAATAACTTTCCAATTGCCCTATTTTATTTTAGAGCCATCTTTTTCTAACTGGGCATGTAAACTAGTGCAGCATTTCAAATCAAAGTCATTTTGGCCATTGTAATTTGGGATTGTCACAATTTATGCATGACCAATTTTTAAAATATTTTCATGAAAAGGCACCATACATGTCTTAAACAGAAACTCAGCTGAAACTTCTAAAGGTGGGTCTCTCTGTAAGGTGCAAAGTGTGGTTTTACATGCACAATTGCCCATAATGTAGTGTTTCCCTTCCTGAAGGACCAAAAGACTTAGGGAGAATCTTTTGAATCAAGCATGCTGCTTGTGGGAATGATTCATCCAGGTGTTACCCTTGACTTACTTCTTCCCTTTCACATTCTCAGTGACCCCAAGAAACTTGGGTGCTTAAGGCTCTGGGTGATCAATCATTTATGGGTGCCTACTGGATTAAGTGAAATTCCCTTTACGTTCTGCTAATGGGATCCCCGATGAGATCATTACTTATCATGAGCAATTAAATTCAACCCTCCCACTAGAACTTAGAGAATATTCTAAATCTAAAGAATAACAAACGAAACTCTTACCTTGCATCAGAGCTTCAATTTCAGTCCAGTTAAGCTAGGAATGTATAGCTTGAATAAAGCCTGAATCCTTAAACAAGCTGGGAGGATTCAAACCTAAGGGAGGCCTCACCAAGGATCCCTGTTAGCTATGCTGGGGGTGGAAGAACAACAGTTGTTTTTGCTCATAGCAAGGCTCTGTCTGCAGTCAGTGACGAGGATCACTGGAGGGTCACTTCTGGTCCTATCTGGTTCACCAAAATGTCAACCTTAATGATATTCAGGCAATATAATTGAATATTATGTTGATTCAAGTGCAAAGTTTAAGAATGGCCACCTGGAAGGACACAGACGCCAAAAACATGGGCCAGGTGCTCTGTAGTGGTTTAAGGGTAATTTATATTGGCAAGGTCTGGGAAAGCTTAACAGGAGTTCAACATTTTTCAAAGAAGATTAGTGCATAGTTGCTGCATTTTGACTTGTTATAAGTGGTGCTTTTCTTGGGAAGGGAGCATTTAACATTTCACATTAAGGATATAATAAT
Organism: Cebus imitator; assembly: GCF_001604975.1. NCBI lineage: Eukaryota > Metazoa > Chordata > Mammalia > Primates > Cebidae > Cebus > Cebus imitator. The sequence goes on from NW_016107362.1 coordinate 8,077,969, forward strand.
CAAGGTGTTTGTTTTTATTTCAATCTCAGTCAAGAGTTCTTTTATTTTAGGTGCTATGATGGTTAATATTGAGTGTCAACATTATTGGATTAAAGAATGCACAGTATGTTCCTTGGTATGTCTGTGAGGGTGTTGCCAAAGGAGACGAACATTTGAGTCAGTGGACTGGGAGAGGCAGACCCACCCTCAGTTTAAGTGGGTACAATCTAATCATCTGCCAGCATGGCTAGAATAAAACAGGCAGCGGAAGGTGGGAGAAGCAGGCTTGCTGAGTTTTCTGGCCCTCATCTTTCTCCCATGCTGGATATTTCCTGCCCTCGAGCATCAGACTCCAAGTTCTTCAGCTTTTGGACTCTTGGACTAATACCAGTGGTTTGCTGGGGGCTCTCGGGCCCTTGGCCACAGACTGAAGGCTGAACTGTCAGCTTCCCTGCTTCTGAGGTTTGGACTCAGCCTGATCCACTACTGGCTTCTTTGCTCCTCAACTTGCAGATGGCCTATCATAGGACTTTACCTTTGATCGTTTGTGTCAATTCTCCTTGTTAAACTCCTTCCATATATCCTCTTAGTTCTGTCCTTCTATAGAGTCCTAACACAGTGTCATCTAATCTGACCCTGGTATAAGAAAATAAGATGGAAGTGAATTTATAACAAAAGATCAGTAATTTAGAGGTTATGATCTGTGATTCTGTCTCCAAAGTCAACCTTCCTCAGAGCTTAAAAACTTTTAAAAGCCCCTGAATATGCAGACTGCTCAATTTCTTTCATAAACCATTAGAATATAGGTAAATCTTTTTTCCAACAGGAAAATGTAGATTATTCAATGTCTATATCTGAAATAGAACCTCAACTTCTTTTTGCAAGTGACCATACTTATTGCCATGAGCATGCCTGCATTTAGACAGCATTGACATAGGTTATTTTGTGTATTTTTTCAGTACTAAGAAGTACACACAATTGCTATGTTATCATAAAGTGAATTTTGTTGGAGGCTGTGGTAAGCAGAATAATGACTCCTCTAAAATGTCTAAATCCTAATCCCAGAAACCTGTGAATGCATTCTGTTATTAATACATGGCAAGGAGAATTTAAGGTTGTAGAAGAAAGCAAGGTGTTCAATCAGCTAATTTTGAGATGGGGAAATTAACCCGGATTATCCACCTTGGTTCAATGTAATTACAAGTGTTCTTATAAGTAAAAGATTGAGACAGAAGGCTAATAGAAAAGCCTGGAGAAGCTTAAAAAGGCAATACACCTGATTTTCCACTGCAGCCTCCAGAAAGAAACACGGTCCTGCCCACGCTTTGTTTTTAGCTTAGTATACTCATTTCAGACATCTGACTTCCAGAAATGTAAAGTAACAAATCTGCGTCATTTTGCTTCACTAAATATGTGACAATTTGATACACCAACAATAGAAAACTAATACAGCAGACATTACTCTGTGATAAAATCACAAAATTTTCTACTATTTAAGAGATATAGAACTGGAAAATCATAAGCTTTGTGGAAGAGTGGGAGTTTTCATCATTTATATTTATATGAAGAATGTCTAGCAAGATCTTAAATGATGACTAATGGTGACATTATTAAAATTTTACCCAATCAGAAGTTTCATGCCTTATTGGGAAAAAAAAAATGACTTATCACTAAATTTTATAAAATACATAATTATTTAACAAAGTAAATGACAAATCATTTTTGTTTGAAATATATCAAAAAGAACCATGGTTCATGTCCATGCTTTTTATTTCTTGATCTTTCTAGTTAACAATAAACATATTTACAAATTTTTATTTCTATATTTGGGGATTTTTGTTCTGAAGTTGTAGAAAATATTTTCACGGATTTCTCTTTTTGGTGTCCAGGTGTGGTTCCCTGCCTGTCTTCTAAGGCTAGGAAAGCTGACGAATTAGAGAAAGGACGAGATATGTTAATACTTAGGTTCTATTTTGCATTCACCGTCATAGTACATTATCATGCAAATCACAAATTAAGTGCTTAATAAACACTTGATTGTAGGATTGAGATTTAACTTTGGGGGGAATAAATATGGTGGAATTTCTTCATTCATTTATTTTTTTAATCATTAAATGCTAGGTACAACTCACTACTGAAACTCCTGGGCCAGTAAATTTGTCTGGGGTAAGAAGCAACTTTTTTAAATGTTTTCTTTCCGTAAGCCTCTTTTTGAAGTATACTATGCAAACAGCTAAGTGCACAGCTCTGAGTACAGCGCGGTAAATTTTCAGAAACTGAAAACACCTATGTAACCAATGCATAGATCAAGATACAGAACCTCATTTATTAGCAGTCCAGGAGCTTTTTCTTTTGTTCATTACTCCAATCAAATGTCATTGACTTCCTGACTTCTGAAATCACATTTTGATTGATGATGCCTGTTTATAAACATACAGTAATGAAAACATACTAAAACCTATTTTTGCCTGGGCTTCTTTTCCTTCATATCACCTTGTGAGATGTATCTAAGTTGTTGCTATTAGTTGTAATCCACTCGTCTGTGTTGCCGTATACATGTCCCACCGCCTGACTATACTAAAAGTTTATTTATTTATTTCACTATTGATAAGAGTTCAGGTAGGCTTCAGATTTCGGTTGGGTTGTCATGAATATTCTAAAGCAGAATTTTTTAGTGAATATCTGTACTTATCTTTAAGTACATTTCTTCTATTGAAATTGTTATCTCAAAGAAAGCATTTATTTAGCTCTGGTACCTCCTCACCGCTTTCTAAACTGATGTTACAAGTTTTCACAATCCCCAGGGGAGATCAGAGTTTCAGCTTCCCGTGCAGCCTCCTGCCTTTTAGTGTCTATTTTTCTCCTTTTAGCCAGCCTGGCAGGCGTACAGTCGTATTACATGGTAGCATTTGTTTTTTTGAATAATAAAGCACATTTATATTTTTATATTTATGTGTATATAGTGATTGAATAAGTTTTGGCATTTTTATATTTTCTTCCTTTTTCTCATTAATTTGTAAGACTCCTTTAAATATTCCGACTGCGAGTCCTACATACTGATTATATGTAATGTAAATATCTTCTTTCATGGACTGACTTTACTCTCCACTTTAATAAGCTTTTGATAAATGCAAATTTTTATTTTAATGTAGTCTTTTTTGTTCTATTTAGTAATCTTTGAAATATATTTCGGTTAAGCAATGTTTTCCTACCTAAAAGGTCTCACTATATTATTCTGCTTTCTTCTCAACATTTTATTGTTTTAAGGTCTTGGAATAATCACCCTATATCAAGGTCCTTTAATGACATTTGCAGTGTCCCATTTGACATGTATGTAAACATAACAGATTCAGAGGATTTAGACAGAGATCTATTTGGATGGTGATTATTAAGGCTACCACAATGGATAAATATACATAAGTATAAATTATAAATCTCCAAACAACTACTATATCATATATAAGATCTACTAATATGTAACGATATAATTATCAAAATATCAAAACATAACTCAATTAGAAGCTGTTCTCCTGCAGAAGAGAGCAGGAGAGAGAGGTATGATCCTGAGCTTATTATATTAAAAGCCCCCTGGAACTATTTTCCTTTTATGCACAATAAAAATTTTAAGCATTAAATGAGTCCCAGGAACCAGTTTTTATTGTTGGAGTGAATGGTCCAGTTTAAAATGTCATGAATTTTTATTCACCAAATTGCATACCATAGAGACTTATAAAATAAAACCTCATAAAAACGTAAGACAAATTTATATATTCTTCTTAGTCTTTAACAAATTAAGCACACACACGTATACAGTACTTGCAGCTATTAAATTTAAAAAATGAATTTAAAAAGTTCATGGAAAGTTGCTTAAACATTACTTAGGCTACAAATAAAAAATAATATGTAAAATGTAGAAAATTAAAAATAGTACTGATTACTGCAAATTAAGCACAATGGAATGAATATAATTTTTATCTATATTCTTCCCAGAAAAAAAAGTGTTGAAATTTTTAAATTTATAAGAACAAAAAAACATTGAAAAGATCAATCAAGCAGTGAGAGATGTTAGCACATTCTTGGAAAAACTAAAATAAAAAGTTGTTTTATTAGAAAAACAAAGATTATACCAAAGTGTCTTATAAGACCAATGGCATAAAAAAGTAAGAATGATTATATCACTTTATTCTAGAAAGAAATAGAGATAGATGAATCATTTGCCTAAGAAGAAAAAGGTGAGAGGCAAAGCTGAAAAAAGCAGATTATTTGATGAGCAGGTAAATTTCCAAGTCTTTCCAATAAAGACAAGATCTACCTCCTACATTCCCAGCAGAAGAATACATGTTACCTCTATGAAGTAAATCAAAATTTACTGTGCACCAAGACACAAGGCAGCAAGGATAACAGTGGAGAAGAACCATACTAGAAACGGGAATTAAGGTTCAGCAAACATTTTCTGTAAATGGCCAGTTAATTCACATTTTAGGGTTTCCATTTCAAGGCATTTATGTTGCAATTACTTAACCCGGTATTGTAGCATGGAAGTAGTCTTAGTTAATATGTAAATGAATGGGCGTTGCTGTGTTAAAACTTTTATTTACAAAAATAGGCTAGATTTTGGCCCATAGACAGTAGTTTGCTGACATCTGGATTAAATTAAAGTCTGTACATTTAAGAGAAAGGACACTAGTAATTTTGCTCAGCTTGGTAGTGAAATGTATACAAACTAGTCTTACATAAGTGTATACTATCAGGGTGTGTTTGTCAGGATTCTCTAAAGAGACAGAACTAATAGGACAGATGTGTATATGAAGAGGAGCTTTGAGGAGAGTTGTCTCACATGGTCACACAGGGAAGTCCTACAATAGGCTGTCTCAAGCTGAGGAGCAAGGAAGCCAGTCCGAATCAATCCCAAAACCTCAGAAGTAGGAAAGCTGACAATGCAGCCTTTACTCTATGGCTGGAGGCCTGACAGCCCCTGGCGAATCACCGGTGTAAGTTCAAGAGTCTGGGGAGGAAGGCAGCAAATCACACTGCCACGTGTGTTCCTATGCAACAATTTTGCATGTTCTTCACATGTACCCCAAAACCTAAAATGCAATAAAATAAATAAATGGGAAAAANAAAAAAAAAAGAGTCTGAAAGCTGAAGAATTTGGAGTCTGATGTTTGAGGGCAGGAAGCATCCAGCTTGGGATAAAGATGAGTGTCAGAAGACAAAGCAAGTCAGCCTTTCCCACAGGCTTCTGACTGCTTTATTCTAACCATGCTGGCAGATGATTAGATGGTGTCCACTCTGATTGAGAGTCGCTTCTGCCTCTCCCAGTTCACTGACTCAAGTGATAATCTCCTTCGGCAATGCCCTCACAGACACACCCAGGGACGATACTATGCATCTTTCAATCCAATCAAGTTGACAATCAATGTTAACCATCATATCGGCTAACATTAGAAAATTCCTCTCTGGAGATACTGACTGTCCAAGGAAGAAGGCCTACTTACAGACCCCAGACAAACCATTCCTCTCCAGTCTAAAGAAAAGCCCTCCCATGAAAACATGCAATCACAGCATCTAGGAAGCCTTTAAGACCTCACTATTAAGTGTGAATGGAGAGAAAAGCTCATCAGATATTTGAGAAAATCTCTAGGATGGAAACGAGTCAAAAGAAAACAATAAGAATAAGAAACAGACAGGAAAAGATAAGCTGGGCATGGTGGCTCACCCCTGTAATCCCAGCACTTTAGGAGGCTGAAGCGGGTGGATCACTTGAGGTCAGGAGTTTGACCGTAGCCTGGCCAACATGGCAAAACCCCATCTCTACTAAAAATACAAAAATGATCTGGGTGTGGTGGCAGACACCTCTCATCCCAGTTGTTAGGGAGTCTGAGGCAGGAGATTTGCTTGAACCTAGGAGGCAGAGGTTTCAGTGAGCCGAGATTGTGCCACTGCACTCCAGGCTGGGCAACAGAGCAAGACTTGATCTCCAGAAAAAAAAAAAGACAATAAAGTGAAATGAAATTTTAAAATATATTATTATTATTATATATTATTAATATTCTCTGAAATAAAAAAGAGCAGTTGCATTCATAAAATAAGATGATATGCAATTGGAGTCATTCATCTTTTACTTCAAAAATATTTACTGATTTTTGTGCATGACTCAATATAAACATTTGAGATACAGCAATAAACAAATTATTAAAAAATCCCTGCCTCCATGAAACCTCTGCTGTAATGAGGGATGAGAGGAAATAAACACTCAACATAATAAATATAAAAAGAGAATGTACTAAATGCTATGAAAAATATAAAACCAGGTAAGCAAAATTAAAAGTTCTGAGTCGTGATCTTCAATAGTGTGGTCAGGGTAGGTCTTATTTACAAGGTAATGTTTGAGTAATGGCTTAATTAGCTGTTAGCCTTTGGGGAGTTAGCAATTTGGATGTGATGGAAGATCACGTCTAAAGCAGAGGGAACAGCCACCACAATTTCTAAAAACTAGTATATGTCTGCAGTATTTGTAAAACAGCAATGAGGTCAATGTGGCTAAAGTGGAGTGAGGAAGAGGAGAGCCAAAGAGGGTGAGGTCAGCAAGGAAACAAAAGGAAAAGTGGGGGAGGCTTTTGGAGACAGGTGATTCTTACGGTGTGATCTGGAGACACTTGGAAGTTTCTGAGTCCCTTTCTAGGAGTCTATACCATCAAAAATAAACTCCTAAACTGTGCTTTTGACATTTACACTCAAGATGCAAAATAATGACGGGTAGCACTGCTGGTGTCTGAGCACAAACTGAGGGAGTGTACCAAACTCGATTAGTGGTTACCGTGTATATTTTTCAACCATATTAGGAAAAAATGCCAGCCAAGTTTTAATGCTGTCCTTGATAAAGTAGTAAAAGGTATTAATTGATTAACTGTCAACTTTTTATTTAAATTTTTTCAGAAGTCTTTTTCATATTATGTGACAAAACAGAAAATACCCATAAAACAATTCTGCCTTATATGAAACTGTGAGAAAGCACTTACAAGAGTTTTTGAGTTATGAGATGAAATTGCTTTTCTAAATCATGAAGTACCATTTTATGTGAAAAAATAATAACAAACTCTATTCATAGTTTTATATGAATAAAAGTGAGCCTATAGTTTTAATAAAAGAAATTGACACCTATAATCCCAGCATTTTGGGAGGCCGAGGCAAGTGGGTCATGAGGTCAAGAGATCGAGACCATCCTGGTCAACATGGTGAAACCCCGTCTCTACTAAAAATACAAAAATTAGCTGGGCATGGTGGGGCAGCCTGTAGTCCCAGCTACTCGGGAGGCTGAGGCAGGAGAATTGCTTGAACCCAGGAGGCAGACGTTGCAGTGAGCCGAGATCGCGCCATTGCACTCCAGCTTAGGTAACCAGAGTGAAACTCCATCTCATAAAAAAAAAAAAGAAAGAAAAGAAAATTGACAGTATTCATTATTAGAGATACAATTTGGGTTTTCAATGAAAAAACTGAAATTTGAGAAATGGGTCTGCCACCATGACTGTTTTCCAAAACAGCTATGTGCCACCTGACAATGGACATATGCTCTGAGAAGTGCCTTGTTAGGCAATTTTGTCGCTGTTCCAACTTCACAGGGTATATTTACACAAACCTAGATGATACAGCCTTATATACACTGAGACTACATGGTGTAGCCTATTGCTCCTGGGCTACAAACCTGTATAACACTTACTACAATGAAAACGGGAGGCAGCTGTAACAGTAGCAAGTATTTGTGTGTCTAGACAAAGAAAAGATACAGTAAAAATATGGTCTTATAAATTTATTACACCACTGTCCTATATGCAGTCTGTCATCAACCGAAATATCTTTATGAAGCATATTACAGTACTTAAATACATTTTTGATGACATTAATGGTGATATTAATGAATGTGATCATTTGATCATGCATAATGTAATGTCTCAACATTCTAAAAGAAATGTATGACTATGTGAACCAATATTGGACATAGCATGATGTTACAAAATCTTGCATTCAAAATAAAAACAAGGGTCAATTAATTTCAATGTCATAAAACACACATCTTCATTAACATGCTGTTAGAACTCTGATGGTAACTCACCTTTAAGTAATTACTACTTTCATTGTAGTATCACAGAAGAGCTCAAAAGGAGTTCTCAAAAGGAGTATTAAAATGTCTCTTCTCTTTCCATGCGGTGATACTTGTGTGGGATCAGATTTTCTTCATATATTTCAGCCAAACAAAATGGCACAGCAAAGTAAATACGAAAGCAGATATAAAAATATTGCTGTCATTTATTAAACCAGACATTTTTAAAAGATTTGCAACAATATAAAACATTGCCACTATTTTCAATATTTTTGGAAAAAATAGTTATTTATCATAATATGTTATTTATGCTACTATTTATTATTGCTATTTTAAATACATACATACATAGCTATTTTTAAGCTTTATCAGTTTTTACGTAAGATAGTGATACCGAGAGATATCCCAAACACACAAAAGCTCTTTGGAGTCCGCAAGATTTATGAATAAAGGTGTGCTGAGGCTAAATGTTTTGCTCTATCAAGGTGTAGCCTCTGAAATCCTTTTTACTCTTATCTATTCTTTGTTTATTCCACCACTGAACAAGAGTCAATTGCAAGTGTTGCTCACTCAGTGCTGACTAGTAATCACTTTATATAAGAAAGTACTTTCCTATTGGCCAGTTTCGGAATTGATAATATCTGTTTTAGGTTAATGTAACCTTTTGGCCAGATGTCAAAAGACAAAAAAAAAAAATACGGATAAATTGTCTTGAGAAGTATGTCTTGAGAAATATGTTTGAAATACTGAAGCTAATTGTTAACAACATTGAAACTTGTATGTACTGCAAGCATCTTGACATTGGCAACCTCATCACTAGCAAAAAAGATACGAGTTTTTTATCTTGCCAAGGAAATCCTTACTATAGGTTTGGACAAGATTTAGAAGATAATAATAAGAAGTGAACAATATTCTAGTCTTCGTCTTGTAAAATGTTTGCCAGTAGTTATACCTCTTACTTTTTTCAGATAATTAGAGTTTCTAGGTTTTTTTTTTTTCCTTCCATTTGTTTATCTTTCATTGTTCCACATTAGTCAAGACATATTCTTACCATGAAGAAGTTAGCTGTTCTTCCCTTTTGGCCAATATAACCATTTTGGCCATGATACATCTTTCAGAAATGTTGACAGCATATACTAAAGAGCTCATTCTAAGTATCATTTCTCTAAAAGGCCTTTTCTGTTTATTCAGCCTAAGTCATGCTTTAAACAATAACTTGAGCCAGTTTATTAGTCACAGAGCCCTCAGTCCCAATTTTCAATGGATTGTTCCTGACTGGACCAGGATAGGTTAGCAATGCTTCTTAGGAGTTCACATGACACCCAGTACTGTCTCATCTTAGTAATTATCATAGCACATTAATTTTTTATTTTTTATTTTTTTTAACTTGTCTATATCCCAATTTGACTAACTTTTATAAAGGCAGTGGTCACATCTGATTTTTTTATCATTGTATCCTCAGTACTTACCATTACCTCAGGAACATGCATTTTGGGTGGTATAGGGAATTTTAGACTATTATTTTCTTTCCTAAAGCCTCATATCCCAAAGATGAAAATATAAAAGTATTGCTCAGCTCTGATTTACAAATATATATTTTTTTAAATTATTGTCAAACAAGTAATGTAAAGTCCAATATGCTTTGGATTCTCCTGAGGCAGGCAATTAAGAGAAAAAATGTTTTGTTTGTTTTTAATGGAATTCTAAATATCAGGATTTACTTATCATGAGCTAAATCTAGAAAATTCAAGAGCTGGGTTAGCTGGATCACAAACAATGCAATAATTGAATTAAGCTGTTTTCCCGAAATCAGGGAAGAGAAGAAACTGTTGGGACTGGAAGCTTAGAGAAGATTAGTAAAACAGAGCATAGGGTTCAGATGCCCAACCATCACTGTGACCAAAATCTGTGTTATGGTGGAGGGAGTAGAGAGGAGGGATGGCATCTCCTGAAGTCAACTCTTAGATTTGTGATCTGAAAAAGAGGGAAATTTTGAGCTACAGACTGTTAGGAACGCTCTTAATGGGTACAGAATGTTTCTAGACCAGCATAGCTGCACAAGAGTAGCAATGCCAGTGTGAAACAATGGAAGTCTGAAATAGACATCCTGCATCTCAAATATCCCTCGGATTGCACAGGACATAGATAATATCCATATCTCCAGAATCAGAGTCCCAGAGAGAAATAAATACTAATTCAGCTGCCCAGAAATTGTTATGGGAATTATGGATTCCATGGTGCGAACTGCAAAGCCATCAGGAGCTGAGCCAGGGTTGGGGCAGAGTCATCCAGAGAGTCAGTCATGCTACCTCCAGAATAGTCAGCATGTTTGCCTGTTCAATAGGATCAGAGAAAAGACACCAACCTGAGATGCTGACGATGAAGACAGAAGCCAATTTTCATTATCAGGGAGAAAAAGACCTCAGCAGAGGCCAATGAGAACAGCAGAACATCAAGCCACAAACAGTCCCCAATTCCAGGGCTATAAAGAGTAGTTCACTGGAGTTGCTTCCAACCAGCTCATTAGAGCCAAGTGTGAGCATCTCTGTCCAACACTGCACTACGTGATGTCAAGTTAGAAGCTCAAAATTGGCCGCCATGTGAACATTCATAACAGAAACTTGGAAACCCTACAAATCAGGGTCTTTTTTGTTTTTTCCCTCCAGAGAGCTGGTTGTAGTTAAACATTTACCAGCATACTACTGATGTTATATAAGCCTGCTAACTACTTAGGTCACCCTGGGAAGAAAGAAAAAGAAGGAGTAGAGATAATCAGATGTTACCTTGAATTGAGAAGAATGGGTTGACGACCCTGCAGAAATAATTTCTAAGAAGTAAACTTTAATTATAAACAAATAAATACAAACTTTGCTTTCATTTTTGACAATTAATTTTGATCATAAAATTGTGAAAACAATGTATCTGCTGGTTGAGTGAATAAATAACATGATAGTGTTCCAAATATCCACCCATCAGAATTCCAGGCAAAGATGATACTTTATTGCTATTCAACTCATTCTTAGTTATTTTTGTCTCTATTTTTCCTGCTGTAAAAGCTTTCTGCGAGATACTTTTGTTTTAAACATGTTGAGTTAGTCATCCAGATGGTGAAATGCAACTTTCCCTGTGGTAAATGGGTGGCTTGTTGCCCATTGTACTGAAGTATTGTGCTTCCGAAGATATTAATGCTGTCAGTGCCATTAGAAGGATTTTTATAAATCCAGTTTATAGATTGGTGCCAAAGTGGCTTACATATTGGCATCGATTACTAGATTGTCACAGTGGTTTATGGAGGAAAGAAACACCAAAACCTTTGCCAGCCTGGAGTTTACTACATGGTAATTTTGCCCCGTTATCAGCCTTGTGAATCTGTTTTCATTAGAGTTTCAGAGAGCAACTTGAGTTAGTCTTAGAAACATATAGAAAAAGTGACTGGCTTAGTTTTGCATTTGCCAGTCCCTTTGCTGGCCAATGTTTTCTGCTTAGCAATTCATCTGTCAGAGCTCATTCTAAGCATCGTTTTCTCTAAAAGGCCTTTTCTGTTTATTCCATCTAAGTCATGCTTTAAATTATATTTTTAAAGGATAAAAATACCATCATAACGCTTATCAATCATATTCATAATTTTGCATTCATCTTCTATAATTAGTTAATAAATACCTCCCAGATTATAGGCTCAATGAAAGTGAGAGCTTGTTGGTTTTTTACCACCGATTTTTTTTTTTTTGTCACTAGGAGTAGGACACTGTGTAGCTTATAGTGTATGCTAATACATATTTGTGGAATAAATAAATGAATGATGATTTTTTAAAAGTTACAACAAAAGTTAATATATACATATATTTCCAAAGTAATATTACAAATTAATAAGATTAAAAAATATAAGAAAATATAATTTAATAAACTCTTAATCAACTAAGACATAGATACAAAAAAGAGAAATACATATGTACAAAATGTTTAATATTGTTATTACTCAACACATTTAAAATTTGGTAAATGTAGATTCAAACAATGTAGATAATAATATCAAATGATAGTGAGGTTTTGATAAGCAGCTACTCAAATCCCTAAAAGAAAGGAAAATACTCTGTAAATTCTCACTGTGTGTAATTAGTCAAAATCAATAAAAATTCATTGTTTTACCCAATAACTCCACTTTGGGGGAATGGCCTTCCCTAAATATTTGCAAAGATGTATATAACGTGGTGTTCATTAAGACATTTATAATATTGGAAATAATTTAGCATTCAAAAATATAGAATTAATATAATGATTAATGGTTACAAAAGAAAACTAGGTACCATTAAAAATGATGTAGCAACTATTAATTGGTTGACTTAGCTATTTATTGACAATCTATTTAGATGAAATTGGGTGATATGGAACTTTATATGTTTTATATGTCATATTGCAGAAGATTATATGCAAAAATATTTATAGTTCTTATCTGAGGTTTTGAGTCTTCAGATAATTTCAATTTTTTTTCTCTTTTTGGGTTTCTTTATTTTAGATTATTTTCTATCTTGATAATGTTTTACTTGAATAAATTAGAAAGAGAAAATTAAAAGAAACGATGGTAAAGCAGGAAGTGGTTTATCTGGCCTACTAAAATTGACTTACAGATAAATGTTTCAAAAGAGATTTACGGTTGAATATAGAAACTGGGATTTGAGAGTGAGAATTCTATGAATAGGTCCTTAATACCTGCTGCTGAATTGAAGTTGTTATTTCCACTGTTACCTTCTTACATATTAGAAATATTATTTGTGTATTCTTAAGAAAGAGACACAGTTAACAGTCAAATTTTAAGGCCTAAGTTTAAAGTAAATTACGTACATTATTTTCAGTTAGAGAATATAAAGAACAGGGTTTTTTTTCTCCTGGCGGTTAAGTGGCAGCAGATGATTCTGCTTTCTATGGGTTTCTCTTTTTCCTTTGTAAAAACTGTTAGGGCAGGAAACATGTTAAGTTCTCATAAATGGAAAGCACCTGCTGTGGAAAACATCTCTTTCGACTTAAAAAGGAGCATTAAAGCCTCTGTAACTTCACAGTGACGTGAAAATTAAAAGAGCAAACGTGAAGGACCTAAATATCCAGGTCACAAAAGTGACAAGTTCAAAAAGTTTAAGTTTTGCTGTTGTTTTTTTTGTGAGGCAGCGGTGATTTGTGTTTTTAACCAGCCATCTTTGTTCTTGTCAAGGTAAAATCAGTTCCTGGGCTATTGCTTCTCCTGGCTCGCCATCAGATAAATTTCTACTTCAAAATTCTTCCTTTGTTAAGTCAGCTTCCAGGAAGCTCTCATGGATGAATGATAAAGGGCAGCCTTGACCCTTCCTTTGCTTAATAGCGAACTTCTATGGCTCCCCGTTAGCCACTCCAGATAGAATTTGATTACTTTTTTACATGTATCATACTCTGCTTTCAATAACTGAGAAAATGCTTACTGAGGTTCTGTTTGTCTTCAGTATTTTAGTCGTGGTTGTCTGTCAAGGCTTGTAAACTTCAAAAAGTTTCTTCTTCTTCTCTTTAACTCACCATGTACAGTAGCTTACACAACTTGGCAATCAATTTCAGACATAACATTGGTTTTGATGATGCAAATACATGCAGAGCATGGTTGCTCAATCTTGGCACCACTGACATTTTAAACTGTTAAATGTTTTGTTGTGGAAGGTAGTCTTGTACATGGTCAGATGTTGTACACACCTCCTTTCCAGTTGTAAAACTAAAAAAAATTCTAAACATTGCCCAATATCCCCCAAGGGACAAAGGAGACCCCGGTTCTAAACCATTGATTTAGTAAAGTCAAACAGAGAATTTGATCCACAATATTGGGTATACTGTGTATTTACTTTTTAAAATGTTTTAGCAAAAGTCACACAAGTAAGTTTGATTGTGTCCTAATTAAATACAATTGTGTTTTGTTTTAAGATATTGAATCATAATCAGAAATTGACCTGTCAAACCTTCATGTAAATATCAGTTGTAAAAGGCTGTTTTATATTTATCCTAAATATATGATAAAGAAAAAAGAAACAAATAATGTAGTTGTCAGTTTTAAGCAAGTGACTCCATCACAAATCTCATTGTTTGTCCTGACATGTAATACAGTGCTGCGGCAAAAAATCAATCACAGGCACGTGTGCCGGGAGAAAGGCTGCCCAAGAAATGGGATTGGGCCAAGTCAGAGATCTCGTCTGTGCTGTGTTCTCCAAAGTGTATTTTAACTTGCCCTTAATTCAGTGAAAACTTCAAATGTCACATAAGAATGAAACCTTGCAAAATTAAGAATGGGAAATTAAGGAGTAGTAATAGAATTAGAATGTTTCTCCTCTCCAACTCTTATGTTGAAATGTGATCCCCAGTGTTGAAGGTGGGACATAGTGGGAGGTGTTTGGGTTATGAAGGCAGATTCCTGATGAAAGGCTTGGTGATCTCGCCCCATGGTAATGATTCAGTTCTTGCTCTCTTCACAGGAGAGCTGGTGGTTTAAAAATGTCTGAAACCTCCCCCCCCCCTTCTCTTTCATGCTCCTCCTTTTGCCACGTGATGCTCTGCTCCCCTTCCGTTCTTCCATGACTAAAACCTTCCTGAGGCCCTTGCCAGATGCCAGCCAGATGTGGGTGCCATGCTTGTACAGCCTGTGGAAAATCGTAAGTCAAATTAACTTCTTTTCTTTATAAACTACCAAGCCACAGCTACTACTTTACAGCAATGCAAAAATGACTAACAGAGGCGGGAAAAGACATTTACAACTATTGGAGGCATGCTAAGAATTACATTTGTGGCGAAATGGAAAAATTATGGATTTTAAAGTCAAATATATTTTGGTTAAATACAACCTTTTATACACTTTCTATCTGTGTAATATCAGGAAAAGTTTTTTGTTATTCATCTGTTTTGTTTTATGCTTCTAGTTTTTATCAGTAGGCGTAATGACACTTTATAGAATTACTATGATGTCTAAGTTTAAAATGTCAAATGATCTAGCATGACGCCCTTAATAAAATATATATGTTCAATAAATATTTGTCAGTGATTGAGTAAACACAAAATAAAGCGATCTTCTACATAGAAATTTGTAAAAACTCAATAGATATTAGTTCTTTCCTAATCTTCTATTTTATAAAATTTGACTCAGAAAGAAAAACATGAAGATAATTAAAAAGAGGTTAAAAAAGTGTTCACTTCTTCGGTTTTAAGATGGTAAAAACAGCATTTTATTGCAGCCAGTATTTTATTTTGTGTACCATGGTGCTTCAAACATCATTCAGAAGAAAACCACCTACCTAAATATCAAACCAATGCCAAGTGGGCAAGGGCAAAAATAAAACATCCAGTTTGCTTTAGTCAATTGCCTCTAAACACTTCACAGGACTTCTTAAATCACATGAATATAACACCTTCTAACTACCAATAGTGTTTATATAGAACTTTAATTTTCCCACTTACTATTTTACATTGCAGGATGCATTTTAAGGTGGCTTACTCCTTTGACATTTGATTGGGAACAATTTGAATTATCTTGACTTGTTTTCTAGTTAGGAAGAAAAAGAGTGAGTTTTCCTTCTTTTCGCATAGTCCTGCTGAGATAACAATTTATTTTTTGTTGTACGCTCAACTACAAGAATACGAAATTCAGCTTCTCTTAACACTGTGGATCAACCATTTATTAAGTACCTTCTAAATAACAAATGCTGCAGAAGTTACAACAGTCAGAGGCATTCACAAAAATAGAGAATACCTTCAGGCATTACCAGTTTAATGTAAAGGAGAAAGAGTCAAACAGCTAATTGAAATATGATACACTATGATAAAGACTGAAACCTAGGTAAGCAAAAGAATCTGCGAAACACAGAAAAATTATGTTATCTTCTAATATGCTATCTTAATCCTCTAAGTAAAACTATTTTTCTGAGACATGAAATATGTCAATGTTCATTAATTCATAATACTTTGGAAAGAATTTGGCATGAAAACAATACAGAACATTAACAGAAGTTCTCAAATTTGTTTGTACTTTAATAATAGCCAGGGGGAGCGTCCAAACACCTGTTTAGACGGGCCAAAACTCCAAACCCATTAAATTAGAATCTCTGAGACTGATGTCTTGGAAGGACAAGATTTAAAACCTCTCAGATGATTTTCGTGGACAGCCATGAAAACCACTGCTCTACAGAGAACCACTGTTCTACAGAGAGCTCAGGAACTCCATGTTACCTAGTGTCTGAAATAAACTCAGTAGTATAACTAACCACAGAATGTGGCTGTTAATTTTGTGGATGCGACAAAACTAAAGGGAAATGCAGATTTTTGGTGTTGTTTCACAGAAACGAACGTATATATTTGCAAGAAAAAGATGAAGATTTTTTTTCTTTACGCTAAATCAAATACTGCAGTATTTTATTTCAAATTACTGATTAAGTAAATTTGACTGTATTATGCCCCTGACTTTCTGTTATGTCAGATGACAGTGGTAATGGTTTCATAGTAGACCTTTCATCCAATCCTCGTCAAGGAGAACCCTGCTTAAGACCTCAGCTAATTGGAAAAGGGGAGTTTTTCTATAAAAGGGTTTCAATGGTCTTGACCAGCTGCTGTGTAGGAGGTTTGGGTAACTATCCCTATTTCCTTATAAGAAAAGCCTGTATGAAAGTAAAGAAAGCAGAAGTAGGGAGCTGGGGGAGAGAGATTCTCCCTTTCGTTGAGCAAGGGGATCCAGCTGTGAAAGTTCTTTCTTAAAGAGCTTAGCAGTAATATCTCAAAAGAAAGTCCGTTTTCTTTGGCTAAGGCCTAGTTGAGATGAATTTCAGACTTTTTAAATTAAGAGTTCCAAATAATACAGACATGAGATATCTTATTTAAAATGTTTAAAAGCATGATACTTTTATTGTTTCTCTCCATAATTGATTAGGTTACAAAGTTAAGTTCAATGAAGATAATTTGAGTGAGGGCAGAGTGGAATAAGGTAAGAACCCAAGATAATTATGATCAAATTTGCTTTTCTATGCCACTAACTGATCCCATGGGAAATGAATGAATAGAAGATGGGAAATATTAGTGATTTTATTGGTCTTTTTTTCCTGATTTTGGAGGGGTGTGGGAATGAGAACAAAAACAGTGGTAATGACTAACAATTCCGTGTTCCGTACAAGATACTTAGGTATGGCAAATGAGACAACCAAACACACTTTCGGTAAAAGAGCAAGAATACTACGTCATATAATTAATATCTAAGGAAAAGAGAGATGGTGCAGCTCAAGGCTATTATTTTCATCTTTTTAAACCAATAACAAAATGCTTTCACAGCGTGCTTTTATCTATCTCAAGGGGCATTGTATGCATACCAAAAATAGAATAAGGCTTAATGCACATAGTTTTCAAAAATGTCTCGCATGATAAATAAGATATTCTCTACAATTGCATAGGTAAAGGTATGAAAATCTATATTTCTCAATAAAAGTGGCCCAGTGATTTTTAATATTTTTCCCATTTTACTACTAAATTGCAATTACATATGGCATCAGATCTTATTAAA
Source organism: Cebus imitator (assembly GCF_001604975.1). Classification (NCBI taxonomy): domain Eukaryota; kingdom Metazoa; phylum Chordata; class Mammalia; order Primates; family Cebidae; genus Cebus; species Cebus imitator. Next base: position 8,095,590 of record NW_016107362.1, read on the forward strand.
TCAATGTACCTTGGAGAGATCTGAAAATTTAGAATAAACTGAGAATTTCTGTTATAAACCAAATAAGTGACTCATATTAGTATTTATCATGTGATCTCAAATCCCTTAACAAAAGGATTACCCTAAATTTGTTCCTAGGTGTATTGGTTTTGGACCAAAATATAATACATCTTTCATAGTATCAATGAGTTTTCTATCATGATGGATTACTCAAAGAAATGACCTCAACAAGATGAATTTCATTGAATTAATACCTATATTTAAAAAGAAGGAAATATGGTTTCCTTTTTTGTATATGTAACAATATTTTATTCCTGATTTTGTCCCACTTCTACCATGAATCAGAATCTCAGATTTTCAACTTGATCTTCATGCTAAGTTGCTGTTTCGGTTTTTATTGTTCAGTCAGTGAAAAGGCCACAGGCTTTAGTCCAAGTCGATCTGAGCTTCGGTTTTACCTTTGCCAATGACAGAACTTTCTACCTAGGGAGAGTCACATAAACAGCTAGAGCCTTATTTTCTTAATTCATAAAATAAGGATAATAGGTTCTCAGTAAATGACAACTATTTTTATTTGCCTAGATTGAAACTTATGTTAAGCAAATTGTCTGAGAATAAATTAGGAACTGAAAATTTCTAGGCTATTATATACTTGAAATTGTCATTCTATGAGGTTGGTGCAAAAGGAATTGCGGTTTTGTTCTTAAAAGTAAGAGTGAAATTGAAATTACTTCTGCATCAACCTAATATTATAACACATTTATATGTAACCATTTTTTAACTGTAACCAGTAAGCCTATCCACATTCTGTACCTTTTTCCTTTCTTTCAGCTTCCAATTTTCACCTGCAGAGAAGTCACCTGCAGATCACTGTACTTAATTTGGCTAATTTTTGTATTTATTTTTTAGTAGAGACGATGTTTCGCCATGTTGGTCACGCTGGCCTTGAACTCCTGACCTCAGGTAATCCACCCGCCTCGGCCTCATGAAGTGCTGGGATTACAGGTGTGAGCTACCGCGCCTGGCTTTTTTCTTATTTTCAAATGTTACCTGTCCAAAATTGGCTTACCAAATGACCTGTCTATTTTTCCCTCCTTCCAGCTCTTCCCTGTGTGCCAATGCCTTTTTTCTTCCTTTCTCAGGTAAAAAGATCACAAGACATTTTTATTTTTCCTTCTTCATATGTTATACCCAATGTTGTCATATTTCATTTTCTTTAAAAATGTTGCCAGCATGTCATTTACACTGCCATTTTACTCAACATCCTCACCCTGTCTCTTTATATCTATGATGAAGCTCAATTAATAAAACTATACACACACACACACACACACACACTCATATATATATACATTCCCCATTTAAAAAATGTTATGTATATTATATATATAATGTACATATAATATATTGAACATTATATATATAATATGTTCTAAAAGTTGAACACCTAATTAGAAGTAATAGTTTAAATTAGCAAAAGAGTTTAGAATCTGATTAGTTTTCTTTTATATTAATTCAAATCATATTAAATTGATTTGGCCTGATCATATAAAGGAAGGAGTAATCTACTTTGTACCTTTCACTCAGTTCTTTATTATTTTCTATTAGCAATCTATGCACTCAATACTAGTTATTTATCCTCCCCAAAGCTTTTGTCTGCATTGTCTCATGACACACACTTCCTCTGTTCTAGAACAGTGACTTTCACCCACTTATCCTGTCTTCTCTAGGCCCCTCAAATGTGGACATGTACCAAGTTTCTATCCTGTGCTTTCTCATCCTGATACCCCTCTCTCTTTCTCCAGAATATCTTCTAAGAAATCTTTACTGCCTCATTATTTCAGCTACTGTTTCCAAGTATATGAATGCTTAGGTGTGGCAACTCCGTATCATCAGTTCTAATCCCACCTATCTGCTGCACAGCACTATTGAGTATTCACAGAATTTACCTTCAGTTTTTTCTTTTAACAAATATTCAGAAATTCTGCACACAGAAGTAACATTTAAAGGTACTTTATAATCGTTTCCATAAGAATTAACAGAGCACAGGCTCACCATTTAGGCACTTTAATATAGTGCTTCACATTTATATAGACAAGCAGACTTCTCAAAAAAATAATTTCTACTTTCTGGATTTTTGTTTATTGTCACAACACTCAGTAGGTAGAAAAAATATTTTGATTTCCATTTTATAAATGGAGAGGCTATTAAAATATTTAGGAAACTTTCCCAGTGTTTTGAATTGCATGGTAAGTTTTCCCCTATTTCATGCTGCCTTTCATATCCTGAAATAAACTCTTTAAATGAACCAATAATCATTGTATTGTTTTGGTTTTTTTAATCATGTCAACACTGCTGTATTATTGAGTTTCCAAGTTAAAAATGTTGAGTCATCAGAAAAAAATGCAACTATGATCATGACTGGTAAAAGGGTCATATTTTGTTTTGGTTTCTTTTGTTTTCTTTTGAGACAGAGTCTCACTCTGTCATCCAGGCTAGAGTGCATTGGCAGGATCTCCTCTCACTGCAATTTATGCGTCCCGGATTCAAGCAGTTCTCTCATCTCAGCCTCCTGAGTGGCTGGGATTACAGGTCCGGCCACCACTCCTAGATATTTTTTGTGTGTTTAGTAGAGACAGTCTTTTTCCAAGTTGACTAAGCTGGTCTTGAACTCCTGACCTCAAGTGATCAACCCACCTCAGCCTCCCACACCTGGTCATACTTTGTTTTTAACAATTGATATTCTCTTTCATTTTTATTCCTTATAACAATAGATGAGTTTAATAGCTGTAATCATTTTTGTTACGATTACCTCTTCCCCATAAATTTATGTATTTCTTAAAGGCAGGGACAAAATTTTTGAAAATATTATTCTGATTTAGTCTATACTATACTTTTGACTCAGCTCAATATTATAGAGTAAATGTTTCTGTCCCACCACCTGCCCCCCAACCTCAAATTCATATATTGAAACCTACTCCTCAAAAAGCCTATATTTGATGATAGGGCCTGGTGGAAGAGGTTTAAGGTTAAATGGGGTCATAGGGTGTGATGCCAATCTGATAGGCTGGCACCCTTTCAAGAAGAAAGACACCAGGACTCTCTGTCTGCCATTTGAGGTCACAACAGGAAGATGGCTTTTTGCAATCCAGGAAGAAAGCCCCCATGAGGAGCCAAATTTATCAGACTTCTTTTTTTTTAATTTTTTTATTTTTTATTTTTATTTATTTATTTATTTATTTTTGAGATGGAGTTTCGCTTTTGTTACCCAGGCTGGAGTGCAATGGCACGATCTCGCCTCACTGCAACCTCCGCCTCCTGGGTTCAGGCAATTCTCCTGCCTCAGCCTCCTGAGTAGCTGGGATTACAGACACGCACCACCATGCCCAGCTAATTTTTTGTGTTTTTAGTAGAGATGGGGTTTCACCATGTTGACCAGGATGGTCTCGATCTCTTGACCTCTTGATCCACCCGCCTCCAGACTTCTATTTTGGGCTTTCAGCTTCCAGAACTTTGAGAATATAAATTTCTGTTGTTTCAGTCCCTGACTCTATGATACTTTGTTATGGCAGCCTGAGCTGTTGAAAGGATTCTGTAGTATGTTTCTAAAGTGTATTTCAAAGTTAAAATCGACAACTTTAATTTTACCTTAATACATTAAAATTATCACTTTGACTCCAACTATTCTGAAGTAATATTTTCAAAAAAATTACTTTGCCCAGTTGATCAGTGGGATTTATCATAATGGCGAAGATTATTTAGACAAGCATAAATTGTAAATAGAGCATATTGGAAAATTTTAATTGAAAATGTGTCATGTCCGAAACTGGACCCTTTCCTGACACCTTACACTAAAATTAACTCCAGATGGATTAAAGACTTAAACATAAGACCTAACACCATAAAACCCTAGAAGAAAATCTAGGCAAAAACATTCAGGACATAGGTGTAGGCAAGGACTTCATGACCAAAACACCAAAAGCATTGACAACAAAAGCCAGAATAGACAAATGGGACCTAATCAAACTCCACAGCTTCTGCACAGCAAAAGAAACAATCATTAGAGTGAATCGGCAACCAACAGATTGGGAAAAAATTTTTGCAGTTTACCCATCTGACAAAGGGCTGATATCCAAAATTTACAAAGAACTAAAGCAGATTTACAAGAAAAAAACTAACAAGCCCATTCAAAAGTGGGCAAAGGATATGAATGGACACTTTACAAAAGAAGACATACGTGAGGCCAACAAACTTATGAAAAAATGCTCATCATCACTGGTCATCAGAGAAATGCAAATCAAAACTACATTGAGATACCATCTTACGCCGGTAAGAATGGCGAACATTAAAAAATCTGGAGACAACAGATGCTGGAGAGGATGTGGAGAAATAGGAACACTTTTACACTGTTGGTGGGAGTGTAAATTAGTTCAACCATTGTGGAAGACAGTGTGGCGATTCCTCAAGGACATAGAAATAGAAATTCCATTTGACCCAGCAATCCCATTACTGGGTATATATTCAAAGGATTACAAATCGTTCTACTATAAGGACACGTGTACACGAATGTTCATTGCAGCACTGTTTACAATAGCAAGGACCTGGAACCAACCCAAATGCCCATCGACGATAGACTGGATAGGGAAAATGTGGCACATATACACCATGGAATATTATGCAGCCATCAAAAACGATGAGTTAGGGACCTTTGTAGGGACATGGATGAACCTGGAAACCATCATTCTCAGCAAACTGACAGAAGAGCAGAAGATCAAACACCGCATGTTCTCACTCATAGGTGGGTGTTGAACAATGAGAACACATGGACACAGGGAGGGGAGCACTACACACTGGGGTCAGTTGGGGGGAAATAGGGGAGGGAGGGTGGGGGGTGGGAAGCTGGGGAGAGATAGCAAGGGGAGAGATGCCAGATGTAGGTGATGGGGAGGAAGGCAGCAAATCACACTGCCATGTGTGTTCCTATGCAACAATTTTGCATGTTCTTCACATGTACCCCAAAACCTAAAATGCAATAAAATAAATAAATGGGAAAAAAATAAATAAAAATAAAAATTAAAATTTAAAAAAAAAAAGAAAATGTGTCATGTCCAATTTGCACTTACAAAATTGGTAAGAAAGAACATCGTTTTTTATTTTTATAGTATTTGTAACATATGAAGTTCTAATAAGGATTCTAAGAATAAAATTGCAGATAACACATCATTAGCTATATATACTGAAAAAGTAGAATTAATAAATAAGAAAATGAATAACAAAGAATTAATTTGTATGTGGTAGGGTACCAAGATGGATAACAAAACAGATAGCAAAAGGAGTGAGGTGGAAGGAACACAGAGAAAATATCTTTTTTTCTTCAATCCAATCCTAGTTAGAACAGAGTGTAACATTCTTACCTTAACCATTAGCTAAATTACAGAATCTACAGTATCCCTCCTCTAAATCTTTAGTATTTTCATCCTCACATCAATTTTCCTAAGTGATCTATAAAAATATGTTTATTGTGATTAATTATGTATTTAAGAGGATTAATAATACAGTCATGTGTTGCTTAATCATAGGGATAAGTTACGAGAAATGGCTCATTAGGTAATTTTGTCGTAGTGTGAACACCATGGAGTGTACTCACACAACCTGGATGGAGCAGCTTACTGCATACCTAGGCTATCTTGTATAGCCTAGTCCTTCTCGTGTATAGGCCTATATAGAATGTTACTGTACTGAGGACTTGAGGTAACTGGAAACAATGGTATTTGTGTATCTAACCTGTCTAAACACAGCAAAGGTACATTAATAATATGATATCCTTGATTTAAAAAAATGATTACCCCAAATGGATCTTGCAGGACTGGAAGTTGCTCTGGGTGAGTCGGTGAGTGAGTAGTGAGTGAATGTAAAGGATATTACTGTACACTACCATAGACTTTATAAACATTGTACATATAGGCTACCAAATTTATTAAACAAATATATTCTTCAATAATAAATTAGCTTATTGTAACTCCCTTTATATGCTTTCTAATTTTTTAAGCTTTTTTGCTGTCTTGTAATAATGCTTAGCTTAAAGCACAAACATATTCACAGCTGTAGAAAAAAATATTTATCTCTTTGTAGACTTATTCTATAAATTTTGTAATTTAATTTTTTTTTTTTTTACTTTTTACTTTTTTGTTAAAAAACCAATACACAAACACATAAATTAGCCTAGGCCTACAAGGGGTCAGGATTATATGTATATGTGTATATATATCACTGTCTTCTACCTCCACATCTTATCACACTGGAAGTTCTTCAGGGGCAGTAACATACATGGAATTGTCATCTCCTGTGATAACAGTGCCTTATTCTGGAATATCTCCTGGAGGACCTACCTGAGGCTGTTTGTAGTTAACTTTTTTTTTTTTTAAAGTGGAGAGAAAATACTCTAAAATAATGGGGACAAAAGGTATGGTATAGTAAATATATAAAACTAACATAATTGCTTACTATAATTATCAAGTGTTATGCACTATACATAATTGGATGTGCTATACTTTTATAGGACTGGCAATAAAGTAAATTTGTTTACATCAAAATACCCACAAACATATGAATAATGGATTGCACTATGATGTTACGATGGCTATGACATCACAAGATGATAGGAATTTTTCAGCTCCATTATAATCTTACAGGGCTATCACAGTATATGTGGTTCATCATGGGCCAAAACATCACTATATGGATCATGACTGTATTTTATTTTCCAAATAATATGAATTTAAGAATAAAATGAATATTTGTATGTACACAAAAAGGAAGCTGAGTTGATAATGTAATATCTAATGTTTTGATAACATTTTCCTGAACCCCCAGTTTGCTTGTTTTTGTATATCAGTTTTTCCCCAAACAAATGTTGCACAAAGAATAGCTCAATTTTGCTAGCTAACGAGTCCCTCTGGTCTTATTTGAGAAATTTTTCTAACTCTCAGTCTTTCACTATTTAGGAATAAAGGCAAACATTGAATCTGAAAACTACCGTCGCAAGATGATGTATATTGGCAGCTTCAAGTATTTTATATGCAAATTGGAAAACAGACAAACTGTAAGACTAGAACAAAAATATCATATCAAAAATCTCTGTGTTCACTTTTAGAAATTTCAATTGCCTTTAATATTATATACAACCTTCAATATTTCAGGAAGCCCATTTTACTAGAAGTTCATTTAACTAAAACTTTACTTTTTAAATTTGTTTTTATGTTTTTGGAAAATGTTTAGCATTTACTAGGTAGTAATAGAAAAGTTTAAATAAAATGAAATACAATTTAAAACGTTGATTTAGAGAATTGAAAATGAATGTTTTTTTCTTAAATCTAACTTTTGACATAAAGTAGTTTTTTTCTAACAATTTTTTCCCTTGGTGTAGTAGATTGAATGGCAGTCCCTGAAAAGATATATCCATATCCCATAACTTGCAAATACAACATTTATTGGAAGAGATATTTGCAGATGTAATTAAAAATCTTACAATGATATTGATCTGGATTATACAGGTATACTCTCAATCTAATGACAAATACATTTTTGGGGACTCACAGAGCCGAGACACATAGAAAAGAGAAGCCCATTTAAAAATGTGAAGATTATCTAGACAAACGTAAATTTTAAATACAGCATATTGGGAAATTTTATTTGAACTTATAAAGTTGGTAAGAAAGAAAATCATTTTTCCATTTAAAAATGAAAGCAGAGATTAGGATGACACAGCCACAACCAAGGAATGCTAAGAGCCACCAGAAGCTGAGAGAGGCAAAGGGTTCTCCCTTAGATACTGTGGCAGATCCTGGAGACCATCGTGCCTAAACTTGGATTGTAGACTTCTGGCTTCCAAGTGTATGAAAGAATAGACTTTTGTTGTTTTAAAACATGAAGCTTGCAGCAATTTGTTACAGCTGCTCTAGGAAATGAATATACTTAGTGAATCCCCAAATTTGATAGTTCGCTTCTATACACTGCAAATCCCACTGAAGCTGTAATTCAAGGTTATTGTTTTGTGCAAAATCCTGTTCAAAAGACAGGAGAAAAGATTGAAATAAGTGATCAATTCATAAGCTTTTACATGTAAAGAGAACTGAAAAATTGTAAAGCTCAATCCCTATATTGCAGAGAAAATCAAGTTGAGAGAAGCACAAGGACTTAACTGTAGCTCACAAAACCTACGCTGGACACCAGCCTTCCTCTACACAGCCATTTGCAATGTAAACAAATGTCCATATTAATCACAGCTTATGCTCCAGGTTACTGTATTTTTCTTCTCTATTAATCTACTAGGGATGCCATTAAAAATAGCACAGACTAGATGACTTAAACGATAGACATCTTTTCAGCATTTCGGAGGCTGAAGGTGCAAAATTGAGGTACCAGTAAATTTGATTTCTGCTGAAGGTTTTCTTCTTGGCTTGTGAATATCCACCTTCTCACTGTGTGTTTATATACCTTTCTCTTTGCTTGGGCAGAAAGAGAGAGAACTCTGGTCTCTCTTCTTTTGTAAGGATACAAGTTGAGTTGGATGAGGGCTCCACCCTATGGCCTCATTTCACCTTAAGTTACCCCTTAGAGGCCATATCTCTGAAGGTTATCACATTGGGGGTTAGGGCTTCAACATATACATGTGGGGTGACACAATTTCATCTATGATAACTCTTAAAGAAGAGCTCATTATGAATGCATCTTTAATTATAAAAGTGAGATAACAAAAGCAACTAATTGTATATTAATTTTGTCTCCTTTATCACAATCTGGACCTGAGTTGAAATTCGAGTCATTCCCAAAAAGATCTCAATTGTCTATTTTTTTTTTCTTTTAACAGAAATCACATTTGCCGTAGCCATCAAAAGTACAGTCCTATAATTTGTGGTTGTGACTATAATTTTCAGTCAAAATAATATATTGTGTTCTATATAAATACATTCCTAGACCTGCATATAGAAACTCCATGGTAGATGTGACAAGAAAATGGTAACAAAGGGACTGTGTCAGGCTGTTTGGGCTTCTGTGACAAACTACCATACAATGGGTGGTGGATAAAAATTAGTAATTTATGTCTCACATTTCTGGAGGCTGCAAAGTCCTAAATCAAAGCTGTGGCAGATTTGGTGTCTGTGACGTCCTACTTCCTGGTTCATAGAAGTTGTCCTTTCCCAATATCTCCATGTGGAGTAAGGGGCAGGGAGTCCCCCTGGGGTCTCTTTCATAAGGGCACTAATTTCATTCAGAAAAGCTCCACTTTCATTATTGAATCTCATCTCAAAGGCCCCATTTCTAAAACTTTTACACAAGGGATTAGATTTCAACACATGAATTTGTGGGGAGGGGAGGCATGAACATTTAGCCTATAGCAGAGGCTGAGAAAATAATCTGATTAAACATTTTGTGCTCACTTAAAAGCTAGTTCCTCTTGATGTTTTTACTGCTGTTCTCACCCTAATTCTTTCTTTTGTCACCATGAATAGTGTTCCGTCTTCTGAAAACTCTGCCTGATTGAGGGTTTCTATATAAGCAAGGAAGGTCAGTAATGGATATTTTCACTCTTTACCCAGAAAGAACAGAAAAACTCTTCAAAGTTTGTAATAAACAGAGCAATCTTTGGGGATCGAAACAGTCCCTTAGATTCAATGCCAGGTGTCTTTCCCAATCTTAGCTTCACAGCTTCCCAACTATATCAGCTTCTTACTCTGAGCAGCGAGTCGAGCTGATCCTGCTGTCACAAAGAGTCTGGGGAAAAAAAAAAAAGGCACAGCTGCTGCAGGCATATATTGTACCTGCCAATTTCACAAAAGGAAAATGAGGGTGATATACAGTGTCCACAAGGTATTCAGTTATATATATATATATTTTTGCCTCTCTCAACTCCTTTTTCCATTTTCCTCTCTGAATACCTTATATTCCCCTTTCTCCCTCAATATATTTTCTTTGGGCTTTTGTCCTTGCTTGTCACTCAGGTAGGTGTACCAGAATCATAACTGGAGCATCCCAAATCGACACCTTTTAAATTTCAAAAGATCAGTAAGGACTGATAATGATTATAGGATATTGGTCCTCCTGCCTTTTGCCAGAAATGTGAGCAAATGGCAGCTCATGAGATTAGCTGCTTCAATTTTTTGTAATGTAAAGTAGAAAATGGTCAGGCCACCTTAAGAAGGATGGAAGCAAGAGAAATAATACCTCTTCTGAACTCATTAATTGAAATTAGTTATTTAATCACATTACTCTCTGGAATTTAGACATGGTACTTTCAATTTCATTTGGAGGCAATAAATACTTAACTAAAGTTTGACAATTCAAATCTGATTTGGGTCCTCGCCTTACTTAAATATGTAAGCCTATCTTATAAACGTGCTATTACTTGTGTTTATTAGGTATCTAATAAGATTCACTAATTCACTAGTATCTTAAATATGCCTGTCTCAAATGAGGTATTTAGCATACAGTATAGGAGTTACAACTTTTTTAAATGAAGGCAAATTAAAAGGCATTTGTATTCACACTCATCATACAGCCTGAACAATTAATAAGAGCTTTAAAAATGTTATTGGGTTTTCTTTCTAATACAAGATATTCATTCCAAAATTCAAAATACCACATATGTAGAAAAAAAGGTCTTATCTAAAGCCACACGCAATGAAGTCACCTCAAACACATATACAAGGGTACGATCCTAAAGTCCACCTATGGAAATAATTGAATTATGGTACATTCATACTATGAAATATCTCACAGATCTTAAAAAATAATTGATTAGGGCCAGGCGTAGTGGCTTACACCTGTAATCCCAGCAATTTGGGAGGCTGAGGCAGACAGATCATCTGAGGTTAGGAGTTTGAGACCAGCCTGGTTAACATGGGGAAACCCCATCTCTGTTAAAAATACAAGAAAAATTGTTGGGTGTGGTGGTGGGTGCCTTAATCCAAGCTACTCTGGAGGCTGAGGCAGGAGAATCGCTTCAACTCAGGAGACAGAGGTTGCAGTGAGCTGGGATTGCACCATTGCACTACAGCCTGGGCAACAAGAATGAAACTCCATTTCAAATAATAATAATAACTGGCTGGATTTGAAAATTTTTAAAAATTTCAAATTAATTGCAGTACTCTTTTGGAATGTGAAGGTGATGAAGAATAGACAAAGCACACATTCTTTTTTGTCAAATTAATATGGTATCTAGTAGATAATTTAGTAAATTTCAGGTTGTAAATGAGAATGATGAAACTTTAAGATGTGCTCTTGAGTTACATATCTATTACTAACAATACCATACATTATTTCATATATTACAATCCTACAGGGAAAAAAAGTTACACTTGTGGAGAGCTCATTTCATCTCCAATGATGAAGACAGGCTTTGCTGAAAAAGAGAAAATCACTTGAAACCACTCAAAACAGTCCATTGCTTTTATAAGTTGAATTATAATGAATAAGCAAGCTTTCCAGAGAAAATTAGATTGAATCTTGTGTTCTTTTGTCAAGCTGCAAGATTCTCCAAGCTGTGTATGTGTACGTTTTTGTGATTTAATGATTTAAATTTTTTTAATGTAAACTTACTCAGTAACCGAACTTAAATTTGCTAGACTCTTAATAGTCATTGAGTCATTGAGTCAACAACATATATTGTTTTGAAAGGATCTCATCTGTTATGCAAACTAATAAAAGACATATATGGTAATAATTTATGTGTTCAAAACCAATATTTATTTAAATAATTTAATACATAAGTTGCTATGATAGAAACTGCAGTTTATATACACTAGGTCCTCTGTTGCCCCTCCCCTCAAGAATGTAAATTAATAGAGGAAATACAAAACTAAGATACTTGCAAATTATGATTGCATGCGATACAAACTGTGTGTGAGGACAGGGGAAGGCATAAACATGTTTAGAGAATGAGCATTAGTCAACGTGCTGAATCGGAAAAATGGGCACATGTTAGTCAAATAATCTCTCCCTACGCAAGTATAACTAGTACACAAAAAAGCATATTAGATATTACCATATAATATATTTATTAACTATACATTTTTTTCTTAGAGATAGCTGCTTACTACCACAATTTCCACAGTATATGAACAAAATCATTTTGTTCTCCTTATGACCATACATATACTGGGACTTTGAAACTTCTTATAACGGTTTTATCTATATTTTTGTTCAAGCCAAGGACAAATGCCTTCACTGTTGCAGGATACCAGCTTAGTTAGTCATATATTATGGATTCTGAGCTGGTCACAGCTCTGCGGCTTCACTGGAAATTGTGCTTTCAAATATCTAACAGCACTTTTTCTCTTTTTTATAGATAATAATTTTTAAAATAATTTCAACTTTCATTTTAGATTCAGAGGGTACATGTGCAAGCTTGTTACGTGGTTATACTGCGTGATGCTGGGGCTTGGGGTATGGATGATTCAGTCACCTAGGTAGTGAGCATAGTACCTCACAGGTAGTTTTCAGTACCCTGCCTCTAGTACTCCCAGTGTCTATTGTTCCCTTCATGATGTCCATGTGTACTTGGTATTCAGCTCCAATTTATAAGTGAGAACATGTGGCATTTACTTTTCTTTTCTCAAGTTAATTGACATGATAACAGCCTCCTGCTGCATTCCCGTCACTCCACAGTACCTGATTTCATTATTTTTTATGGATGCATAGTATTCCATGATGTATGTGGACCACATTTGCTTTATCCAATTTGCATTGAAGAATTCCAGCCAGCAAACATATGAAAAAATGCTCATCATTCCTAATCATTAGAGAAATGCAAATCAAAACCACAGTGAGATACCATCTTATACCCATCAGAATGGCTATTATTAAAAAGTCAAACATAACTGATCCTGGTGAGGCTGCAGAGAAAAGGGAGCACTCACACACTGTTGATGGGAATGTAAATTAATTCAGCCACTGTGAAAAGCAGTTTGGAGATTTCACAAAAAACTGAGAACTACCATTTGACCCAGCAATCTCATTACTGGATGTATACTGAAAGAAAAGTAAATCGTTCTGCTTTTCTATCATTCATACTCCATTCCAGTTTACCATGTAGCAGCTGTCAGCTGTCCCATTATGATCTATGCTCCTCTCAGAGCTGTGAAAACTGCTTGAGAGTTGATGTTCTGGCTAAATTCCAGACTTTCATTAGAAGTAAACCTTCCTTGTCACTTAAAGTTAATTTTTACTTTATTTGGTACTGCTAAAAACTCTCCAAGAGTTTACAACATTATAACTTTAGTCAAACTGTCTTTGATTCAAATGAGATAGGAAAACAAATAAATGGTACAGCTGAGCAATGGAGAAAATGTCTTTTATTATTAAACGTCTGACATCTGGACTTAGGTTTACTGACTAGCTGTGTGGCCCTGGATTAGTTAAAATTTCTGTGACTGAGTAGCTTTATTTATATCAGTGGTTCTCAACCAGTGGTAATTTTGCCATCCAGGGTACATTTAGTCACATCTGGCGTCATTTTTATTTATGACTACTGATATCTTAATAGGGACAGGTCAATTCTGCTTTTTCACATCATGCAATGAAAAGGACAGTCCTGTAAAACATAGAATTATGCACCCTGAAATGTCAACAGGACCAGTGAGAAATTCTGATTTATATACCAATGGTCACTAGAATACCTTCTCTATGGAGGGTTTTATAAGGTTAAAGGCAAGTCTTTACATCTCCCCTCAAGGCCCTATACATTCTGCCTGCCCGCCCCAGCGTCCCTGAGTGCATGCTTCTCTTCTATTATCTCCTTTTGCTTTTCTCCTTACTCATTCTGGACCATTCTCATTAGGCCTGGGATTCCAGACCCACTCTCGCCTTAGCATGCTCACACAACATGCTCCTTTCCCTAGAAGCAATACAGCCCCATGATATCTACAAGACTAATTCCTTTGCTTCAAGTTAGTGTTTAAATGTGGCCTTTCCCATGAGGCTTACCCTGACTACCCTATTTAAAATTACATCCACCCATTCCCACAGACATATATACATATATACTTCTGACAGTCTTCTCTATGCTTTTTTTTTAATATCATTGAATTCAGTATGGCATAATATATATTTACCTGTTATTTTCATTAACTATTGATTGTGACCTTGATAGACTGTCAGGTTCAAAGAATAGAGATTTATGTCTTTTTTTTTTCTATTCATGTGTCCCAAGAGCATGGGAAGTGCACAGCTGAATTTTAATAAGTATTTGTTGAATGTACCTGCCTCACTTTATTTATTTATTTATTTATTTATTTATTAAGACAGTTATTTTATTTTATTTTTATTGTACTTTAGGTTCTAAGGTACATGTGCAGATCATGCAGGATTGTTGCATAGGTACATACATGGCAAGGTGGTTTGATGCCTTCATCCCCCCATCACCTATGTCTGGTATTTCTCCCAATGTTATACCTTTCCACTCCCTGTTTTCCCCCCAAAACTGACCACAGTGTTTGATGCTCCCTTCCCTGTGTCCATGTGTTCTCATTGTTCAACACCCACCTATGAGGGAGAACATCCAGTGTTTGGTTTTCTGTTCTTGTGTCAGTTTGCTGAGAATGATGGTTTCCAGATTCATCCGTGTCCCTACGAAGGACGCAAACTCATCATTTTTTATGGCTGCATAGTATTCCATGGTGTATATATGCCACATTTTCTTTATCCAGTCTGTTGTTGATGGATATTTGGGTTGGTTCCAGGTCTTCGCTATTTAAAATTGCCTCAATGAACATAAGTGTGCATGTTTCTTTATAATAGAACAATTTATAATTATTTGGGTATTATTAATAAAAGATGTTTAATAAATATATGTAGAATGATTTTCATATTGAGAACTTTGTATAGCACTGTCATTTAGTAAACAGTAGAAAAGTTGTATATTATGATTACTTATGTTGTTGTTATGCAAAATAGCAGTCAATGTTCAACCACCAACGTTAATGTTGATATAAAAAAAAGGGTATCTCTAGACACCACTGAAATGGAAAAAGACTTAAAGATTACAGCTAATACCTTTTAAGTGTACATAAAGCTAAATGTAAAATATTGTTCAATATATTTTCATGCCTTCCAGATCAAATAGGGTATCTTTATCTTTAATTTGGAAAGACCTTCAGGATCGATACTTGCCTTTCTGTTTTTTAAAATCCCTTCAATACTACATGCTATGTTCCCTGTGTACCTTATCTAGAGTATTGTTTTTGAAAATCAACAAAGCTTACTTAATTTTTCTGCCATTGTATTTGAGTGTCAACAATGATTTATTCTCCTAAGAGCTGTAGTGGTGAAGAAAATACCTTTATCTTGCTATGAAAAACCTGTAATTCCCCATGTCGATAACTGGGGAATTGACATAGAAAATTACACATTTTCCACTTTATATATCTTAAATTTGCTCAAGAGCTTGGGCAATTGACCTCTCTTGATTTATTATAATAAATGATTACCAACCTTCTCCAACAATTAAATTTCCTCCCCAATTCTCAGTAATTAGAAACTTCTGAAATTTGTAGCATATCTTAGAAATTTTTACAGCATCGATGCACTGATGATTTTACCCTGACCTTATTCACTTGTAAGTTGTAGAACATTGTCAGAGAAAGCCATGTGAAATGAAGTACCTTGCTTTCGCTAACACTTTATTGTCCTAACAAGTATTTTCAATTCAGATTTACCACTAAGTGCTTTCCTGAAAAAATTTCACCTCATCGTGTAGTAGGAAGCAAATACTCTAATGATTCTATCAAGGGCAAATGAGTCACATAATAAAGTGACTTTCTTATGAAGATTTCTTTTTGCACTAAAACCCATAATACCACTGAAATAATCTCAGGTTGTTTGCCTAATTTTCTAGTCTAATTCTGTTCCCTTGATGTCTGAACAAAATGGATAATTTTACTTCTGATTTTCTCTCTACTAATTGGTTGCATCCCCTTTGCCCTTTTTAGTGCTTAAAGTGTAGTTATTGGGAAAATAGAAGCAAACCTTATTTGTGCACGCATGCAATGAGCTTTTATTTATTTATTTATTTATTTATTTAGATACAGAGTCTCACTCTGTCTGTCACCAGGCGCCAGGCTGAAGTGCAGTGGTGCGATCTCCCCTCACTGCGACATCCACCTCCCGGGTTCAAGCAATTCTCCTGCCTCAGCCTCCCGAGTAGCTGGGACTACAGGCATGCGCCACGGCACCCAGCTAATTTTTTGTATTTTTTAGTAGAGATGGGGTTTCACCATGTTGGTCTGGATGGTCTCGATCTCCTGACCTCATGATCCACCTGCCTCGGCTTCCCACAGTGCTTGGATTACAGATGTGAGCCACCGTG
>NW_016107362.1:8113422-8183933 GCF_001604975.1 Cebus imitator
CAGGATGGTCTCGATCTCTTGACCTCGTGATCCACCCGCCTCGGCCTCCCACAGTGCTGGGATTACAGGCTTGAGCCACCACGCCCGGCCTAAAATGACTTCTTATACTCAAGCAATTAAAGCTCTTCAGATGTTTTTGTTTAGATATAATATGCTATGGCACTTCTTCCATGTAGATTTATGTAGGAAATGTTGTCACTTGTCTAGGCTCTTTTAAATGTGTTTAATTTATTATTTGGAAAAAGTAGTTTTATTTCCTATGAAGGTGAAAATTGAACAAAGTTATTTTTTCCAAAATATTTATGCTGTATTGTAGGTAAATTTGTAAAGGCTGATCACATCATGTATGCATTAGAAATAAAGTGTCAAGATAATAACAAATGCATGCTGTAGGGGTTTTTTGTTTGTTTTTGCAATTGCACTGTCCATTAATTTAAAAGGACTTAGAGTTTATTTTAAGAGAATTACGTTCTCCGTACTATACATCTAAAACATTGTTCCTTTACTTCCCTCTCCCACTTACACATAATTTTAAGCACTAGGTGTTGAACATACTCCCTTTATCATACAGGCAAGCCTACAATTTATTTCCAAAGTAGTTCTACAGTTAACCACAATTTGTATTTCTGGAAGTCCAATATCCTATCCCTGAATTTGGAAAAGTTTAGTAAAGATATATGGCATTCACACTTTAAAATTATTAATAATAAATTTAACACCGGATATAGCAAATTTTATGTTTTTTCTCATCTTTTTCATATTTCTATTTCTCCTTTGACTTTTCTTTCTCACATTTCCACTGGTTAGACTTAATAGCAACATAACCTCTATGTCCTTCATAGTTTTTTTTTTATTAAGTGTTAATTATGACACCAAAGAACTGAATATAAAACAAAATGACTTAGGAAGAAATAGGATGTGGTGTATCTCCATCAGTGGTCCTGTGAACTGTAGTTTTCAATGCAATCACCTGACTCCCATAACGCTGACACCTTGCAATAGTTAATTTTTTTTAAAAATAGGCTTATAAAGCCCCAAATGGAAAGCTTTATTGTTTGGTTATATTTTCCTAAGGATTTTTTATTGATCCTTAAATCAAAGAAATGTTCTTGTTTATATAACAGTTTAGCTCTCGAGTTTTTTATGTGCATCCAAAGTTGTGAAATAGAATGAAGGAAGGACCTCAATTCATGAAGTCAACCACATTATTATGATGTGCTTTATTTATTCCCTGGGATACTGCTTCAAGAGTAATAGTTTTATTGTAAGATTTATTTTCTGATCTTTAACCTTGATATGTGTATCTTTTAGATTACCACTGGCATCCATGCTTTGTTGAAGAAATTCGAGTTTTTAAAAAAGAGTGAGGTTTGTACAAATATCAACTATTATACACAGCAGAGAGTCCAAAGGGCAATTTGTGGCTCATCACAGAGTAGAATATATAATCGTAAGCTGGATAGAAGCATGGTTTCATAGATTCACCCCACTCTTGAATCAAGTGAATATCTCAAGAACATATATGCTGTATTCTTTATGAGAATAAAGTTTGAAGCAAGTTAGTCCTATGTTTAAGTTCTTTATCTACCATATACTCATGTGGCTTTTGTGCAAGTTATTTAATGTCCCCGAAGACAATATCTTCTTTTGTGAAAAAAAAGGATATTAATACCATTTCGTATGATCATTGAGAGGATTGAAGAGGCAGAACTTAAAGTGTTGTTGTGAAGAATCCTGGTTATGCCAGACTCAGAGGGTCTACCTGTGAACTCTGCTGATTCTGAATGTATCTGTAATGAAGTGTATTTTGGGGGCAAGTTACTTAACCTCTTTGAGTTCATATCTATGCTATGGATACTAATATTTCCTCCAACATTATATTTTCAGAACCCTTCATAAGGATTAAACAACATGATTATACCAGTTTTCTATTGTTTCTCATGTCTCTGCATAGTTTTTGGCATAAGGCAATTCCTGTTCATTATACCACAAATTCTGTAGGTCAAGGGTCTGAACATGGCTAACTGGGTCCTTTTTACCAACTCACAGGAATGTGAGCTCCACTGCTTTTCCAATATCATCCAGTTATCGGAAAAATTTATTTCCTCCTGGTTGTAGGGCTGCCATCCCTGTTTTCTTTCTGGATCTCAGTAGGGGGATGTTCTCACCCACTCTTTCACAGTATAGCAGTTTAATTCTTCAAAGCCAACAATTTTCTCTCTTCAAAAATGATCTATTCTTTCTTTCAAGAGATGCTATCCGTTTAAGTTAAGCTAACATACAAAATGATCCTTTCTGATCAACTTCTAAACAATGAATTTGGATTCTTCATTACATCTGCCAAATCCTCTCACCTTTGTCTTACACTGCAACCTAATCATTATGGTGGCAGAGCATCCTATTAATGTATTCCATCCACAGTCAAATGGAGACAATTATCTGAGGCATGGGCACCAGTGATGGATATCAGGTAGGATTTTGCCTACCACTGTGAAAAAGAAAAGTGCTCAGTACCAAATCTGGCAATGGTGTAAATATTCAACGTACATCAGCTATGACCATGTACAGGACTTTGCCTCGTTGATGATAAGAACTCTCTAAAGAGTAACTACTAAGATTATGATTATTTTGACTACTCACTAAATGGATACAATATGTTTTCCTTGCCTACATGCTTGACCTCAACAACATTTACCTTATTATCTTATCACTCATCCAGCTTCAATAAATTCCTTGATCAATTCGGAATTCTGCATTTTTTGTGTTAGTAAGACTTAAAGCAGCAAGTGTTGTGATATTCCTATAGCCACAAAAAACCCACAAACTTTAGTTTCAAAAGAAAAATCATATCGTGGCTACTTGCACTAAGTTTTCTTGAGAAAATCATTATTTTGGATTTCATCTGGACAAAAAAAAAGGATTTTATAGAATGAAGTTCATGAACATCAGGACAATTAAGTATTGTTTTATCTGATATTTGAAATATTGTGTACCAGTTTAGTTGACCATTTGTATTCAGTGTCTCTTTTCCCTTCCTACTTGGTTAAATTAAAAATTAAATTGACATGGTGTGGTGACTCCCAGTAGTTTGGGAGGCCAAGGTGGGAGGAACACTTGGGTCCAGGAGTTCAAGGCTGTAGTGAGCCATGATCGTGCCACTGTACTCCAGCCTGAGTGACAGAGCAAGACCCAGTCTCAAAAACAACAAAAATGTCAACATAGGATTTTACTGATTTTTTTTATTTTTTATTTATTTTTGAGATGGAATCTCACTCTGTCACCTAGGCTGGAGTGTAGTGTATCTGGTCTCACTGCAACCTCCACCTCCTGGGTTCAAGAGATTCTCCTGCCTCAGCATCCGCAGTAGCTGGGATTACAGGCATATGCCACCAAGCCCTGCTAAACTTTTTTGTACTTTTAGTAGAGGTGGAGTTTCACCCTAAGTTGGTCAGGCTAGTCTAGAACTCCTACCCTCAAGTGATCCACCTGCCTCAGGCTCCCAAAAATACTGGGATTACAAGCTTGAGCCACCATGCCCAACCAAGATTTTATTTTTAAAATAAAAATTCTTGTACGGGGTTAAACTGTAATTTATAAGACTACTTCGTCTTAATTGTATTCAAAACCATTTGAAACCCCACACTATTTAGTGTAAATTAGACTGAGACAAACACTGTCATTTTTCAATTTCTCACAAATGGTGGCATTTTTTTCTAAAATTCTGTGAGCATAATAATTTCTAATTTTGTAAAAAGGAGTGAATACTCAGTACTTATTTTATTAGCACTATTTTGAGATATTTTTCTGATTCTAATATTCTCTTTGGATCAAATTAGAGATCTTTTGATTCCCAGAGAAATTTACAGCTTCACTGAATGTAAATAGTGGCCCCACTGACAGTCATTTTCCAAAAACTGTGGTTGTAATATGGGCTAAAATTCATTAATATCTGGATCTGTTAAAAGGAAAAGCAGAGTTAGGATTCTACACTGGGGAGAATTACATCAGCTGAATGCTCTCTTTTTCATAAAAACATAAGGCTATAACGGAAATCTATTACCACTTAAAATTGTACTCCAGATATTGTGCTTTGTAAATTACTTCCCCTAGAAAACAGTTTTATGCATTCTCAAATGATAATTTGATGTAACTTTTCCATGTGTTTTGGAACTAGTAAGTGTAGGTGGCTATTTATGAAAGGTTGACAAAATGAAGTCAAAATCAGATGGTGGAAGAATCTTTAGGTAACAACGCCTTTAATGTGTACTGTTAATCATGGCAGAGTAGTTCAATCAATCTTTTTCACAGAAGCTATCAATGATCAATCTGTAAATTAGAATATTGAAAATATTTAAGTTTTTTAAAGATTCATATATGTGCAATTTGGTGCCAAAATACAGATTCATGCATAGGTAAAAGTTTGCGTTGACCACTTTTTTCTAATTTGGTATATTTAAAGAAATAAATGTCATAGCATGGGTACAGTTCTACTCATTTAGTAATAATGAGATAGTTTCATTCAAAATTTTATTTTTATAAGAGAATTCAGTGGATGAAAACTGTTGGTTCATGTTGTCTCAAGTAGTGTATAGAATTGGGGGAATGAGCAAGCAAAGTTTTACAAAAGCCATATTTATGTTTAAATCTTAACTATTTACATCGTGTACTAGAAATCCTTCATTTGTTAATGACAGCAATTTTCATCCCAATTTAAAGATCTAATATTTGGAAGATGTAACCTTCATTTTAATTTAGCTGCATAGAGATAAATAGGATAATAAGAATTTCATAACATCTCAGATAAAATTATACGTAAGTTGAGTGTAAACTAATACATATCGCCAGTTAGACATTCAAAATTTACTTCTAAAGTCTTCTGAAACTCAACTTTACTGATCTACCCAAGACTACCTTATGTTTTATTTAGAAAGAAATTCTTTCCTTAGCCTTTGGGAATATAACACAGACGACATACAGAGTTTTTGTCAATCCAAGGCTTTTTGTCTCGAATCAACTGTCAATACTGTGTTATTTCATGCTGGAATATTTCATGGTGTTCTGTATTTGAAAAAACTTCCCAGAGCATGGCAGAATGTGGGGTTCTTCCTTTCATCCACACGTAGATACTTTTGAAGAAATAGCTCTGACCCATGTTTAAAATGGCGTAAAACAGGTGTTAGCAATCTCTTGTGGGGCAAATTCAGCTGACTACCTGTTTTGAAAATAAGGTTTCATTGTAACAGAACCAGACAATTTGTTTAAGTATTGTTTATTGTTGTTTTCCTGCTACAGTGAGAGAGCTGAATTGTTGTGACAGAGACTACATGTTCTGGAAAGTCTGAAATATTTACCATCTGGCCCTTTATGGAAAAAAAAAAGTTGACTGTTCTTTGGCATAGAGTAAAATGGAAATATTCCCAAGTTGGAGTAATATTAATATTTTAATAAAATAATTTCAGTTACTAAAAAGGAGTTTTATATACTGTGGCTATTATATGCATTAAACATTGTTTAAAATTTTTTACTTTATGGAACATATTCAAATATATATTGTTATTGGAAGGTAGAATAAAATGTATATATGAAAAATCAGAGTAGCATAAGCTGAAGCAGCTTTCCTCTACTTTTGAAACTATTGAATCTTTTTGAATTATTATATGTCCTTCAAAGCCTAAAACAAAACACACACACACACACATACACACACACACGAATTACCTTTCTGACTTTTATAGCATCCCTTTTTCCTGTACATTGGGAACAAGTAAGGCCCACCTTTGCAATTATTTATCATCTTTAAAAACATTTTTATTTTCAATTATAGTAAAAATTACAATGTTAAATTTACAACCCATAACCATTACTCAATTTTTGTTAGACATATTCTTATTTTTGTGCAACAGATCTCTAGAACTGTTTCCTCTTTCAAAAGCGAAACTCAATCCCCAATCAATGGTAACTCCATAATTCCCCCTCCTCTCCGCTCCTGGAAACTACTAATTTTTTTTATTTTTTGAACTACATATCATACATATTTTGGGTAGACATAATATTATGAAACATGTACACAATGTGTAATAATCAAATGAGGGTAATTGAGTTACCTATAACCTCAGACTTTTATCTTTTCTTTGTGTTGGGAACATTACAATTCTTCTCTTCTTGTTATTTTAAAATATGCAATACAGTACTATTAACTATAATTTTCCTAGCTTACTATCAAATACTAGAATGTATTACTTCTAGCTAACTGTATTTTGTACACGGTAAGCAATTTCTTTCATCTCCCTTTCCTCGTTGCATTCCTAGCCTCTGGTAACCACCATATTATCCTTTACCTTCATGAGAACCACTTTTTTAGCTTCCACATATGTTATCTTTCCATGTCTGGCTTATTTCACTTAATATAATGACCTCCAGTTCCATCTATGTTGCTGCAAATAGTAGCATTTTATTATTTTAAATGGCTAAATAATATCCCACTGTGTATATAACACATTTTAAAAATCCAGTCATTGATAGGAACTTAGGTTGACTCCATATCTTAGAGATTGTGAATTGTGCTACAGTGAACATGGAAGTGCAGATATCTCTTTGATATACTGATTTCCTTTTTCAAAAAAATATATACCAACCAGTGGGATTGCTGAATTGTATGTAGTTGTATTTTTCAGTTTTTTGAGGAACCACCACACTGTATAATGGCTGTACTATTTTACTTTGCCACCAATGGTATATCAGTATTCTTTCTTTGCATCCTGGCCAGGATTTTTTTTTTTTTTTTTGATAGTATTCATTCAGATAGTGACAGGAGACAGACAAATTCCTAGGCACATGGGGACAGGTCCCAACCTTCCAGCCAAGGACAGTCTAAAGCCTGAAAACTGAGTTGCCAGTTCCAGATAGTGCATGGCTAGAGTAACAACTTCCATCCCCACTTACCCACTCCCTTTTGATTGTTTCCTTCCAGTTGATGCCTTCTAACCAATTGAATTGTGTTCTTTCCAAGACCACCCATGGACCAGTCAGCATGCACCCCTACATTCTAAGCCCACAAAAACCCCAGGCTTAAGCTCACAGACGACAACTGACTTCAGGTCCCCTTTTGTTATTGAGAGCTTTTATTTCACTCAATGAAATTCTATTCTGCCTTGCTTACTCTCTGCTGTTTGCGTGCTTTATTCCTCTTTGTCATGAGACAAGAAACCGAAACTCTCCAAATGGCAGAAGTGAAATAACTGTGACTCCTCTGCCTGCCAAGCTGTGTGTGGTTGGAATAAAAGAGCTGTAACCCTCTCTCCCACTCACTGAACAACAGGAGATAAGCCACTGGATACCACTCTCTCCTGTTCACTGAACTACAGAAGTGAAAAAGCCACTGGGTGCCACATACTCCTGCTCACTGAGCTACAGAAGTGAGGAATCTGCTGGGCACTCTCCCTCCAACTCACTGAACTACAGGAGCAAAAAATGGCAGAACAATTCTAACTCAGGTGAGATGATATCTAATTGTGTTTTTAATTTTCCTGGAAAGGACTTTTTGAAACTAAGTTAAGCAAGTTGCAAAGTGAGGCAAACAATTCTTCAGGGTTGAAAGAAGGTCTTCTTTATTTAACTACCAGGACTAATAATTAGAAGAAAACACATACACGTATGTGTATGGTATATCTATTTTTCTAGTTTATATTTATATATCTATTAGAGTTTTAAATTATGTATGTATACAATATATACAGATATAATACTTAAGCATAGAAGGTTATAAGAACAAGAGGAGAAAACATACATACATGTAGTTGAATGAGATTCTGCTCAACCTCTTCATTTTTATAACAATTTAATAGCATTTGGTTTTCACAATCCTTCATGCACAGATAATAGCACCAAATATATTCCAAATTCTCCCTTGGCTATGATTATAGCTCAAGCTCCAACATTTGGCTAGAAATATGGGAGGGCCTGTGTTCTTCTTATATTTGTCCCTCTCTCCCCCAATCTCTGGCAAACAATTTTTTTCCCTGTCTTTATGGATTTTGTCTTTTTCCATAATGTCATATAGTTGAAATCATATGGTACATAGCCTTTACAGATTGGCTTTTTTCACTTTGGTTATATGCATTTAAACTTCCTCAAAGTCTTTTTATAACTTGATTGCTCATTTCTTTTTATCACTAAATAATATTTTATTTTATTTGTGTACCATAGTTTATCCACTTGCCTATTGAAGGACATTTTGGTTGCTTCCAAGTTTTGGCAGTTATGAATTAAGCTGTTATGAACATCTGAGTGCAGGTTTCTAACTTTCAACTTCTTTGAATGAATATCAAACTGGATCATAAGGTAGGAGTATGTTCATTTTTTAAGAAATTCACAAAATTTTTTTCCCAAGTGGCTGTACCAGTTTGCAGTCCCACCAGCAAGAATAAGAGCTCCTATTGCACCACATTTTCACCAGCATCTGGTGTTGCCAATGTTCTGTGTCTTGGCTTTTACAATAGCTGTGCAGTGTTATATCATTTTTGTTTTAATTTGTGATAGCTTGATAACATATAAAGTTGAACACCTTTCAATATGCATGTTTGTCTCCCCTATATCTTCTTTGTAGAGCAAAGTGTCTTTTGCCCATGTTTAACTAGGTTGTTCGTTTTCATATTGTTGACTCTTAAGAGTTCTTTTTAGATATTTGGCAACAGTTCTTATCAGATGTCTCTTTTGCAAATATTTTTGCCAAATCTGTGGCCTGTCTTCTTAATCACTTGACAGTGGTTTTTACACAGCAGTAGTTTTAAATTTTAATGAAGTCCAGCTTATTAATTATTTATTTCATGGATTATGCCTTTGGTGTTGTTTCTAAAGAGTCATGTAATAACCAAGGTCATCAAGGCTTCCTGCTTTTATTTTCTAGAAATTTTATAGGTTTACATTTTAAATTTAGATATGTAATCCATTTTGAACTAATTTTTGAAAATGGTATAAGGTCTGTGTCTATATGAACTTTTTTCAAGTAGATTACAGTGGTTTCAGCAGCATTGGTTGAAAAGATACTGTTTGCTTTTTTGTATTACTGTTGTGACTTTGGGCAGAGATCAGTTTGTCAAAGATCAATTGATTATGTCCATGCGGACCTATTCTGGGGCTGTCTTTTCTGTTCTTTGATTTTGTTTTCTGTTCTTTTTCTGATTTCGGGTTTTTTTTTTTTTTTGTGTTCATTTATTTTGCTTGTTCTATACTCTCTTGATTACTATAGCTTAATAGTAAGTTCTAAATTGGTATAGTGTCTCTGACTTTCATCTTCTATTTCAGTACTGAGTTGAATAGGTCTTTTGCTCTCCCACGTAAACTTTGGAACCAGTTTGCCAATATCCATGAAATAACTTGTGATTTTTATTGAAATTTTTTGACTGTAGATCAAGTGAAGAACTGACATAAGTATTATCATCCATGAACATGGAATATCTCCCCACTTACTGAGTTTTCTTTGGTATCTTTCATCTGACTGTTGTCGATTTTCTCATATGAATCTTGAATATATTTTGTTAGATTTTAAAAATTTCATTTTGGGAAGTGATCATGTAAATGATAATGTGTTTTATTTCAAATTCCACTTGTTCATTGATGATGTATAGGAAAGCAATTGATTTTGTATATTAATCTTGTATCCTGCAACCTTTCCATAATTTCTTATTAATTCCGTGAGGGGCAATTATTTTGGATTTTCTCCCTAGACAATCATGTTTATCTGTAAACAGACTTCTTGTATTAATTAAGACTTCTATTATGTTGAAAAGCAGGGGTTGAAAAGAAAATCCTTCTATTCGACCTTCACTTATGCTCTAATCTTCTTCCTTTATAGATCCAAGTTTTTTTTACCTAAACCATTTTTCTTTCTCTACTTTTTGTTAAAAATATTATAAAACATAAATTTTGTTTCTGTTGAAAATAATTTTTCTAAAAAGACTAAGATAATGAATTTATATATCATGACTTATTTGGTAGTTTTATATTTAAAGCCTGATTTCTATTATTGAATGGGGAAAGTCTTATAAAATTAATCTCTTTGTGAGGTTGAAGGTTTTGTCCTCTCCCACCTTTTATAGTGGCTCCACAGTTCTGGAATATTCTCTTCTGTTTTTTCTCTTTTCTGTCTTTTTTCTGTTTGATTTTTAATTTGCAAGTTTCTATAGCCACTTAATCCAGTTCAAAGATTCTTTCTTCAGCCATGTTCATTCTGATAATGAGCACAGTAAAGCATTCTTTATTTCTGTTACAGTGCTTTTATCTCCAGCATTTCTTTTTCATTGTTTCTCAGAATTTCCATCTCTCTGCTTACATTATCCATCTGTTCTTGTATGTTGACTACTTTTTAAAATTAATACATTTAATCTATTAATCCTAAGTTACAAAAATTCCTGCTCTGATAATTCCAACATTCCTACCACATCTGAGTCTGGTTATGATGCATCTTCAGTCTCCTCAGCTGTATATAATTTTTCTTTTTTGTGTGCCTTGTAATTTTTTGTTTAAAACAGACATTAAATACTAGCTAACAGGAACTGTGGTAAGTAAGTCTTTTATAGCATAGTGGTAAGGTGTGGTAGGACAAGAAACACTGCATAGCCCAGTAACTAGGTCTCAGTCTTTCAGTGAATCTGTGTCCCTGGACTATCAACTTCATTGTTGCTTCTCAATTTCTCCTGCCTTAGGTGAGACAAAATGGCTGAAGTGAACAGGAATTGTGTATTTCTCTTCCCCTACGCTGAAGGCAGCAGAAGCTAGAGCTGGATATTTCTCTTCCCCCAGGTAATATAGTTTCTTGTAACATCAGCTGATTCGGCTTTGGCAAAGTAGATTTTCCTAACAGTAAACCTTGTTAAAAAGAACAGAATGCTCTGGCATGTTTCAAAATGGTTCCCTTTCCTCCTGCCTCTGCCAGAAACACAATAAAATTTTTCTTCAATATTCAATAGGAGGACCTGGTAGATGCCCTAAGTATAGGGCTGTTTTTAACTTTCAAAGCTGTCCACACTGAACTGCCAGAAATTTGTCAAAGTTTCAGTTTTTCTCCCCTAGTATTGGTTCCCTAGTAGGTCTCTGCTCATGGGTTTCTGCTCCAGGAAGTTGTGGTTTCTCTGTGTCTGCTGTTCTAGCTCTCCAATTTTCAGGGCAGTGGTTTGCTCTGTGGCCTTACTTCTCTTACAGATCTAAGAATTGATTTTTCAGTTTAACTTTATACTTCTTAAACCCTTGTACTTGTTTTTGTGGCAAACTTATATGCAGAATCAGAAATCAGAAGTCATAACACCTTTTAAAACTCTTCAATTCACAGCATTTTAATTAAGTTCTAATTGCCCATAATTTCTTAAATATACTTAAAATATCACTTGACCAAAACAAGGCATAGATTATGCTAACACATAGAAGTCTAAAAATAATTTTGATTAAAAACAGACAAAAACATAAAATATGTTGTTATTTCTACTTCCTAAAGTAAAATCATTGTATTTAATTTAGATCCTTTTAAATAGCTTTGTCTATTCCTTTCAATATTAAATGTCTTTTAAATTTAACTGGAGCATATAAATTAATTTGAAATGATGATAACGATAACAGAAAAGATTCTTTGTATTTTTATTAGAAAGGTTTTTATAATTTTTTAAGCAAAAGAGGCATAAGGAAACTTAAGAAATACTGTGCCCAGTTACCTTGTCTTAGAGATATGCTGCCCCAAGTCATACAAGTAATCTGTGTTAGAGCAACTTAGCAAAGTTGATTCCCTGACTCTGGATCTATTACTTTTACTACTGCAAGAGGCTCATGTGGATTTTGTTTACTTTATCTTTCCTTGTTTTTCAGGGGCATAGAGGGTGTGGAGCTGCATGGAGAGACTCATTTGGGCATTGTTTTCTGGTTATCAGTAATTTTATTTGCTTACTTCTAAGGAGTTTTATAAAATATTTACACACAACTAAACAAGCAACTTAAATTACAAAAACCTTTTGGAGGAGGCACAAAAATAAATATTCCAGGAGCCGTCATGATTAGTAACTATATTTTACTTTTACTTCTATGCTTTCCAAAGCTAAAATAAAGCATGGAGTTATGTAATACCATTTGCCAATGGCAAAAACATAGCATTTTCACATGATAGATCTTATCCGCCAAATTATCAAATTTAGTTACTTGCAGTTTTTCCAGCTAATTGCTTGGAATATGAATAAAATCATACATATAATTGTTTTCAATACATGTCTTCTGATGGTAGACTTTCTTCAGATGACTCTTAAGTTTATAGGTATATCTGTGTGTATATACCTATAGTAGAAGCAGAACATTATTCATAATTAAAGAAAATGTTATAGGAGGTGGAGTAAGTCTTGGGAAGGAGTGCTGCTATTCATGTTCATGTACATGGCTTCAGTGATCTCTATAATTACAAACAATACGGTCATATGGAATGGATAAATATCATCTTAATACTATTTTATCAGTTATAGTCATTATAACCCAGGCTCACTGCAGCCTCTGCTTCCAGAGCTCAAGCGATTCCTATGCCTCAGCCTCTTGAGTATGTGGGATTACCAGCAGCCGCCAACACTCCCAGCTAATTTTTTGTATTTTTTGTAAAGACAGGGTTTTGCTATGATGGCCAGGCTGGTCTTGAACTCCCAACCTTGGGTGATCCACCCGCCTTGGCCTCCTAAAATATTGAGATTACAGGCATGAACCACCATGCCTGGATCATATGCAGCTTTTTCAATTAAAAGAAAATCCTTTTGCAAGAATATAATGGGTAACACATTTGATGAGTCTGGCTTTGATTCTTCCCCAGAATGAGCACTATCTAGCATTTTCATGAAGACTGAGGAAAACTAAATTATCACCAAAATTTTTTGAAGTGATTTGTTTGACTTTAAATGTGCAAAGTTGATTGAGAAAGCATCCTGTGAACTCCAAATTTTGCCCTAAAGCCTGGAAAATAGAAAAAGTGTTTTTTTTAAAAAATATTAATAATACATATTTTAATGTTTAATATTATATATTACTATTTTTAATAATATTTTATTTTATCAGTTGGGATAGCTAAAACGAAAGGGACACTGTTTTAGGCATGCTGAGGTGGAAAAGTTATAATGGAAAATTTTAATTAATTACAAATATAATTGAGAAAGTGGGATTATATTCATTGTGATAGAAGTAACTATGGATTTTTCGTTACGTTCTCCTTCAACAAGTTGAGGACAAAGTAAAGCACAATTGTTTGTACACCAGTTTTTAAACCAGACATTAAAATAGCTGTCTACTTACATTACTGTACTTAATTAACAAACGATTCTATAAATCAGATGCTGATATACCCATTTAATAGACCAGAAACAGGTAAAGACCTCCAGTAACTTATTCAAAACCAGCCAGATAATAAATTGTAACATAGGTATTGCAATACTGGCTTATCTAACTCCAAAGCTCATCTTCCTTTTAGTTCTTTTTTTATCTTTAAAATAACTAATAGTGTTCATAAAAACACAACTATTTATAATGTGAACTTGCAATAGTTTCACAGACAAGGAAAACATATGGTTTAAACAAACGTTTCTTCATTAGTTACTATTTCTCCATTCTAAGATCTTACCTGAAGGAATCTTTTAAAGTATTCTAGGTTTGTTTTTACAGTTCTTAATTATTCCATCATTCTCTCCCTCGAGGTGAAGTCTTATTGATACCTCTTAATTTTACCAACATATTTCGTACTATCTTTTTATTTCCCACAGCTGCTAGCATTGTTTCTTATTGTAAGTAGCCTCTCTGTTAGCCATAGTCAGTTATCTGCCACTGCATAACACTATCAACTCAAATCATTTTACAATGATTTATTATTTCTTAAGATTCTGTGGTTAGACAGGCAGTTTTTTTTTTTTTTTTTTCCGGTACCTCCTTGTCTCATTCATGGGGTTGCAGTCTACTGTGACTCAGCAGAAATTAGATGGTTTATGATGATCTGGCTCCCGTATATCTGGAGTTGTGCTGCTGGCTATTCGTAGGTCCTCTCTCTTTCAAGTTGGTCTGTCATCATTTAGAAGTGTAGCTTAGCTTCCTTAAAAGAGAGAAAAAAGCATAAACAAGAAGGACCCTTGGGGCTATTCTCCGGCATTTACGTAATGTTTAATTTGCCTAATCCTATTGGTCAAAAAAAGTCATAGGACTAGCCTGGATTCAAGATTTGGGGAAATAGTCTTCACTCTTTGATAGAAGGACTGTAAAATATTGTGATCATGTTTTCAATCTGCCATAATCACACATATTTATGTTAGTATTACTAGAAATAGTACTAGTATTAGTAGTATTAAGAGATACAGGATAACGTAGAACTAATATCTCCAAATCCAGAGCATGACGGCTCTGGGTTCAAACCCAGCACTGCTACTTATATCGCTGTAAACTTGGGAAAATTAAACTTGGGAAAATTAATAAACCTTTCTATATCTCAAGTTTCTTATATTTAAAATAGGGGTGTTTTAATAGTATCTACCAATAAGGATATTAAGAGGATAAAATTGTTTGATATCATAAAGTGCTTAGAACAGTACCTAGCTTGTAGTAAGCAGTATATAAGTGTTTAAATTTTCCATACCCTGTAATATTAGAATTAGATAATTAATATACTAATGAAGTACTTTGAAGCAATTAAATACTTAATTCATATTTGATGCTTAAATTTAGATAGTGTCCACATTTATCATTGTTTCAGATTAGTTTAAAGTCCATATTGGTAATGTATATAATACTATCTCACTTTTCTTCACCTGCCTTCCTTGCAAGTTAACCATCTAAATATTCTCTCTCTCTCCAAGCCATAGTCGGTAAGTTTCTAAATATAATCAGTTACATGTCTTAAAACTATCTTCTTTCATTTAGCGCTTTGCCACTGCCTTGGCTGAGACTTTCAGACCCTCATGAATAAAATATTATAGTGACCTCCCTAGAAATATGACAACTTGCTCTTTGTCTTGATTAAAATGATCTCAAATACAAAACTTGAGACAAGGAGATGGGTACTGACAGACAATCTATTTGGGAGGGAATCACAGGCAGCAGTGTTCAGGGAATGAGTTGCTGGTGTGGGAACCAGGTTGAATCCATTGGGAGTGTTGACAAATGTGAAGATTCATCACATGAAAAATGGGAGGGGTGCATTTATCAATCAACTTTCATCCTTCATGGATGAAAATCTAAACATGGGAGCCTGAAAACACCCCTACTTCACCTCCCCGCTAGGACTTCTGGGCTGTGCTTACTGTGAAACAATAAAAGTTCCTTGAACAATAAAAAGTTCCTTGAACAAATTATAAATTATACATCTTGCAATTGAGGTAAGACAGTGGGAAAATTTGGTGAATGTGAGCTCACAAGATGTGACTGAAATCAAAAGTGGATTGAAGGAATATAATGCAGTCAACAGAGGCATCTGCTGCATCCGCATATAACTTCCACCCAGTTACCAGAATAAACCTTCTCTCTTAGTCCATGTAGGCTGCTGTAACAAAATACCATGGACCGGGTAATTTATAAACAATAGAAATTTATTTCTCCCACTTCTGGAGGCTGAGATGTTCTAGATAAAGGCTCCAGCAGATTCAGTGTCTGGTTAGGACCCACTTCCTGGCTTTTAGAGGGTTGTCTTTTTGCTGTGTTTTCACATGGGAAAGTAACAAGGGAACTCACTGAGCGGGGTGGAGGGTGATTATAAAGGGCTAATAACTTCTCAAATATCTCACTTATAAATATGCTTCAAAGAGTAAATTTTGGTGGAGATGTAAGTAGTCTATAAGCGTCTTCTATGACCTAAATCTGACCTCATCAAATTCCTTTCCCCGAAGATGTCCACATACTAACCTCCAGGAACTAGTGAATATGTTATGTTACATGTCAAAAGAGACTGTGCAGATGTAATTAAAGTTATGGACTGTAAACAGGGCGACTATCCTGGATTATCTAGATGGGCCCAGTGTAACTAGATGGGTTGTTAAAAACAAAGAAAGTTTGCCTAGATGTGAGCAGAAGAAAAGTGATGGAAGATAGCCAGCAAAAAGTGAAGTCAGAGAGATTCCAAGTGTGAGAAGAATTTGATGAGCCATTGCTTGTTCTGAAATGAGAGGGCCGCATATAAGCAATAGAAAGAAACCTCTAAAAGCTGAAGTCTACCTCTAGCTGACAGCCATCAATGAATAGAGACCACAGTTCTACAGTTATTAGAAACTGGATTCTTTCAACAATGTGAATGAAACAGAAAGCAGATTCACCCCAAAGCCTCCAGAGAAGAGCCCGGCCAATAAATACTTTGACTTTAGTCTTGTAAATCTTGGGTCATAGAAACCAATTGAGCCTAATGGAATTTTTGACCTGTAAAACTGTGAAATAATAAATTTGCATTGTTTTAAACCACTAAATTTGTGGTACTTATGCAACAACACACAACTACTACAACATTTCAACTATTTTCCATCACTTTGCTGGATAATGATCAATGAATTTATTTGCCGAACATTTGATGTTAACCCAGCCTAGACTTTCAGTGTCAGCTCCTGCAAAACTTCCGACAGATCCAGCTGAAACAATACCAAAACTACTTTCATGATTTCTACCCATCCATTCACGCCATCTCATCATACTTTTTAAAATAAGCATCAGGATTTTGAACACTGTTCTCTTTGTCCTAACTTACCATGTCTTCTCTGCCTTACATGTTTCTATTCAAATTGTGAAAGAATTCTCACCTAAACACAGAAGCAAAGAAAACCCTTTTAAGCTAGGAAAGCAAATAATAGAGCAAAACAAAGTAGAGCTAAAATAAAATATGTGGAAATGTAAATGTATTTAGGAAGTTCTGAATTATAACGAGATAAAGCAGGCAAAGGGGGAAAAGAACCGATTCTGAATGATCCTGGATGCTATTGTAAGGGGCTTATTCTTTTAATTTATCATTTGAGAGAATCCACTGAAACATATTTTGTAAAGGCGTTGTATAGATTGGAGTCTTTTTATAATAGTGCTCTCAAACAGTATGAAAGAGACATTCGAAAAAGCCATAATGAAAGTAATCCATGCCATTAATAAGAAAGATACAAATTAGAAAGAGGTTTGTAACACAAGCATTGGTGGAGACAATAATACCTAAGAAATATTTGGCTTAGTGTATTCAGCAATAAAAAATAATGAATTAATATTACACACAATCTGAATGACTCTGAAAAATATTATATTGAACAAAATAAGTGACATGCAAAAGAATAGGCACAATATGGTTTCGTTTATTAAAGTTCTAAAAAAGGGAAATCTAAATTGTGATAAAACTCAGCTCAATGGTTGCCTTGGGATCATGACTCTGACTCTAAGAAGTTACATATAAACTTTTTTGGGATTTTGAAAATATTTTATAGCTTGATTAAGGTGATGTTTATGTAGGTGGATGCAGTTTTCAAAGCTCAACAAACGTACATTAAAATATATGCATTTTATTTTATGGAAATTATAACTCAATAAAGTCTATTAAAACATTTAGAGACAAAATTAGTAAAAATATATAGATTTGAGGGGTAAGGAGATGAGATATTCAAGTAATGAAGCCAGTAACTTCAGACTTTCCACATGGGCATAAGAACATGGGAATGTCATGAGTTGAGTGAGGAAATCCATAGGCGAAGTAGGATAGAGGGATATGATAAGATACATTCATTTTGCAATATTAAGTCTGCAGTGTGCATGAAATCTCCACAGAGAGCTGATTTTATTTTTGAGATTGAAGTCCAGGATAAAACATGAAAACTTATATTTCTGTCATCATTTTTGCTATTATGTGCTTTATTTAATTATTATTATGATGATTTTTGTTTAGTTCATATAATGTGATGATTCAGTTTTTTTTAAATTGTACTTTAGGTTCTGGGGTACATGTGCATATCATGCAGGATTGTTGCATAGGTACACACATGGCAAGATGGTTTGCTGCCTCCATCCCCCCGTCACCTACATCTGGCATTTATCCCCATGTTATCCCTCCCTGACCTTCCCAAGCCCCTGCTGTCCCTCCCTTTTCCCCACAACAGGCCCCAGTGTGTGATACTCCCCTCCCTGTGTCCCTGTGTTCTCATTATTCAACATCCACCTGTGAGTGAGAACATGCGGTGTTTGATTTTCTGTTCTTGTGTCAGTTTGCTCAGAATGATGGTTTCCAGATTCATCCATGTCCCTACAAAGGACACCAACTCATCATTTTTTATGGCTGCATAGTATTCCATGGTGTATATGTGCCACATTTTCCTTGTCCAGTCTATCGTCAATGGGCATTTGGGTTTATTTGTATTTTAACTAGTCATGGCTGATATCCTGGAAAACCATTCATGTTTATGTATATATATTAATTCTGTGACTTGCTACATTAGCAAACTCTCTAAGTTCTCAACAGAACTTAAAAACCCATGGGTTTCTAAACCAGTCTCATGGGTTTCCTATGTAGACAATCATAATATCTGCAAATAATGAAATTACTTTCTTTTCCTCAGTATTTAGTTTCTTATTGGTATTCTCATTCTCTCTCATATTGAAGACACTTTCGGCACAATGATAGGGAATAGAAGCCCAATGCCTTGTTAAGGCTCTGAAATAAGATGTTCCTTGTGATTCATTAATGACTAGAACAGGGAAAGAACCAATCAGCGTGGTCTAATCTTTAGTAGCATGTGCTTTAGAGTTACAAAAAAATAGTTTTATGTCTTAAGATTGTCATTTTAATAGTGATATGATCTTGGACAAGTTGTTTAACACCCATAAGGCAAAATTCCCATAAATGTAAATTGAAAAACAAAAGAATAATAATGCTTTGTATGTGCATTTCTGTGAAGATTAAGTAGTAATGCAATACCAGATACGGTAAGTTGTTTGAAATAATACCATAATATTCACAAATATTATTTTCTAATATCCATGGCTTTTTACAATGGTTTTGCAGCAACTCCCATGGAGGGCTAAAGTTTTTTCTCTGAAATTGGATGGCCTTATGACTTGATTTGAAAAACAGAATGTAGTGCAAGTCAATACCTTGAATCTCACACTCAAAAGATCATAGAAACTGAGAAACTTTTATTTTATGAATTTCCATTTTCAATATCGCTGGGGTTCAGCATGTAATTGGGTAGCTTTTTGTCAGCCAAAATGAAAATTTTCTCATCTAACAGTTAAGTCTATTCATATTTATTTCTATGACTGTTATTACTGGTCTCAGCTATGAGATTTATAATTGCTATTTTTATTATATTTGATGTATTTTAATGATCATGTAATGAATAATTTTTCTTTTTTAAAATTTACTTGATGTTTAGAAATATCAGTAGTTTTGATCCAATGGTTGTCTTTATAACTTTAATTTTTTAAAAGCCATTAATCTCTGGGATTTTTTCTTTTTGCATTTTACTCTGCTACTTCTTATGGGATCTTTTGATTCCCACCTATTGATTTTTCACTATTCATTGACTATATTTTTCTTATTCCAATCTCCCTTTTTCTATCATTCTTTACTTGCATTATTTCAACTCTGTCAGAATACATTTTGAATTACATATGTATACATATTGAAGTATACATATGTATGTGTGTATATGTATATATGTATATCTACAATAATTTTTTGGCCCTTGCCTTTACAATTAAATGATCGTGAACAATGCCTTTAATTACAATGTGATTAGTTGGTGTTTTGTATTTTTTTTTTTTTACTTAACATTCTTGGCAATTGTTTCACTTTAAAAATCCTTGAGTTACTGTAAATTACCAAATTTGAAAATTTTTCAGGAAATAATTTTTCAAATAGTTTTGTGCATAATGGTTTTTCTCTCTTCTTTTTCTGGAACTCTGAAAGAAATATGTGAATATAAGCTGCTCTCCCATCACAGAAAAGAAAATTCCTTTTCCTGTGATTTTTTAAAGGAAAATCTGTATGGAGA
This sequence comes from Cebus imitator, assembly GCF_001604975.1. Classification (NCBI taxonomy): domain Eukaryota; kingdom Metazoa; phylum Chordata; class Mammalia; order Primates; family Cebidae; genus Cebus; species Cebus imitator. Next base: position 8,133,417 of record NW_016107362.1, read on the forward strand.
TGAAATTCATATACCACATAATTCGTGCATTTAAAGTGTATAATTTAATGTTCTATAGTGTATTCATAGAGTTGTGCTGTAATAAGCATAGTCCATTTTAGAACATTTTTGTCATTTCCAAAATAAACGTTGTACTCTTTACAACCTTCCCATTGTCTCTAGCCCTAGGCAACCACTAATCTACCTTCTGTCTCTATAAATTTGCTTATTATGGGCATTGGATATACATGGAATCACACTAATGTTATCTTTTGTCATTGGCTTCTTTCACTTTACTAAGTGAAACGTTATACTTAATGTTTCAAAAGTTGATCCACCTTGTATCATGTATCAGTGCTTCATTCCTTTTTATGGCTGAATAATACTTCATTGTAGGGATATTGAACAATGGTCATCCATTTAGCAGTTGATGAGTCTTTGGGTTGTTCCCATATTTTGACTCTTTTGCTCTTTGACTTTTAATGTAAAAGAAAAAGGAAAATTCTTAAACAGAACTTTCTCATGAGACTTCCAGAAATGTTAAGCCCAGGGAAAATATTGATTAGGATCAAACTGGGGATTTGGAAATACTGCTCTTTATTCTAATTATAAATCATCCTTCTATAATATAAGTATAATAAAGCAGGGATTTTATCTGTGTGGATTGTGTTCTATCTCTAGAGTAGATGGTCAAGTTATCTATAGAATTAATAGATGGATATATTTTCTGCCTCCAATACCAGAGAATAATCCACACTTAAATATTTCTTTGGGGTTGGGAGCAGAGGCTCATACCTGTAATCACATCACTTTGGGAGGCCAAGGCAGGTGGATCACTTGATGTCAGAAGTTCAAAACCAGTCTGGCCAACATGGTGAAACCCTGCCTCTACTAAAAGTACAAAAATTAGCTGGGCATGGTGGTGGGTAACTCTAATCCTAGCTACTTGGGAGGCTGAGGCAGGAGAGTCGCTTAAACTCAGGAGGTTGAAGTTGCAGTGAACCAAGATCACACCATTGCACACCATCCTGGGCCACAAGTGTAAAACTCCATATCAAAAAAAAAAAAAATTCTTTGGGTAAACAGTACTTCCCTCACACTTTTTGTGGTGTGAGACAGTTTGATTATTCCCATGATTTATTCCATACGTAAGGGTAGAATATGTCTACTGTGTTTTAGAGACTATTTCAAGATTTTGTTGTAGCCATAAAAGAAGGTCCTAAATTTCATCCGAAGACTGTGTAACATGATACTTTAATAGTTATTATTTAAGGTCACAGTTTGGGGATCTAGTAAATCGTCTCGTACTGAATTATATTATCTTCATCTCATCATTTCATGCATATTCAACCAAGCATTTGTTCAACGCATATGACTTTGCTGATGACTTTGCTGATAAATTAATTCACTGGCAGCTCAGTAAATGCAAAAAGAAAAGAAAAATATAGCCAAACTACTTTTCAGTTCTTTTTGAGATGTGTTCTTACTTTGTCGCCCAGGCTGGAATACAGTGACGTGAACATGGTTTACTGCAGCCTCCAACTCCTGTGCTCCATCAGTTGGCTTCCCAAAGTGCTGGGATTACACACATAAACCAACATGCCTGAATCTTGCAGTTATTCTAATCAATGTGTAGTTTATTTGAACCTGAGCTGCCCTGGTGATTTCCTTTGAAGGATAAAATTTAGAAATGAGGTAAGGCTTTTAAGCTTTGACCTTAGGAAGACTTACATATTCCACTCTTGCTATCATTGTGGACCTCATCACCATTTGAGTAAGGCTGGGCTGACCTACGGGAGGCAGAAATAAACTACCAAAGAAGAGATCCCTTGAATCAATGAGCCATGAGACAGCCTGGTAGCGGGCCACATATTTCACACGAGTCTTGCCAAAACCAGTGGAAAACTTAACACAGGTAAATGTGGCCCAAACTGCAGACTCACAGAATAGTGTCATTAAATAAATAATATTTTAAGCTACAAGTTTTGGGTTGAGTAGTTAAAACATAAAGTTAAATTATGTCATTGGATAATGGCCAAAAAGTCATGTATATCAACAATCACATGGTTAAAATGAAAGTATCAAAAGTTCAGAAAAAGGCAGAAATATGCCTGAGAAATTTTTTAATCTTAGCTATTTTTGAACTTATCTCTACTTTTTAAATGTAGGGGTAATCTATTTCACATTTTCATCATGAATTGTTATAAATGAACACATGCAAGAGAAGTGTTCTCTCAGGCAGTCACTTTCCATTATTTTAGCTTTTTCTGGTCTTTATATGATCATCTGTGAAATCAACTGTGACTGAGAAAGTTGTTGGCAGTTGTAAATTTATTAATTGAAAAGTAGAAATAAGACTTCTGCAAGAAAAGAATGAAAATTTATCAACTGAATCAGGAAAAGAATATTAGGTTAAATAATTTTTCTCAGTAAAAATAACCCTTTTATTCAGATGTTTGAAATTGGAAAAATAAAATCTATAGGCATCCACATTGTTAATCATGAGGTGCTTGATCTCCAGCAGCAGTTATGGCCAGGCTTCATGCAAGTATAAGAAATATGCAGTGAATAAAAATGAAGTAGAAGATTTACTATCTTTGACTAATTCATGTGTGAGTGAAACCAGATGTACAACTTTGGAACTAAAAAGGGCTTATGAAGTCATAAAACGTAATGTTCTTTAGTTTAAAAAGAGGAAATGGAGATTCATGGTGAGTAAGTTCTTTTGCCAGTGAAAAGCTAGTATTACAGATTGGCCTGGCATCTAAGTTTTCAGAAGTTCAGTTTACTAATTCTTCATATATATATTTGACCATTAATTATATATTTTACCATAAAATTCAGATGCAGCTTTACTTAGTGATAAAGATACAGATATTTAGAAATCTTAAATAATATATTTAGCATGCATTTTCTTAAAATCATTATATACTTTAATCTTCCTTGAAGCACATTGTGTTTTTTCTTTATCTTACAAATTCTGAAGTAAACATGACTTTTTAATATGCTTTTGCATATAACAGTTTTGAATATACAGATTTAAATAACTGCTTCCCATACTATAAGCTTTTGCTATTTAATTTTTATTAAAATGTTAGTTAAGTAAAAAATTTATTTCCAAAGTAAATTATAGATATGAAGGCAGTGGTTAACATTCTATATTTTGGTATAAGCCTTGGCATAAATTTGAGTTCGCTATACATGTTATTAGCTTTCTACCATTGAGGCACTTATTTTGTCTTTATCTAAGTTACTTTATTTCCATGAGACTCAATTATATCATCATTGAAATCACTTAATGAGATTGTTTGGGAAAATGGAAATAATTGTTTTAGTCTGTTTTGTGCTGCTTTAAGAAAAAAAAATACCTGCGACTGGATAATTTATAAAGGAGAATAATTTGTTTTCTCGTGGATCTGGAAGCCAGAAAGTCTATGATCAAGGTGCTCACATCTTGCATGGCCCTTCTTGCTGTGCTGTAACATGACAGAAGACATCACATGAGCAAGACAGAGAGAAAAGGGGGATGAACTCATTTTTTCTTTTATTAAGAATGTACTCCACCAATAATGAACCCACTGTTGAAATAATGGAATTAATTCATTTGTGAGTTAAGGACTCTCATGATTTAACCAATTTTAAAGTTCTCACCTCTCAACACGGTTGCCTTGGGAATTAAGTTTCAAATATAAACTTTGGGAGACATATTTGAACCTTAACAATGATTATGTGCATTGTAAAGATGGGAACCGCAGAATTTATTATCGTTGGATTTGTAGTTTTGGGAAAGTCAGCTACATTATTGTTTTTAGTTTGGACATCAAAGACAGGACTCTTGTTTTTGGTAATGGAAAAAACCCTTGACCATACACCTAAGAAATATTTTTTTGAAACAAGTGCTTTGGAAGAGGCTGGCACCCCAAACAGGAAAGAGCCTCAGTGTTGGATATAACAAGATAAGGTGATTGATACTGAGAAATGATCTACACATACTCTTCTAATTCCAAATCCTCATGTGTTTTCATCAGAGTAATACATATTATTTTTGATAGAAAAAGTAAAGTTTTTAAGTATGTGGATAATTAACTAGTATGAATAAGCTATTCCCTAGTGAAAACAGAATGGCATAATGAGTTAAAAAAATTCTCACTTGAGAAGCTTGACAATGTCAGTATAATTTGAAGTACTAGAATTCTTCCTATTGTGCTTTCTTTTCCTTTTTCAAATGCTTTTTTTTAACCTTTCCTCCAGTCTTTTAAAATTAGTTAATTAATTGTTTAGTGATCAACACTGTCAAAACTAAATTAATATCTACAGAAACATTTCCCTAGGGAGTGTTGCAAATTTCTAGTTATGAGAGAAAATTGTTTTATTACAGCAGTAGACAAGTATTTATATGCAAAATGATATATATTTTGCCCTATGTTTTATTTTAACCTGGTTCAAATCGAGGGTACACCAAACATTTGAATACTCGTTAGTTGAGAAAAACAAAACTAAACCAATACTCTAGGTCAGTATTTTTTTAATTTTTAAAAATTTTGACCCATTCTATTTTTACCCATTGAATACTTTCACATATACACACTTAAGTATATAATTTAAAATATTTCTTACTTTTACTAAATGTGATCCACTGCTATTTTAATCTGTTCTTTTTCATTTAAAAATGTTCTTTTTCTAGTTTTAGCTCCAACAGTTAAAGAGCCTGAAAGTCATCACTTCAGTTCTGACAAGTTAAGAAAACTTAACAAAATGAAAACTTATGACTTTTCTTAAAGTTATCAGAGACCTGAGGTCACAGAGCAAACTGATACCTTGAAATATGGAGAGAGAGGATGAATCCAAAACTCATTGCCAAGATCTATTCATCTGGAGCAGAGGCTGCTGGGATCAGCAAGTCAGAACAAGTAATCTGAATGAATGCTGAGGACTGAGTGTGAACTGCAGGGAGAGTGAGTAACTCCTGAGGCTGCAGTATAAGTGGGTACTTTCTCCAAGAACGCCATCAGTCTCTCAATGTCAGGAGCCAAGAAGGATACTCTCCTGGCTGTAGCGGTGAGAAGGGAAGAATAACCACCGTGAAATAAATTCAAGTTTTACCCACAAAAAGATTTAATCTGTAGGGGAAAAGATTAATATAGTGTTATCCCATCTAGAAGAAGATAACTTCTCAAGAACCACACTGCTTGCCTTCGTGTCTCACTTAAGTGGAGATAAAAAGTTAAGAAATGTGTGAAAATCACAGCCCAGAAATATCAGCTTACTAAAAGATGTATTTAATCACATGATTCACAATATTTTATTTCCCCTACAATTTACCACTACATCCAATAGGTTTCAATGAAATAGCAGTGGATTATAGCTAACAACAACAAAGCTGTTAATTTCAGATGGTTCCTGAGAGCAATTATTAGAAAAGCCCAAGGACAATGTTGAAGGCAGAGTAAGAAAAGAAAAAGAATTTTAATCCTTGGTACATACAGCTATAGCAAACACTAAACACAATCCTATTTCAAACTAAAGTAACATAAACCTTTACACTAGAGGTCACATATAATTTAGTACTTATTAACTGATACATAATGTGTGACTTTAACAAAAAGTTATAAGGCCTGCCAAAGGCAAAAAAATATATTTTGAAAGGACAAAGCATTCATCATAACAAGAGCCAAATATAATATAGATGTTGGAATTGTCAAACAAGGAATTTCAAATAACTATAAATATATCATAAACATATAAAATAAATAGAAAACAGTTATACATGAGGTAGATATTAATACAACTATATAAATCATTTTAACTGTGACTGGGTCTGGATATTATAATTAAAAGACAAAATTGGTAGGATAGAGAAAACATAATATCTAACTATAAAAATCCACTTAGATGTAGAGACATACATAGATTAAAAGTATATAAATGGAGAGTTACATCATGCTAACACTAATAAAAGAAAGCTAGAGGAGCTATTTAGTTTCCAACAAAGAAAACCACAATGCAATAAAAGTCCAAGTGTTAGAGTGGCATTGCTTAGTGCTAAAGGAACCAATTCTCCAAGAAAACACAATAATTCCAAAGGTATATGAAAGATGATAATATTAGGAGGTGCAGCCTTTGGGACAGTGATAAGTTCATGCATTAGTCAGGGTTCTTTAGAGGAACAGAACTAATAGGAGATATATATATATATATATATATTTATATATAAAGGGGAGTTTATTAAGTGTTCACTCACACAATCACAAGGTCCCCCAATAGGCCATCCACAAGCTGGGGAGCAAGGAGAGCCAGTCTGAGTCCCAAAACTGAGGAACTTGGAGTTCAATGTTCTAAGGCAGGAAGCGTCCAGCATGGGAGAAAGATGTAGGCTGGGAGGCTAGGCTAGTCTAGTCTTTTCACATTTTTCTGCCTGCTTTATATTCTAGCCACACTGGCAGTTGATTAGATGGTGCCCATGCAGATTAAGGGTGCCTTTCCCAGACCACTGATTCAAATGTTAATCTCCTTTGGCAACACCCTTACAGACACACCCAGGATCAATACTTTTTATCCTTCAATCCAATCAACTTGACACTCAGTATTAACCATCACAAGTTGTAGGGTGAAGCTCTCCTACATGAGATTAGCCTCTTATAGAAGAGGCCCAAACGAAACCTCCTCATCCCTTCCAGCATGTAAAGCAACAGTGAGGAGATGCTATCTAAGAATCAGAAAGTAGAGACTCTTCAGACACCAAAACTGCCAGTATCTTGATCTTGAATGTACCAGCATTCAGAACTGTGAAAAACAGACTTCTTTGTTTATAAGCTACCCAGTAGAGCTTATAAACTAAGTATAGCTATAGACTAAGAAGAAGCTCAAATATACTTTTATCATTATAGCTCTAGACTATAAATCAGCATAGCTATAGACTAAGACAGAGACTTAAATACACTCTTATCATTATAGCTATAGACTATAAATAAGTATAGCTAAAGACTAAGACAGAAACTCAAATATACTTTTATCATTAATTGACAGAACAAGCAGACAGAAAATTAGTAAAGACATATTTGACATCAAGAACAATATCAATCAACTCAGTCTAATTGACATTCACAGCACAGTCCATTCAAAAACAGACTATTATTCTTAAGCTCCTGTGTTTTATGTGCATAGAGAGTCCACTTTCTTGGAAATAAAACATACATTTATAATTTAAATGTTTAGAAATCACACAATGCATGTTCTCAGACCATAATGAAATTAAACTATAAATCTGTAACTGAACAATAACTAAGAAATCCCCAACTATTTACAGCATGTACAGCATATTTTCCAATAGCATATTGAGAATAAAGAAATCTCAAGAGAAATGTAAAAGTATTTAGAACTAAATAAAATGAAATTACAACTTATAAAAATGTATGAGATGTACCAAAAGCAATAATTAAAGAGAAATTTATAACATTAAAGACATATTAGAGAAAAGCAGAAATCAAAAATCAACAGCCTAAGCTTCCGCCTTAGGAAATTAGGCAAAGAGTCATTTAGTCCTAACATGACTAAATTAATAAAACATAATAATTAGAGCAAAATTCAATAAAATTGAAAATAAGAAAAAAATTGAAAATATCAATAAAATAAAAAGCTGAAAACTTTAAAATATCAGTCAAATTGATAAACCATTAGTAAAGCTGAGAGAAAGTGATCATAAATATCAGTATCAGAAATAAAGGGCAATCATTACCACTGATGTAGACATCATTAAAGGATAGTCCAGGTGTCCATTAAACAGTGCTATTCTCACAAATTTGATGTTAGATGATATTTACCAATTTATTGAAAGATATAAACTATTAAAACTCCTATATGGAGAAGTATAAAAGTTACATATGTGTGAAATGCATTGTATCACTAATTAACAACCTTACAAAAATAAAAGTAGCCCATATTGTTTTACTAGAAAATTCAACCAATTATTCAGGAAAAATATAAAGTATCAATTCTTCGCAACCTATTCCACAAAACAGACATGAGAAATGTGTTCTAACTCATTTTATAGGGCCAACATTATCTAACACTAAAGTGAAATAAATTTATTACAAAGAAGGAAACTACATACTCATATCCTGCATGAATGGAGACATAAATGTCCCGAAAAATAGTACCTAATTCAAACCAACACTATATAAAAATAATTATTTATGACAAACAAATGTGATTTGTTTCAGGTATTTAAGGTTGATTAATAATTGAAAATCAAATATTATGATTCAACATGTCAACAAGCTAAAGAAGAAAAGTCATGTGATCATGTTATTTGATAGAGGAAGGACTTCTTTTAAAAACCCAGTATTAATTTGCATTAAAAATACACAAAAAATTGGGGATATAGATGAACATTATCAACTTTACAAAGAACCCAATATTAATTTGCAGTAAAAATATGCAGCAAATTGAAAATATAAGTCAACATTAGCAACTTGATAAAGAACCCAATGTTAATTTGAAATAAAAATACAAAGCAAATTGGGAATATAGATGAAAATTAACAACTTGATAAAAAAACATCTACCAAGAAACCTACAACCAGTAACACATAGAACTAAGTGCTTTCTCCATAAGATAAGAAACAAAGTAAGAATATCTTCTCTCAGCACACTTATTCAACACTAGATTGGAAGTCCTAGCTACTGCAATCAGACAAGGAAAATAAATAAAAGCTATACAGTTATAAAAAATAGTAATGCTATTATTATTTTTTTAGTGACATGATGGCATGATTATCTTTGTAAAAAATATCAAAGATCCTACAAGAAGAAAAATTTCCTGGAATTAAAGTAAATATAAAAACATCAGAAGATACAAAGACAATACACACATTAAATTGCTTTCCTTTATAGCAACAATGAACAACTGGAATGTGAAATTATAAAAAAAAGATACCATTTATAAGAGTACCAAAAAAGGAAACAAATAGGTATAAATTTAACAAAATATATTTGTAGCTTATATGCAGAAAACTACAGAACTCTGTGGAAAATATTACAGAAGTGATAAAGACATACTTTATGAATCAGAGAATTCAATATTGTGAGGATTGCATTAGAGATTAAGTTTTAGCATGTTACCTATAGATCCCATTCAAAATCATAGCAAGTTCTTTTAAATATTAACCACCTGATTCTAAAGTTTATAGCAATAAGCAAAAGGCTTAAAGTTACCAACAAAATAGTACAGAAGAAGAAAAAAATGTAAGAACATACAGTACCAATTTAAGATCTATTTTTAATAGATCTAATGAAGACCTTGTGATATTATCAAAAGAAAGGATACATAGATTAACAAAATAGAACCACACAAATATGCTCAACTGATCGCTGACAAAGGAGCACAATAATTCAATGGAGGAGGGATATTTTTAAACTAATAATATTGCAAAGATTGGAAGTTCCTATGCACAGAGATGAATCTACAAGTAGGCATTAGTTATTTCACAAAAATTAACTGAAAATATATCATAGATCTTAAATATAGAAGACAAAATTCTAAAATGTCTAGAAGAAAAACTAGGAGGCCTCCAGTTTGGCAATTTTTAAAATAAAACAACAAACTTATGATCTGTGATGGAAAAGCTGATAAGCTGAACCTGGTTAAAAATAAAATATTTTGCCGGCCGCGGTGGCTCACGCCTGTAATCCCAGCACTTTGGGAGGCCGAGGCGGGTGGATCACGAGGTCAAGAGATCGAGACCATCCTGGTCAACGCGGTGAAACCCCGTCTCTACTAAAACTACAAAAAATTAGCTGGGCATGGTGGCGCGTGCCTGTAATCCCAGCTACTCAGGAGGCTGAGGCAGGAGAATTGCCTTAACCCAGGAGGCGGAGGTTGCGGTGAGCCGAGATCGCGCCATTGCACTCCAGCCTGGGTAACAAGAGCGAAACTCCGACTCAAAAAAAAAAATAAAAATAAAAATAAATAAATAAAATATTTTATACTGCAAAAGATACTATTAAGATGAAAACACAGACCACCAACTGCTAGAAAATATTTGGAGAACACCTATAATAAAGAACTTGTGTTCAAATATAGAAAGAATACTCAAAACTCAACAATAAAAAAAAAACAACTCATTTTAAAAAGAAAAAAAAAATCAGAACAAATACCTTGGATGTAAAGATGGCAAATAAACATGTGACAAGAAGTTCAGCATCATTTGTCATTAGGGAATTGCAAATGCAAATAGTATAATAGCACATTAGAATGGCAAAAAAGAAAAGAAAACACACACCAAAAAAACCTGACAATATCAAACTGGATGAAAAGCAACAGGAAATCTCATTCATTGCTGGTGAAAATACAAAATGATACAGCCCCTTCAATAATAGTTCAGCAGATCTTATAATGCTAACAATCTAGCAGTTGGACTTATAGGTATATAACTAACAGATCTGAATACTTTTGTCTATGTAAAAATTTACATATATGTTTATAGTAGCTTTATACATAATCACACAAAACTAAAAGCAAGCAAAATGTTCCCCAATAGGTGAGTGGATAAATCTGTGATACACCCATACAGTTTAATACTATTTGGTGATTAAAATGAATTTGGTATGAACCTATGAAACACTGGATGAGTCTTAAGTATTAAAAAAAGTATACTTTGTGCTTTTTTTCCTTCTAAGACTGTTGAAGACAGGTTTTTCCACCATAACTTAACCACTTGGAAATAGTAAAATAGTGTGTAGAGAGAAGGAACATGGGAGTTCAAAAAGCAAAAGAAAACTTCAGAAAGTGATAAAAAGAATGCAGACAGCAACCACATTGACTAGGTCCAGCTGAAAATTAGTGAATCCGCAGTGTGTATAGCGGGGGCTATTTTCTCTGTGATACATATTCCCACAGGGGAATCGTTCAAGCCAGGCCACAGGGGAGCCTCTTGACCATCCCAAGCCTTGGGTCTATCACAGAGAGGAGCCAGGAGACTGAGAAAGAATGGCAATGGGAAGTGTCCCATGCATGTTTTCATACCTGGGCAGCAGTAGAAAGAAGCCATTTCTGATGCTAGCTCACAGCAGGCTGTATGGAAATCTCCCAGCCAGTGCACGTAACAGCCACTGGTTTGGAAAGTTTCAGACCAGGAATTGGCAATCTGGTCTCAAGAAGAGGAGGGAACCTATGGTCAGAACTGAGAGTTGAGTGTGGTTTTGTCTCCAGCCACGGGTGTTAAGAGTTTGGCAACCCCCATTTATAGAACCAGAGAATGAGGGGATTTGTCTGAGAGGCATAGTTTTGACCCAGCTGGCAAGTTTTGCAGCCAAGGAAGTTTTACAGATTGAAGGCACTTTGCATGTGACCTGTCTAACAGTCCCAACAAGCTGCCAGAGTTGTGCCATGAGGAAGCCCTGCCAGGTCTGATGCATGAGAACAGAGCAGGTCTCACTCCTGCCTACTCCTGCCTCTCCTGACTGTGGAGGTAGGATTGCCGCTGTTCCCTGGTACTGTGACTTTAGCACAGACACAGCCACTTCACTCATTGCAGAGGCAGTTCTCCCAAGGCCTGAAGACTGCTTCCTGACTGCAGCCAGGGCCAGCACTTGTGCCCACCTTTGTGGGGTCCAAGTGCAGGACTGCCTGGCCCAACCCTGCCTGCGTCACTTTTGCCCTCTCTTCAAAGGCAGAACCAAGGACCAAGACTACTGAACATTCCATAGCCCAGCCCATCATCTGGGACACCCAAGCACCTCCCCTAGTTAACAAAGGCTAAGAATAAACCCCACTGCCACCACTGCAGCTGGCTCTCACTTGTAGCCAACTATGGAGGCAACATAAATGGCCATAAATGAATGAATGGATAAAGAAATGTGGCATAGGTACATAGCAGGATATTATTCAGCTATGGAAAAGAATAAAATTCTGTCATTTGCAGCAACATGGATGGAACTAGAGGACATTATGGTAAGTGAAGTGCCAGGCATAGAAAGACAAATATTGCAGGTTCTCACTCATATATGGGAAGTAAAAAAGTTTATCTCAATGGTAGAGAGTAGAATGATGATTACGAGAGCCTAGAAGGGGTAGTTCAGAGAGGGGTGATAAAGACAGATTAGCTGATGGGTGTGAAAATAGATAGAATAAACCAATTCTAGTGTCCACTAGCAGAGCAGAATGACAATAGTTGACAAAAATTTATGGTGTGTTACAAAAGAGTTAGAAGAGAAGATGTGGAATGTTTTCAACACAAAGCAATGATAAATGCTTGAGGTGATGGATATTCCAATGATCTTGATTCATCATTACTTACTGTATGCATGTATCAAATTATCATATCTACTTCATAAATATGTACAATTATTATATATCGGTAAAAATATGAATAAATGAAAACAGACAAATCTCTTGTACAAAATTTGAAGTAATTCATGTAGATATTCCTCTCTTGGGAAGGCCAAAGGTAATTCCCACACTTCAAGTGTGGGTGGCAAAGAGTGATATCCTTCCAAAATTCATAGGATCAGCAAGGCAGGAGGAAAGTAACTTTATAGTGAAAAAAGACTGAAAAACACTGTCTTCAGCCAGGTGCTCAAGGGCATAATCAATAGTGATAAGACATGTTGATAATATGTACTCTTTTTATGATGTGATGAAAATGGTACTTGACCTTTGTGGTTTTCTTCTTGAAACCCATAATCCTAGCCTAATCATGAGTAAAACATCAGACAAATCTGAAATGATGAACATACCACAAATTATCTGACTCATACTCTTTTAAAACTGTGCAAGTCATCAAAAATAGGGACAATCTGAATCACCCTCATGGCCAAGAGGAGGCTAAGGAAACATAAATGCTAAATGCAATGCGGTGTCATAGATGGGAATCCGGAACAACACAGACATTAGGTAAGTACTAAGAAAATCTGAAAACTGGATCGCCTTTGCTTAATAATAATCTATCAGTATTGGTTTTTAAGTTATAATAAATAACTTATCATTATTTTCACTTATCCTAAGGCCACAAAAAGTGATGACCTTTTTTCAGAATATTCGTTCAAATGATTTGTCCAATATTTTTAATGCTTTCATATTTATACAATTTAAGAAACAGACTTAGTTTCAAATAAGGTTAATACAACCACTAGAATTGATGGTCATGTTTGCAAAGTAACACCATAAATCTCTTTAGGTCAATTTTAGTAGGAAAAAAAATATTCTACCTATTATATTACTAAATGTATAGCAATACATTTGTAGGATGTTAATAATGGGGAAGCTGGGTGTGGGATGTATGACAACTCTGTGCTATCTTCAAATTTTCTGTAATCTTAAACTGTTCTAAAATACAATTAATTTTTAAAGGGTTATTCTAGTAGCAATGCACTAGCAAACAATAGAACTTATTATGTGCCCAGCACATGTAATACCATAGTACATATAATTACCACAACTAACCCCTAAAGGAGATCTTAATAATTCCATTTTATAGGTAAGGATACTGGGACTCAGATAAGTTAAGTACCTTGACCAAGTTTACAGCAATTAAATTGCAAAGCCAAAACTCAAGTCAGTTGGTCTGTCTCTAGGAGCTAGCCTCTTAATTACCTCACTATTCTATCTCTTGAACATATTAATTTCATATTTCAATCTTTGGCTGAGTTTGAAAACATTTATGTGAAATATATTAGGAAACCCAAGGAACTGGGTCCTCTGAGAGACAATTGATAGAACAATCCGTGCCATTCCAGCACACTCTGGGTTTTGTTCTGGTTTTTAAAAATGTGTTATGCTCCTTTTTTCAACTCTGCCTACTTTTTTTAAAAACCTCAGTCCTCAATTCCTGATTCCCTTCTCCCTTTTTCATTTCTCTGCCTCACTTTTGCCTGCTTAAACTTCACATAACTGACATTTTCCTTATTTTAATTTTTCTAACTTTTTAAATAAATACAGTATAAATATAGTTGATACACCTCAGTGGCATGTTGTTAATCTCTCTGGTGGCCCCAAAGATCATAGAATCAGGCAAAAACACTGTTGAATATCTGCTTGATGAATTTTACAATTCTGCATTCCCAAACTCCCTTTTGCTCATAGTTTCCACATCATCTGCATATCTACATTGCCAGCATTTTTTATTTTTAGTTAATACATTATGTTCGTACATATTTATAGGGTACATGTAATATTTTGTTGCATGCATAGTATATCTAATGATCATGTCAAGATAATTAGGATATTCATCACTGTAAGCATTTATCAATTCTATTTTTCTTTTTTCTTTTTTTTCAGATGGAGTCTTGCCCTACTGCCCAGGCTGGAGTGCAATGGTGTGATCTCTGCTCACTGCAACCTCTGCCTTCCCAGTTCAAGTGATTCTCCTGCCTACCAAGTAGCTGGGATTACAGGTGCACACCACCACGCCTGGCTAATTTGTTTATTTATTTATTTATATAGTATCTCCATGTTTGTCAGGCTGGTCTTGAACTCCTGACCTCTTGATCCCTTGCCTCCGCCTTCCAAAGTTTGGGATTACAGGCTTGAGCCACCACACCGAGGGCATTTATCATTTTTATGTGTTGAGAGCATTTCAAGTCCTCACTTCTAGCTATTTTGAAACCTGTAATACATTGTTAACAATAGTCGCTCTACTTTTGAACAAGCATACAGTTAGATAGAAGAAATAAGTTAAAATGTCCTATGGCAGTCTTTATTGATTAAACTATTTAGGCATTTTATCCTATCAAAAATTAAAATAATCTCTTTCTATGCAAATGAGAATGCAAAAGCATGAAAAAATTCCAACTTATCCTAAGGCCACAAAATGTGATGACAGAATATTCATTCAAATGACTTGACCTATATTTTTAATGCTTTCATATTTATCCAATTTAAGAAATAGGCTTAGCTTCAGATAAAGTTAAAAAGATCACTAGAATTTATCGTCATGTTTGCAAAGCAACTCCATAACGTTTCTTAGGTGAATTTTAGTAGAAAAAAAAAAATTCTTCTACCTTCTATATTACTAAACCGTCTCAGCACCATCCTGAGATACATACAAAACAATATATAGCATATAATATATTATTATGTATTTCCAATATAACCTTATTTATCATTGTTGTGTATTTCCTTTATAGGTTATATAAACTTTGTGCTGTTTCACAATAGCTTTCCAGAGTTATACGGCCACCAGATTGGTCATACCATAGTCACCTTAGTGTTTTAAACTCTGTGTTTAGCCACATTTTGCACAATAGTTCGGATGAGCTGCTATCAAGCTGATATAGCTCTTAAGGTAATCCAATAAATTCTAGAATGTTTTCACATTAAAATATTAATTATTGTTTTTGAGACACAGTCTTTCTCTGTCACCCAGGCTGGAGTGCAGTGTCATGATCTCAGCTCACTGCAACCTCTGCCTCCAGGGTTCAAACAGTTCTCTTCCCTCAGCCTCCAAGTAGCTGGGATTACAGGCATCCACCACCACATCCAGCTAATATTTTTGGCATTTTTATTAGAGATGGGTTTCACCATGTTGACCAGGCTGGTCTCAAACTCCTGACCTCAGGTGATCCACCCAACTTGGCCTCCCGAAGTGCTGGGATTACAGGTTAGAATATTATTTTTGAAAGTAAATATACATGATATTTGAAATATATATTATATATGATATATGCTCAACTTTGAAAAAGGTAACAGGTCATCAATGAACTAAGCTGAAAGGAACTATCATCAGCCCTTTTCCTCTCTCTCTTTCTCTCTTCCTTTGCCTCCCTCTCTAACCTAGATTTGCATATGCCAGTAAATAGGACACAGCTCGTTATGAAGGCCATGCTGCCTATATAATCAGCCCAATTAAATCTTTCCCACCAACAAATTCCTCCAAATAACAACATCCTGTATGACAATCAATGCAAGGATCAACAAATAATCATCAAATACCTAATAGAGATGGTTATAAATACATGAGGTTATTTTCCTTTTGATGATCTGAAAGGAAAGAATAATTACTGAGGACTCAGGCCTACATTTATGGGCTGTAACTTCAGCAGAGATGCCAACCGATAGCTTCTCAGCAGGGAATTTCATGAGCTATGCTCATGTTTCAGAGATAAGTGCATATCTTTATCACTGTTTAATAGAGTTTAATAGTGTTTAAACCCGTTACAGCATGTACTCTGGTGAAATGAAGCAGCTAAAAGTGTATTGAATAGAAAAATTGTTCCCCTAGATATGTGTGTCCCAGATATATTGGCTATGGAATTCACCTTGTCATACCTTCAGTTAGAATTGTACATATCAAAATGGACTGTCTAAAGAAGGTCTGTGCAGTTCTCCAAGTGGACTGCTTTCCATGAAGATTTTCAGGTCTCATCTGCTATGGCTCACACTACTTTAATTACTCTAGTAATCATTGCAACCATTTTATTTTCCTTCCATCTTTTAGGTTGCTGCACACTTGCAAATATATTCTATCTTTTTCTCAGTCACCTTCTCATATCTTTTAATTTGAAAAAAAAAAAAAACCTTTTATTTCTCCTTTTGCATGTATTGTATTCTGTTGGAACCTACACCGTAACACCTTTAACTGTTCATCTACAAAAGTAGACATTTCTGTGGGCATTTCCAGCATTCTGTCTTCTTCCTTGAGCATTAGCCAAATTTTCATTTGGTTAGGTATTTCTATTGAGCTCTGTTCAGGTGGGCCAAGGGAGAAAATTTTACCTCCCACTATTCTGTTCCATGCATTGAGCGTTATTTGACTTATAGCAAATCACAGTCCTCTCTACACCCAACTGCTGGTTGAAGGTTGGGCATGTCTTGCAAGCCTATCAAATTAGAATTCCTCTCAGAAATTTTACAGCAATTATTATTATTACTTTTTGTACTTTGGGCTCTGGGGTACATGTGCACATCCTGCATTTTGCAGGATTGTTGCATAGGTGCATCTATGCCATGGTGGTTTGCTGTCTCCATCCCCCTCATCGCCTACATCAGGCATTTCTCTTGGTGCTATACTTCCCCATACTTCCCACCCCTCACTGTCTCTCCCATCCCCTCCCCTCCCCACCCAACCTATCCCAGTGAGTGTTGTTGTTGTTCCCTTCCCTGTGCCCAAGGGTTTCTCATTGTTCATCACCTGCCTATGAGTGAAAACATGTGGTGTTTGGTTTTCTTTTCTTGTGTCAGTTTGCTGAGAATGATGGTTTCTAGATTCATCCATGTCTTTACAAAGAACACAAACTTGTCGTTTTTTAATGGCTGCACGGTGTATATGTACCACATGTTCTTTGTCCAGTATATCATTGATGGGCATTTCGGTTGGTTCCAGGTCTTTGCTATTGTAAACAGCGCCACAACAAACATACCTGTGCATGTGCCTTTATAACAGTACGATGTAGAATCCTTTGGATATATACCTAGTAATGGGATTGCTGGGTCAAATGGAATTTCTATTTCTAGATCCTTGAGGAATTGCCACACTGTTTTCCATAATGGTTGAACTAATTTACACTCCTACCAACAGTGTAAAAGCGTTCCTTTTCTCCACATCCTCTTCAGCATCTGTTGTCTCCAGATGTTTTTAATGATTGCTGTTCTAATTGGCATGAGATGGTATCTCAATGTGGTTTTGATTTATATTTCTCTAATGACCAATGGTGATGATATTTTCATATGTTTATTGGTGGCATAAATGTCTTCTTTTGAAAAGTGTCTGTTCATCTCCTTTGCCCACTTTTAAATGGGTTTGTTTGTTTTAATCTTGTAAATCTGCTTTAGTTCTTTGTAGATTCTGGATATTAACCCTCTTTCAGATGGGTAGATTGCAAACATTTTTTTCCCATTTTGTCAGTTCCCAGTTCACTCTAATGATTGTTTCTTTTGTTGTGCAGAAGTTCTTAAGTTTAATTAGATCCAAGTTGTCTGTTTTGGCTTTGTTGCTATTGCTTTTTGTGTTTTAGTTATGAAATCCTTGTCTATGCCTATGTCCTGAATGGTTTTGCCTAGGCTATCTTCTAGGGTTTTAATGGTGTTAGGTCTTATGTTTAAAACTTTAATCCATTTGGAGTTAATTTTTGTATAAGGTGTAAGGACATGGTCCAGTTTATTTAGAAAATTGAACCAGTCTTTATGATAGTTTTATGACAGCAATCTTCTTCCTACTACAGGATATATATTTCTTACTAATTGGTGATACCACATCATGCCTAGGAATAAAGAAAAATATAAGAAGTAAGAATATTTCAGAGAACTGATGTAAGAATATTTTCTAATTAACTCCAAATTCAGTCATGACCACACCATTCTTAATCTCAGATTCTTATTATATAAGACAGCAAAATTACTTTTAATTTTGAGCCATTTCATGATGTGACTTGTTTCTCTTAAAAATTAAAGATAGCTGATACATTTAAATTTTTAGATGTTTAATATCTCTAACTTTAAATGAAATAATAAGCCCTGTCCTATTTATGGTGTAAAGATTTGAAACAATGTTTGTATATTTACTCTGTAAACAATGAAATACTATAAAAGTAAAGCATTGTTATTACACTGTGAAATAAACATATTTACTATCAGAATTATTTGTTTGTCCTCTACACTAGATTTTAGACACTAAGCAAAATTTCCTCTGTATTCAAACCTTTATAAATGCCTCGGCATTAACAATGCTTATAAATTATGCTAGCATTTAATACTCTTCATTGCAAATGTGTGACTATGTTGGTTTCCCAAAGTCACACTAATATGCGGTAGAATTTTGTGTAAAATACCAGTCTTCCATACTTTGAAATTAATGATCTTAACTGGGATGACTTCTCCTGGGATATTTTTTCACCTAATTCTTACAACCGTTAGCGACCAATGTGGAATCTATCGTGGTATACAACATGCACACTAGCATTAGGTATCAGCTTAGACTTTTCACCAGAAGCCAAGGCTGGTAATACACTCCACCTTTTAGATCCCTCCTAGAGTCTAAGCTTATTGATCTATGGTCTGGGCTTTTGAGAGCTGCCCCAACTGATATCAGAAACCCTAACCAGCAAGTCTTTCTCATATTCCTAGAAATATTTCAAAGAGTGTTCTTCCACATGTAGGTTATTTCAAATACATTACTGGATATCTTGTGAAACAACTCCATTTTCACCTACGTTATTGGGAAATTCAACCATAAAAGGCCTACACAAAAGATTTTAGAGATACAGTTTTAAAGAGAAGGATAAGAAAAATGGCAGCAAGATCTTCCTAAAACTTTTTATAAGTTTAAACTGTTGGTCTAAAATCAATATCTATAATTTAATCATTCTAAACAGAAATAAAGCCTTAGTAAATTAAATATACGTATTTGCACAATCTTCACACCCAGTGGAGTACCAGCAGTTAGCAACAAGTTTGGGAGTTAGGGGTGGGGATCAGCCAGGCATCCTCAATGACAGCATTTTCAGGAGAACTCACAAGACTAAGCATGCAAAGATGTTCTTTTCTACAACAGTCTTTAGGTCAGAGAACTTGTTCATCTTATGCCATAAGGAAAGTATTGTTTTTCCATCTCAGATAAATTTCAGTAAGTGCTGCAAAGGCAAGCTGTATACTAGAGAATGAAATGGGAGAAATTGAGGACATCTTTGTAAGCCAATTTCTTAGACAAAATGAAGACTGCCTTAAAAAATGGAAGGAAGATGCCAGAGAGAAAGAAGATGAAACAAAACAAAACAGGCAGAAAAGGAAATAGAAACCACTGTTAAATTGTTAATGAATGGAAGAAATTGATACAAGAAAGACAGGGAAAAGACCCACGGGCATTAAAACTACACAATAGTTATAGTACCTCTTTACAAAGCACGTTCAAGAGTGTATCTTATTTTTCTTATCCTTCAGCCATTTTTCTTATCCTACTCTTTTTAAAACTATGTCTACAAGATCTTTGTGTAGACTTTTCATGATTGAATTTTCCAATCACATCAGTGAAAGTGGATCTGTTTTATAAGCTATCCAATAATGTATTAGAAATAATCTAGTTATGGAAGAACAATCTTTGAAATAGTCCTAGGCATATAAGCAGGCCTTACTAGTTAGGGCTTCTGACATCAGTTGGGCAACTCTCAAAAGCCCAGACCATAGATTAATAAGCTCAGACTCTAGGAGAGGGTTTCTTCTCATTGGGGGTTAATCTGGCCACTCTTAGTCGTGGAGCTGACATCCTGTTTAATGATAAATCATAGGGTTTCTATCCTTCAGGAATTCACAGACAGGTGGAATCAAATCTAAACAAGGAAGTTATATTAAAATTAGATAAAAATATGCATTGTATTCACAGGGACTGCTTGAGTACCTACATTTACCTGAATCTTCAAGAATGTATTTCTCCAAGTGGCCTGCATAGCACATTTTCATATGTCCTTATACATTTCATGTGCCTGAAACATGCTACCAATGCTTGCTGAATACAGATTTATGACCATACTTTTCTACATTTCAATGCATAACCAAGCCAATTAGAAATCCAAAGGAGGCTTGAAATAGGAACAATCTGGATCTTGCAGCTATCAAAGAGAATTAATGTGATATAATTTCCTAGAACTTAATAATTGGCATGTATACTTTTTCAAAGATAAAACATAAAATACAGTGAGAGGTCAAGTTACCTCATGGTATTATGTCCATGTAGAATTCTAGAAGGTTATATATTATTAGTAGTCTTTTAACATAAAATATTTTTATTGTATTATGATTATTGGTTTTATATTATGACTTATTTTTTTCTTCTCTGATAGAGTGCTAGAAGGAAATCATCTTTTCTTGTGTGGCTTACTTATATCTGCTGAATGCCAGAACAATGCCTGGAACATGGCAGCCTCTCAATAAATATTTATTGTTAAGTAAAATAATACATTAATTTGAGGATAGAATCATGACAATTAATAAAGAAGGAAAAAATGAAGTGTGTTGATACACATACACACACACACTCCTCATTTAGAGGAAGATATGGTTGAATTTCATTTTTTCAATTATAAAAGTAAAATTTGGTTGATGGTGTTTGGAGACTAGAAAGAACTGGTTTAGCCTTTTTCTTATTTTATATTTCTTGAATATCAGTGTAAAAACATTTATATTATTTGGAATTTCTACTTAATTTTACTAAGATGACTTTTCCGAGTTCTACTTTTGGCTACTGCAACTCCTGGCTCCTTGTCATTTTTGTCATTACATACTTTATAATCATACCACCACCAATTAGCAACCAAAAGAACACATTTCATTTTATTCAGCTGCTGATGGATAAAATTTACACTCCTTAGCAGGGCATTCCAGGCCTTTCCTAATTTAATTTCAACCTTACATTAAAATATGTGTAATATTAGCATAAAGAAAAATACCAATAATTTTTCATAAATAGATTACACATTGTTCTACATTATAAACGTATCTTGTACATGGTGGTCTCTGTCTCTTTATCTCACACCGTACTCCTTTCCAGATATATTTTTTTTCCAGTACAGTTGACTAAGGAATTGTTCTAATTACCTATTTTTACTGATGCCCCCTTGACATTGAAGGTTGTACAATACAAACTCCCTGCTCTCAAATGGTGACTTTTTTAATGGTCTTTTTTGTGAGTGGGGGAGCTTAGTAAAGAAAAATAATATTTTCTCCTTATACTATCAGCCTTTTAAATGAGCCCTAACAGAATCTTGGGCAATTCATCAGAGCCATTGGTCCTTTCTTAGTGCAGGTTGAGAGATGACAAAGGTGACAAATATGTGCAACCAACAGTATTTGAAGCAAATGTACTGCAATTTAGAGTAGATGCTCACCAGAACTATACTGGACCAATTGTAATCCAAAGTGTGAGGATGTCTTCTTGTCTAAACTTATCTACAAAATTTAGCAAGCATCTCTATAAATTAATGAATCATTGGCATCATGATGATGACAATAATTATCATTTACTGGGCACTTACATGCCCAGTATCATTTTTAAATGATATTCTTATATAATGCTTGCACCATCATTCTGAGGTAGGTATTATTTTATTTTCATCTCCATATTTTTGAATGAGGGATCTAAATTTAAAAGGATAAAACAATAAAGGCAAACATTTGTGTGTATGTACGGTGTGACAGGTACTACGCTAAGTACTTTACATGTACACATATCTCATCTAAACCTAATAACTGCTCAATAAAGTAAGTTCCACTTTAATCCCCATTTATCAATGAAGAAATATACACATGCAAAGGGAACTTGCCCGAGATCACACACCTAGTATTGGAGTAATACTCAAATCCATTGTGTCCTACTCTGGAAACTAAGCTACTAACCACTTTATAATGCCTTTCTCAGATTTGTGTTTTACATGTCAAATAGACTTTGTTGTCAAATAGAACTGACTTTGAATCTTGGCTCTGAAGTCAAGCAACTGTCATTTTAATGTCCCTGAGATGCAGTTTCTTCTGTAAAATTAAGTAACAATAATAAGCTACCTTACAGGATCATTTAAGGGTTACATGTAACACTATCTATAACATTTAACTCAGGGGTTGCTAGATACTAAATACTCCATAAAGAATACTATTATTCATTTTAAGATTTAGAACAAAAATAAACTATTTACTTTAATAAATTATATGTAAGGTCAATATTAAACATGTTCAATACTAGTGCAGAAAATGACAATAATAATCATATCATAAAAGGAAATACAATTTTAGAAAGATAATAAATTGTCTTACATCTGTATGGTGCTGTGGAGTATGTACATTGGTGTCATATAATATTTTTCTGGCTACTTCTAGTTATTTTCTTTAGATTGAGTAAAGCAATCTGCTCTTCCTCTGCCATACAGGTAAAACAGAGGTACTAAGTGATTATCCAAAGCAAAAAATGTCTAGTGGTTGAGCTGGAACTCACTCTTCCAATCAACTGTCTCAATAAAAATCTATAATCCTCTCTATATCATGAACTGTGTGCAAGAATATACACCAGCCTACTAGTTTTATATATAGTTGAAATCCTAAGTACAAAATCATTTTACATACTTGTGTATTAGTTTCACAATATAAAAACATAATGTGTATACAAATGCCAGTTCCCATCAAGAAACAGACTGCGTAACACTAATACAATTTTACAAGCATTCATTCTAAAAGTCATATTCACTGCTGCTTAAGAGAATAAATCTGACACTACCATAAAGGAAGAAGAAAAATATAAACATTTGAAATAGGAGAGGTCTTTGAAAAATATTATGGTTAGAGGAAGTTGATTTTTCCATTTATCTAAGTCAAAGCAATTGAAAATAACTTGTATCTGAAGAGAAAAAATGATACATATTAAAAAGCATAAGTGTATTCACTTTTAGGAAATAAGCTATTTTCATTGAACAGACATTGTTATGTGGAATAATAAATCAAAATTAGATATTTGTACTTTAAAATATGATACTTGATTATAGTTTCTGTAAGTGAAAATATTAAGTATTATTCCAGGACATTATTTTAAAAGTTTCAGATATTTGAAAAATCAAAAATTAAAAAAGACACGCTAAACTGTTTAAAGTTACTTATTGCTTCTGGATATTACATATTTGTTTGATGCATAGCTTGTGAAGTTGTTGTAAACGTGTTAGTTGTTCATTTGCTTCATTGACAGTTTCCTTTGCTGTGCAAAATCTGTTTAGTTTAATTAGCTCTGACTTGTTGATTTATGTTTTTGTTGCAATTGCTTCTGAGGATTTTGTTAGAAATCCTTTGCCAAGGCCAATGTCCAGAATGGTTTTTTTCTGGGTTTTCTTCTAGAATTTTTATATTTTGAGGTCTTATATTTAAATATTTAATCCACCTCGAGTTAATTTTTGTATATGGTGAAAGGTAAAGAGCCAGTTTCATTCTTCTGAAGATGGCTAGCCAGTAATTCCAGTACCGTTTATTGAATAGGGAGCCCTTCCCCTTTGCTTGTTACAATTCAACAAACAAAAAACAAACAATCCCATTAAAAAGCGAACCAAAGACATGAACAGACACATCTCAAAAGAGACATATAAGCAGCTAACAAACATGAAAAAGTGCTTAACATCACTAATCGTCAAAAAAGTAAAAACCAAAACCATAATCAAATGCCATCTCATGCCAGTCAGAATAGCTGTTATTAAAAAGTCAAAAATAACAGATGCTGGAGAGGTTGCATAAAAAAGGGAATGCTTCTACACTGTTGGTGGAAATCTACATTAGTTCAACCATGGTGAAAAGCAGTTTAGAGATTTCTCAAGGATCTTGGAACCACCATGTGCACAGGAATCCCATTACTGGTATATATCTAAAGGAAATTTAACAGTTCTACCAAAAAGATACATGAACTTGCATATTCACTACGGCACTATCCACAATACCAAAGACATGTAATCAACATACATGGATTGGCTAGAGAAAATGTGATACATATACACTGTAGAACACTGTACAGCTATCAAAAAGAACAAAACCATGCCCTTTGCAGCAACAAGGATGCAGCTGGAGGAAAATTAATTATTATTATTCTAGGAAAATTATTCTAGGAAAATTAATCCAAGAACAGGAACCAAATACCACATGTTCTCACTTAGAAGTGGGAGTCAAACAACGGGGTACGCATGGACGTAAAGAAGGAAGCATACACTGGGGACCACTAGAGGGGGTACCAAAAAATGGGGGAAGGACTGAAAAACTACCTATTTGCTACTATGCTCACTACCTGGGTAATGAGATCATTTGTACCCTGAGCCTCAGCATCATACAATACGCCCATGTAACGAACCTGCACACATACTCCCTGAATCTAAAATGAAAGTTAACCTTATATATAAAAAAACATATGGTATTACCAAACTAAAACAAATGAACGAACATCCTCTCCCACCAGGCTATGTTAATTAGGAAATATTAATGCTTAGCAACTTCTGAATCCCAACACTGAGGAAAGGTGGAAAATGGCCATGAAACATAACAAGACAAGTACATAGGTAATTACTAAAAAGCAAAAAAAAAGAAGTAACACACAAATACCTACTAAGTGTGTCATATTCTACTTTTGCTTTTTATTAAATCAGGCTCAGAGAACATACTGAAAAATCCCATATGACATTTTCTTCTCATTGCTACCTCATCTTTTCCAAACATACACGGCTTTCTGGTACTCACTCTGAGATTAATCAGCCTCTCACTTAGTACCAAAAATAGAGGTCTTTAATAAGAAATTCCTCTACTCTCTATGCAATATTTCTGTCTTCAGTCAAACCTTTTCCTTCCTTTTTATTTCAGAATAATTCTATTGATCCCATTCACTCAACCCTCCTTTGGGCTTTTTTTTTAAAAAAATGTTTTTAGTGTTTTTACATATAATTTTTTCTTTTTTTTTTCTTCAGTTTTGCTCATCCTAATGTTATGATCAGATCTCCTTCATGAAAAAACATGCTATTACTCCTTAATGCCCTTTTAAGGAACGCCTGTGAGCTTGAACACTGCAGCATGATGAAATGATCAAAAGATAATTCCTTAGATATTCTGGACTATGTAATAACTTTCTGATCACTTAATATGTGTTGGGCATAGCGCTACATACTTTCAACTACTCTTTAAAATCTCAGAAAGCATTACGTTTTTCTAATGTTTAAGTCTTAGATTGGATTTCCAAACTGAATGCATTTTTTTTTTTTTTTTTTTTTTTTNTTGAGATGGAGTCTTGCTTTGTCGCCAAGCTGGAGTGCAGTGGCGCAATCTCGTCGCACTGCAAACTCCGCCTCCCGGGTTCAAGTGATCCTTCCGCCTCAGCCTCCCGAGTAGCTGGGACCACAGGCACGTGCCACCATGCCCAGCTAATTTTTGTATTTTTAGTAGAGAAGGGGTTTCACCAAGTTGGCCAGGATGGTCTCGATCTCTTGACCTCATGATGCGCTCACCTCAGGCTCCCAAAGTGCTGGGATTAAAGGCTTGAGCCACTGCACCCGGCTAACTGAATGCATTTTTAATTTGTATTTCTTAAAAATGTATACTTGGAAATATTATACATACCAGTCTGAAAACAAAGCTAAATAGGATTATTATAGAAAAATTTTATTCTGTATCATTTTTATTTTTTCTAACTTAATTTGGCTCAGATAAAAAGTTTGATATGTCCTTGTGGATAAAAGTATAAAATAACAATAAAAACAATGACTACAATGACAATAATTGCTCTCCTTGGACTCTTGAATAATAAAGAAAATCTAGAATATAGCTAATGGATTAATAGAAAACAGATTGATCCAGAAACAAAAAGCCTCCATGAGGTTTAAAATCTATTTGTATTTAAAGAGAAAAGCTGAGAGCTAGAAAAATATGTGATCAAGTAATAAAATTTTGTAGTATCAGACTTTATCCGTTGTTCATTTTTGGATTATGAACGAGTTTTAGGTGTGGCCATGAAGTATATGAAGGCATTGGAGACAGGAGAAACAATGATAAAACATGTGGGTTCAATTATTATGAATTCCCAAAGACACTATTATAGCCCAGGATAATGATGACTCCCAGGACAGCCATGACATCAGTGACAAATCTTTGGTGAATAACACAAAGTGATTATAACAACCAATGAATGTATTGAAACCAGGTGATCTGAATTCAACAGTGTTTTTATCTAAGAATAAAGGATTAATAGTTTGGAATGGTAATTATAACAAGGAAAAATATCCTTCTTCCTGTTCTTGAAGGCATCTTTCTTGTCATCAATGTGTGGTGGCTTAGAAGATCAACATAAAGTTGCAGGGACCACAGGAGAGGACATGTATTCTGTGGCGATCAGGATTCATTTAAGAAAAGAAAATAATGGGCAGAAAGGGTATTCATTGTAGTTAATTGCAGTGGAGCTAATTAATAGATCAAAGAGTACAGATTTGGCAGAGAGGACAGAAATAGGAGTGTGAGTTGAAGGAATATTGGATACTATTTCAAAGAGAATATATTATTAAACTGGCTTAGTATCTCGAGGTAGTGAATTGACAGAGACAAGAGGTGTGTTAGAATTATCTGCTATCAAGATATTTATAGGAACTTTGGGCAAAAGTCCATTCAAACTGATAACACAGCCCGAAGTATTTGGTGCTGTTTGATGATAAACAATGTTTTATACTTCTTGGCCACTCACATTTATTATTTTGTTTATATTTCACATACAACTTTTACTGGAAAAATTGTGAATTTCCTATTTACTTGTCTTCCAAGGAGAAAGACATTTATTCCAAAAAGGAAAAGGGAGCAGAGAACAATGATTTAGTCCCTTAAATAATTTTTGTATCTATAAGATATTCTTTATAAAGCAACTCTAAATTATTTTTTACAAGGAAATATATTTCCTTTATTATTTTGTTACTTGCATATCTATTTTCCAATATTATTGCCTACTGTTTCTGTAAATCACCCAGAAGCAGCCTATATCTGTGTGACTCTAAGCTACATATGTTTTTCATTATTGAATATTATCCTTGATCTGAGTTTTTCTGATAAAGCTAAATTGAATTGATATGACAAAAACACACCTCTTACTAGAAATATTAATTATTCACAGACAGCATTCAAGTATCTTGTACCAAATAAATTAAGAAAAAAGAAATCTCCAATACCTCACAAGGCAATTTTGGGGAAAACAACATTCACAGTATTAGTCATGTTGATAGTCAGAAATATAAGCTGTTTTAAAAGACAGATATGCTTCTTCTTTCTCCAGTGCTGTTTAATGATATCTCATAGGCATCCTTATAAGGCCACAGAGGTTAAAGGAGGACAGACAAGGGCTCTTCAGTCAGGCAGTCTTGACTCTGCCTAACTCATTGATTGGCATTTATTGGTGGTATTGGGCTGCTTAATATCAGAGCCTTCACTGTTAATATTACACTATATTGCCTTTCATAGGATCAACTCACATGGAGGTGATGAGAAATAAATGAAATATATATCTTTCCTATGCTTTTCATTTATTTTATAGTATAGGACAATGAAGCAATTTTTTAGGGTCCTGAAGCTATCCAGTGATAGAACTGAGATTAAAAATAAATAAGCAAGAACAAAAACAAAGAAAGAACAGTGTCTTAATTTCATATCCAGTGCAATGTCAAATATAACATATTTGTCTCATCCTTGAGAACATGTTTTAAAGTATAATTGCTTTACTTAAGAAAAAAGAATCAATAAGATCTATAATCATTCTGTTTTGAATCCTGAAATTTTTTTTTTTTAATAGTAGAAGAAACACTGATCTTGGGAATTGTATTGTGCTTATTCTGCAATCTCATTGTAATTATATGTATATTGCAAACACATATGATTTCTCTCTATTTTTATTTTCACATAGTTTTTAAATAATATACAGAAATCATAGAGGTACATTATTGCTAAGATGTAAAGATTATCTGTAGAAATGATTAGTCATTAATGTATTCATATGCTAGCTGATTAGAAATATTTAGTGTATATACTAGGGATTTCTAGAGGGACAGAACTAATGGGAGTTTATTAAGTATCAACTCACATAGTCACCGGGTCTCACAATAGGCCGTCTGCAGGCTGAAGAGCAGGGAGAGAAAGTCCGAGTTCCAAAACTGAAGAACTTGGAGTCCAATGTTTGAGGGAAGCCTCCATCATGGGAGAAAGATGTAAGCTGGAAGACTAGGCCAGTCTCTCTTTTCCCATTTTTCTGCCTGGTTGTATTCTAGCCATGCTGGCAGCTGATTAGATTGTGCTCACCCAGATTAAGGGTGCGTCTGCCTTTCCCAGCCCTCTGAGTCAAATGTTAATATCCTTTGGCAACACCCTCACCAGACACACCAAAGATTCAGTACTTTGCATCCTTCAATCCAATCAAGTTAACACTTAGTATTAACCATCACAAATCCACCCCTTGTCAACTTGAACCCATACGCATCTCCTGAGACCATACATAATCTTCAAATAAAGACAATTAATAGGGTCATAATTATGCCTAACATAACACAACTATCCTTCCTACAACCGGAAACACACCAATCCCCAACCCAAATACTATTACATAAAGTTAACAATACATAAATCCTGATATGAAGTCAACAAATCTTATGTCACGTGACAAAGGAGAAAGGAAATAAAATGAAGATATTTTGTTAGTAAAAGTGTATACATGCATAGACATGTTTTTAACAAAAGAAGGAAATATGACAATTATAGTTCTCATTTCTGCAGCTGGTCACATAGGTGGTCGTAGCTGGTATTGATGGTATTGATGAGTACCTTCTTCTACTACCCGTTCTGTATTCCCTTTGCCTTCAGCAAGTACCTCAGCAGGTGGTTTTTTTTCCTGGTGGAGTGACCCAAGCCTTCATTCCTGAAAGATCTGGATCATTTGTTGTCCTGCCTGGATTGAGCTGTTATAGTTTCCCATTTACCTTAATCACAGGGGGTGGTAATACTAACAGACTATCTAATGGATCTCCTGAATTCCATGCATACATACCCTTCCTTACCTCCGTTGTGGAGTATTAGGCTGATTTCATCTTGATAGTCCAGATCAATCACCCCAGCCAAGTAACTCCCTTCTCAGCCTGTTGACTTAAAGGTAGGAGGAGCCCAAAGTGTCCAGGTGGCAATCTTAGGTTTCAGTTTAATGGCATCATTGTTGTCTCTTTGTGGCAGCCTTCTTCCCTCCAGAACGAAGACCTCTAGGCCAGCAGAACTTAATGTTGCAGGAACAGGAAGCAAAAATTTTGACAGTGGATCACTGGAGATGATGGTGAGTGGTGCCACTTCCACTTCCACACCTTGATTCCTGGACTTGTGAATCTTCGCTATGGGAGAATAATGCCATATATTGGCCACTGGTTCAGAGCATACATGGCCTTCTGGAGAACTTTGACCCAGCCTTGCAAAGTGTTGTCACCTGGTTACTGTTATAATTGTGTCTTCAAAAGGACATTCCATCGTTCTATCAATCCAGCTGCTTCAGGATGATGGGGAAAATGGTAAGACCAATAAATTCCATAAGCATGGGCCCACTGCCGCACTTCTTTAGCCATAAAGTGAATGTCTTGGTCAGAGGCAATGCCGTGTGGAATACCATGACCATGGATAAGGCATTCTGTGACTCCACAGATGGCAGTCTTGGCAGAAGCATTGCATGCAGGATAGGCAAACCCATATCCAGAGTGTCTATTCCAGTGAGAACAAACCTCTGCCCTTTCCATGATGGAAAAGGTCTAATATAATTTACCTGCCACCAAGTAGCCAGCTGATCACCCTGAGGAATGATACCATATTGAGGGCTCAGTGTTAGTCTCTTTTCCTGGCAAACTGGGCACTCAACAGTGGCCATAGCCAGGTCAACCTTGGTGAGTGGAAGTGCATGTTGCTGAGAGCATGTGTAACCTCCATCCCTGCCATCATGGCCACTTTGTTCATAGACCCATTGGGCAGTGACAGGGGTGGCTGGGAAAAGAGGCTGAGTGATGTCCACAGGAGGATCATCCTATCCACCTGATTATTAAAATCCTCCTCTGCTGAGGTCACCCCTTGGTGAGAACTCACATGGGATACAAATATCTTCACAATTTTTTACCACTCAGAAAAGTCCATTCACATACCTCTCCCCCAGATTTCATTATCACCAATTTTCCAATCATGCTTCTTCTAAGTTCCTGACCATCAGCCAAACCACTGGCTAAAGCCCATGAATACAGCCATTTGTACTTCCATGAGAAGTGCACAACCAGGTGTACTGCTCAAAGTTCTGCCCACTGGGAAGATTTCTTTTCATAGCTATTCTTAAGGGATGTCCTAGAAAGGGGCTGTAGTGCTGCAGCTGTCCACTTTTGGGTGGTACCTGCATATCCTGTGGAACCATCTGTGAACCAAGCCCTAGTCTTCTCTTCCTCTGTCAACTGATCATAGGGAACTCCTCATGTGGACATCTGTGCAATCTGGGAAGGAGAAGGCAGGGTGGCAGGAGTATAGACTGTGGGTATTTGAGCTACTTCCTCATGTAACTTACTCGTGTCTTCACTTCCATTTGATGACGGAGTGCTGCTGTACATGGCCCACTTTATGGCTAGATGGGTCAGAAAGCACCCAGTTCATGAAAGGCACTTCAGGTTGCATGGTGACTTGATGACCCATAGTAAAAAGTTCAGTTTACACCAAAGCCCGTTAATGGGCCAACGGTTGTCTCTCACAGGGAAAATAATTATCTGCAGAATATTGCAGTGACTTGCTCCGAGATTTTACAGGCCTCTGCTGTGATTCACCTTTGAGGCCTGTCAAAGGCTCCAAACAGCATCCCCACCTGCCACTGACACCTAAAGTACCATCGGCTCTGCTAGGCTCTGCACCGTGGCCCAAGTGGCAGAGCAACTTGCACAGCAGCCTGAACCTGTTGCAGAGCCTTCTCCTTCTCTGGACCCCACTCAAAACTAGCAGTATTTTGGGTCACTTGATAAATGAACCAGAGTAACAGACCAAAATGAAGAATGTGTTTTCCTCCAAAATCCAAATAGGCCCACTAGGCATTGTGCCTCTTTCTTGGTTGTAGGAGGGGCCAAATACAGCAACTTATGTTTCACCTTAGAAGGAACATCTCAACAGGCCCCAAACCACTAGACCCCTAGAAATTTCTCTGAGGTAGAAGGTCCTGAAATTTAGTTGGATTTCTTTTCTATCCTCTGGCATGCAAATGTCTCACCAATGAGTCCAGTGTGTTTGTTACTTCTTGCTCACTTTATCCAATCCATATAGTGTCATCAATGTAGTGGATGAGTGTGTTATCTTGTGAGAGCACAAAACGATCAACTTCTCTCTAAATAAGATTATGTCACAAAGCCGGAGAGTTGATATACCTGAGGAAGTACGGTAAAGGCGTACTGCTGGCCTTGCCAGCTAAAGGTAAATTGCTTCTGGTGGGCCTTATGGATATGAATGGGGAAAAGGCATCTGCCAAGTCAATGGCTGCACATCAGTTACCAGACGATGCGTTCATTTGCTCAAGCAACGAAACCACATCTGGTACAGCAGCTGCAATTGGACTCACCACCTGCTTGAGCTTACGATAATCCACTGTCATTCTCCAAGATCAATCTGTCTTCTGCATAGGCCAAATGAAAGAGTCGAATGGGGATGTGGTGGGAATTACAACCCCCCAGCCTTTTGAGTCCTTGATGGTGGCACTAATCTCCACAACCCCTTCAGGGATGTGATATTGTTTTTGATGTACTATTTTCCTAGGTAGAGGCAGCTCTAATGGCTTCCATTTGACATTTTCCACCATAATAACCCTCACCCTAGCAATCAGGGAGCCAAAGCGGGGGTTCTGCCTGCTATGCATTCTGACACTGGAGAAATGACCACAAAATGAGTGCAGGGACTGACCGAACCTGCTGTAAGTCAAACCTGAACTAAAACTCCATTAATTACCTGACCTCCAAAAGCCCCTACTTTAATTGGAGGACCACAATGACATCTGGGGTCCCCTGGAATCAACATCAGCTCAGAGCTAGTGTCCAGTAGTCCCCAAAATGTCTGATAATTCCTTTATCCAATGCACAGTTACCCTAGTTAAAGACTAGAGGTATTTTGGGGGAAGGATGGCAGAAAGATTCATTACATAGATTGCTGGTAATGTAGCAAGGTCCTTCCTCAAGGGGACCCAGTCTCCTCTCCATTCAAGGGGTTCTGGATCTGTAAACTGGTTTAAGTCTGGAAATTGATTGAAGGGCCATGCTTCTCCATTTTTATAATTCAAATTAGTCTTTTGTCTATTTGACTTATGTTTTCTGCTTGCATAAATTAAGTAGTAACGCAGTAGGCTTCCTATCAATTTCACTTCTAGAAATCCGATTATTAATTAGCCAATGTCAGAGTGCTACAGGAGTCAGACTATTCTGGCTGCTGCTTTGCCTCTGCTGTCTGTTATGGTAGCTATGCCCACCTTGTCTTTGACAGTTGAGTGCTGCCAGTTGGCCCCTGCCATCTTGGAATCTATTTATTCCCGTCGTATTTAAGCTTTGTAGTTGACTGACTGTAATTCCCACTGTTAGATATGACATACACAAAAGAGCAATTACAGGGCTCTTCAAAGAAGCATATGCTGCCCTCACAAATCTATTTCACAAGGCATTGGTCAAGGGTATACATCCTGGACCATCTCAGCTGGGATGAGTAGGTCTAAAGTGATTAATCCCCTCCACCATCCCAGTCTCCCTAAGCCTTTGGATCCCTTCCTCTACATTAAACCAACGGAGATCAGGCATTTCCAGCTCACTCAGAGTGGGTCATTTTTAAATCCATATTTCAGAAAAGCAAGCAAATAAAGTATTAAAACCATTTTAACTCCCCGAGCTACAACATTAAATGCAGAGTCCCTACTTAGTGGGCTTAAATCAATAAATTCAGCCTGATCCAACCCTACATTCCTTCCTCCATTATCCCACACCCTTAATATCCATATCCATTCCTGTTCTTCAATTCCTGGTAATACAAATTTAAAAACTTAAGCAGTTCTGTTCAAGTGTAGTGTCCCTCCTCATGGGTCAAAACCTCAACCTCACCTCTAGAGGCCCACTGGGACTTTAGTCTAGTTATAGGTCTAGAAGCAAACAGGAGTGTTGGGGGTGGCTCCTGAGTAGAATCAACATTATCTTGCCTTGCAACTGCCTCAGGGGCAGCCATCACTGTTGCCTTAAGCAATGCAGGTTTTATCTCCTCAGACAAAGGTGAAAAAGTTGATGGCAGCATGGGTTGGGGAGGGCATCTTGTCACACTGGGTATGGGGAAGCTGTTTCTTCTGGTAAAAAAAGGTTCATCAGAGTTTACAAACTCAGTGTCCCCAGCTTTATCCGGGTCCTCCCACACATCCCCATTTTAAATTGCAGGGTCCCATTCTTTTCCAGACAATGCCCTCGCTTTCCAGTAGACACCTGACGAGGCTGTGCATGTACCTTTCTTTGCAGGTCACTCACATGATAAGAGCTTGAGTCTGTTTCTCCATAATTTCTGCTTTCTCTATAGGAGGTAAGACTCCCACTCAGAGCAATCTTAGCAGATTTGAGGCTCAGTACCATAATTTTAGGGATAGTGTCCCTGAGTTCATTATTTTCTTTCATCACTTTGTCCACTAAACGTAGGACCAACCAACCAGCTTCATTATGTTCCTTGGTTCTCCTCATATGGTCAAAGTTATTACGTATAGTGTCACTAAACTCCTTGGCTCTTTCAAGGGAAGAATCATGAGGGTCAAATGCATTTATTTTGCCTAAGTCTCTAAACAGTTCATGCCAAGGATGACCAGTGTTCTCCATACTATTAGAAGTAGAGTCCTTAGCATTTTTGGGTCTAATCATATTAAGCAACCAACTCCAGAAACCCCAAAACCAATGAAATAATTCCATCCTTAATATTCTGTTTCCCTAGAACATCACTCCTGCTACCCAAATCTATATTATTCAGCGTTCTCTAAAAGGATAGAACTAATAGAAAACACACATATACACACACACATGAGTTTATTAACTCACACAATCACAAGGTCCACAATAGGCTGTATGTAGGCTGTAGAGCAAGGAGAGCCAGTCCAACTTCCAAAACTGAAGAACTAAGAGTCCAATGTTTGAGGTCAGGAAGCATCCAGCACGGGAGAAAGATGTAGGCTGGGAAGCTAGGCCAGTCTCTCTTTTCACATTTTTCTGCCTCTTATATCCTAGCCATGATGGCTGCTATTACATTGTGCTCACCCAGCTTAAGGGTGGGTCTGCCTTTTCCAGCCCATTGACTCAGGTGTAAATTTCTTTTGGCAAACATCCTCAGAGACACATCTATGATCAAGCTTTGTACCCTTCAATCCAATCAAGTATTAACCATTAAAGTGTATTTTCTTTATCCAAAGACACTCAATATTAACCATTAGCATGTATTTTCTTTACCCAAAACTACATTGAGTGCTAAGATAAGACACAAGCTCTTATTTCAAAAACATAGTTTTTTCTCAAATTTAATTTTGCTTATATATATGTATATATTTATCACTATATATACATGTACACATATGTATAATACATTACAAATACTTTTTACTAATGTAAGATCTAAATTATTTTACTTTTCAATTTTCTTACTCCCTACAAGAGTAGGAAATTGAAGCAATGCCAAGGTCATCTCTTGGCAGACTGCCTCTTCCTGTATAGTCCCATAAGCAGTGTTCATTGACCTGTCTCCTAGATAGAGTTTCCAGAGATACCAGCAATCTTGTTTGCTCTACTATAATAATAACCTGAATTTACAATTTGATAAATATCCTTCAGAAACTGGATTAGTACACAAATAGAAATTCTGGTACCAGAATACAATTAGTTACTGTGCATCTTGAATTCCAAAGAGATGCTTACTAAATACAATCTGATAAATCTATGACTCTATTATCATACAGTGGCAATCTCTTGAGTACCCACTAGGTTATAGGCATATGTTCCTAAAGATGATCTATTCATATTTTAAAGCATTAATCATCTAAATATTTCTGCGTTGGCTCATCTTCAATTACATGCATCCTTTACTCTCCTTCGAGAGGATACAAATTCTACATAGTTCTATTTACTTCAGAGATATGTTAACAAGATCTCTGTTTTGAAATTTTGAACTCATGGGCTCACTTCCAACCATATTATTGTCACTTTGTGACTGCTGAAGAAATTAATGCTGTAAAGTTATAGGACTTTTAAAAATGTAATCTGTGAAATGTTCTTGTATACAAATATGTTGACTAATTTCATGCAGCCTATCTGAAAACTTGATTTATTTACATCATTCCAAGACTCATTAATAATGTGCTCTCTATAGTATATGGAAATGGTACATCAGTGCCTGTAATGCTCAGCATTGTTTGTAGGATTTTTTTATCCCACATCCCCTTATTAGATATGAATATCTGCTAAATTATTCTTACCTCTAATTTGACATCTTTTATTTTTAGCATTAACTATTTTACATGAAGTTCAGTTGATGTATTTTCACTTTTGGGAAGCATATTGTACACATATATGTACAAGTACATATAAAATAATATTTATCAAAAATCAATAACACGTTTGCATTAGTAAATCAGATAACATTGTTCTATTTTATTTTTGTATTTTATAATTTTTACAAAAGCAAAAGATTTACATGTGTACTAAGATTTTCATAAATGGACAAAAAATCATAAATATAAAACAACATTACCACTTCCAAGTTTGCAAGGTAAGGGAAATGTCCTCCAAAAACAATAATATTAGTAATATTAATAATTCAATTTATATTTTTACTAGTACTTTTTAATTGACAGGTGTTCATAAAGACATTTGGAGAGGTGTTATCAACATTTTGTAGAAAAGGACCCTCATCCTGACTATCCTATGTGAGTACATAAAAAAATGGAATCCAGACATTACAACTGTAAGTCGAATGCATTTTCCATTGTAATGAAAAAACAAGTGATGGGGAGGAAGGCAGCAAATCGCACTGCCATGTGTGTACCTATGCAACAATTTTGCATGTTCTTCACGTGTACCCCGAAACCTAAAATGCAATTTAAAAAAAAGACCTTGTCTACTAAGAGTAGAGAAGGAGAAGAAGCTCAATAATCGGAGAAGAATTCCTAGATAAAGTGAGACTCAACCTATGACTTGCAACACAGCTAGGATCTGGGGCAAACTGGAATTGGAAAGAGTGGAGGGATGGGCAGGTTTCTGGGCAAGAGATGGAACCAAGAAAGAGAAAGCTAATGGAAAAATAATAGTAATATTCCAAGTCCAAGTGATTATCATTTACTTTAGTAACTTTTAGCATAAGGACCCTTACATTCAGGAAATTTGTACTTCAATGACTTCTTGGTTAAAAAGTATTATAACTCATGGTTAAAAAGTATTAAAGGACTTTCTAAGTGTTCATTAGAAGTACTTTTTACTATCACTGTATAACCTTTGTAAATGTCATTTGTGTATATTCTAATGAAGCAAGTTATGTAAAACTAGAGTATTTCTTTGCAATGTAATCCATATAAAAACCTTAATTAGAAAGCCATGTAAAATTTTCCTGTTACTAATTATCAAAAATGTGCTTCCTTAAAACTATCTGCTATTCATACTCGCTCTTCAAAGGAAGTCAGATATCTTGGTTTGTGAAAATTCAGTTACTGCTATGGTAACCCAGGCCCAGGAAATTTTGCGATTTTTCTTTTTAAACACACCATACATATTATTTATTCACAGCTATAACTGTAAATATCTAATACCTTCAGCTATTATCAAAAGGATTTGCAAAGTGAATACTGGAAACAGTATTTATGTTTTCTGTTCTTTATTCAACATATATAGCTGCCTGATGTCAAATGACTGAAAATAAATCACCATAGTATATACAGTATGAAATGAGGATATGAGCTTGAGATTAAAACACACATTATGAACATTGTAATTTTAAATTTTGCATTTCAAGTTTGAATGTTAAATTGCTGCAACCATAAAAGTGACTAAATTTTTCCATTTGAAAATGGTGCCTAACAACATTTAAAAAACAATGCCTAGCTCTCCAGTTATTTTCTTGTCTAATGATCAGCCCTGGTGGCAATTTAAACTTTTCAGTAATAGAGAATTTTACAAATTAAAATAGTCCTAGCCACTCCCAATTAATCAAATTTCTTTACACTTATCAAGGCAGTCAATAATATATAACTTCTTATTTGGCCAGAAACTACTAGAGAAAAAAAGAATGTATTTTAGTGCATTAAAAAGTAGAACATTTTAATCATTTATTTCAATACTTTTACTCATTATTTAACAAATATTTTATTGAATATCCACAATGCATAATTTGCTGGGCACTATGGATATAACAAGGAACACAGAAATATCTATCCGGATAAACTTACATTTTTGAAATAGACACAAGGGGGATAAAACTAAAGTATATGAGAAAATCAAGTAAAAATAAGCACTATGAAGAAAAATAAAGAATGAAACAAAGAGAGAGACAGATGCATATAGCGTTCCTGGTTAAATACAGTGGTCAGGGAAGACATTATGTGTAAAGTGACATTTGAAAGCATACCTGAAGAAGGGGAGAGAACAAGACAAGGAGCTCTCTGGGGAAAGATTCCAGGCAATAAAAGCCAAGGTACAGCGGTCTCTGACAAGGAGAGAGTAAGGAAAGGATTTGTGGAAGATAACATCAGACATATGGAGAAGAGCAATCAGGTAAGTACTAATAGAGTGTTCCAGGAACTTTAGTTTTTAATCTGTATGATATAGGGACATATCAGAGGATTCCAAATAGGTAAGTAGTATACTATAGCATATTTTAAAGCAAACTGCTGACTGCTGTGTTCTGAATTGACTGTAGAGGGCAGATAAAGGATAATAGATTACTTCTGAGCCAAATGGAAAATACCAGGTGAAAGAATAGAAGCCACATTGGAATGTGACTTGACAGGTGTTCATCTTTACAACTGAAAATGAGAAGTAGGCACACTGGATCTATTTCTATGGTAGCCCCAATAAGCTTTTCTGGAAGCTTAGACATGGTGAGGAAGGTAACAAGAAAATCCAAGAACTCCTGCCCAACTTTGAGCAGCTGGGTGAAGAAGGCATTTGTTGAGTAACATCCCCGAGGATATTAGGATTTGATTCTGGAAAGACGTTAAGTTGAAACTGCCTATCATATAAGTAACTGGAAATATTGGGTAAGTAGTTGTATATATGAAACTGGAGTTTAGGAGCATGTTCTGGGCTGAAGATATAAATTTGGAAGTTGCCATTGTATATATTGAATTCCATGTAATAAAACTAGATGAAACAATTAAGGGACTGGGTAGAAATAGGCAAGATCAAGAAACATGGCCTGGAGTACCCCAACATTAATGGAATGGGGGTAAAAACAGAAGAGTTAACAAAGAAAAGTAAGAAGGTAAATTTAGGAGAATATTCCTTAAAGTCAGATGAAGGAAATGTTTCAAGGAAAAGGGAGTGATCCACTGCTAATGGTTGAATTAAAGTGAAGACTGAGGTCCTTATATTTTGGCAATTAGGAGGTGGTTGTTGATTTTGATCAGAACTTTTTTGCTAGAGTTTCAGAGGTGAAAGTTTAATTGCCATGGATTCTATAAAGAAATAAGGAAGAATTAGAGAGAGTGTGTATAAACATTCATGTTAGGGCATTTTCTTATCAGAGAGCAGTGGAATAGGATATTAGATGGGGAGGAAAGTAAATATGAAAGATAGTTTTGTTTATTTGCTTTTAAGATGGTATATTCTTATGTCGATGGGATTGATTCAACAGACAAGAGAAAATATTATGGCATCAAAGAGAAGGGAATATTGCTAGAGTAATGTTCTTGGCTCACTAAGAAATCTAGTACCAGAGAGGGGTAGGCTTTTTATTATTTATTTATTTATTTATTTATTTATTTTTGAGATGGAGTCTTGCTCTTCTCACTCAGACGAGTGCAGTGGCACAGTTTCGGATCACTGTAAACTCTGCCTCCCGGGTTCAAGTGATTTTCCTGCCCCAGCCTCCCGAGTAGCTGGGACTATAGGCATGTACCACCACATCTGGCTAATTTTTTGTATATTTAGTAGAAACGAGGTTTCACCATATTAGCCAGGATGGTCTCGCTCTCCTGGCCTCGTGATCTGCCTACCTTGGCCTCTTTAACAGCAGTACAGATTTTTTTACGTAATTATAGGAGGAAAGATAGAGTACCTCAGTCTATGTGTAGCTACATGTTTTGGTACATGTTTTGATGGGACCTTATGTAAATTCTTTTTTGATTGGTTAGATTTTCTCAGTAAAACATTATCCGAGCTTGAAAATGAGAAGTTTCAGTGGTTTTCAGAGAGAAGAGGAAGGTATTAAAAAGTCATCAAAGGGAGTAGAAGAATGGTTAAGGAAATTTAGCAGGACTAAAGTACCACTAAAGTACTGGGTAGGACTGTCGGCCAACTGAAATTATTGGCTATGATTTTACTTTGAAATTAACCTAACCTGTGTAATTTTCATATACAGGTAGAGCACTCCTAATCCAAAAATTCAAAATCTGAAGTGATCCAAAAATCTGAAAGTTTCTGAACACCAACATGATGCCACAGTGGAAAATTCCACACTTTACCAGTGTAACAGCTCAGTCATAACTGTGTCACATGCACGGAATTATTAAAAATTATTGTATAAAATTATCTTAAGGTTATGTGTATGATGTATACATTAAACATAAATGAATTGAATATTTGGACTTGGGTCCCATATCCAAGATATCTCATTACATACATGCAAATACTTAAAATCTTGCAAAATATTGAAATCTGAACAATTATTGTCCCAGACATTTTAGATAAGGGATACCCAACTTTTATTTCTGAAAGTCAAAATAAATAAATTTAACAGAAATGAATCACGGCCTCGTATTAAAACAGTTAGGTGTTAGCCAAAAATAGCAGACCCACCAGAAAGTTCTCAAAGCCGAGCTTCACACTGACCCTAGAGATCGCAAGACAATCATGACTTTGCATCTTTACATGTAAGATATGAGTGCTTATGTAACAAACTTCAGTGTGAAATTACTTTCTGTGTTCTAGATAATGTGATCCAAACATTTTTAATACCATGATTCTGTAATATTAAAGGTGAAGCTTTACTAGATGTATATAAATGAACATGTATTTCTATACATGTATTAAGACAATTATATGATAATCTGTTATATAGAATATGTAACCAAACAAAAATATAAATACATATATGATATATTGTATATATATAGTATATAGCAAAACAAAAATAGAAATAGATATTTTAAGTATTTTACAGTTTATAAATAACTTTTTTCACTAAAATATAGCATTAATCACATATTAAAGAGGAAATTGTGTGTATACTTCATTTAAAAAAAAGAATTTTCAATAAACATGCAATCATAAAGCAATTTAGAAGCCTAACTCTAAATTGTCTCTTTCCATATTTGATTATACTGACTCTCTGAGCTGAAAAAAAAACACTTCAGAAAATTATAGTTTTGATGAGAGAATTATAAACCAATTCTTTTTTAATTATAGTAAAATAGACATAACAAAATTTACTATCTTAATTATTTTTGAGTGTACATCTCAGTAGCATTGAGTACATTCAAATTATTGTGCAACCAATCTCCAGGTCTCTTTTCATCCTGCAAAAACTGAAACTGTACTTACTAAACAACTCCTTTTTTCCCCTATACCCAGGTCCTTGAAATCATCATTCTACTCTGTACTTAGAAATTTGACTATTCTACATACCTCATATAAGTGGAATAATTCAAACCTTCTCTTTTTCTGAAAGGCTAATTTGATTTAGCATAATGTTCTCAGGATTTATTCTTTTCATTGCTTTTGTCGTAATTGCCTTTATGTTTAAAGGCCTAATAATAGTCCATTGTATGCATATGCCACACTGTGTCCACTCATAAGTGAGTGGATATTTGTGTTGCTTCTACTTTTTCGCTGTTATGAATAACACTATTATAAACATGGGCGTACAAATATCTTTTCAAGAACCCCCTTTCAATTTTGGGAGCATATACCCATAATTAAAAATGTGAAATTCCATTGTAAATTTTATTTTACTCTATTTTTAATTTTTGAGGAACTACCATACGGTTTTACACGGGAGTTCTAGCATTTTACATTCCAACCAACAGTATATACAAGGGCTCCAATTTTTCCACATCACCACCAAAACATGTTATTTATCTTTATTATTTTTGATAGTATGATATGATGTGAAGCAGAATCTCATTATGATTTTGCTTTGCATTTCCCTAGTATGTGGCGATGTTGAGCATATTCTCATGTGTTAATTGGTTATTTTGTATCTCTTCTTTGAAGAAATGTCTATTCAACTGTTTCACCCATTTAACAAAATATTATTATTATTTTTTAAGAGATGGGATCTCATTCCATCATCCAGGCTGGAGTGCAGTGGTGTGACTACAGCTCACTGCAACCTTGAACCCCTGGGCTCAAGTGACACTCCCATCTCAGCCTCTGAAGTAATAAGGGCTACAGGGATGTGTCATCATATTTGGCTACTTGCAAAACTTTTTTGTAGATCTCCTTATGTTGCCCAAGCTGATCTCAAACTCCCGGCCTCAAGTGATCCTCCCACTTTGGCCTTCCAAAGCTTTGGGATTACAGGTATGAGTCATCATGCCTGGCCATACAGCCATTTTTCAATCAGGTTGTTTTATGGTTGTCGAACTGTAAGAGTTCTTTATATATTCTAGTTACTATCCTTTTATCAGATATGTCATTTACAAATATTATCTCTTATTCAAAAGTTTGCCTTTTCATTCTTTTGATTTTTAAAACTATGCTCCAATTATTTAAAGATTTTATTCAAAATTCAGGCATACTTTTTCATCTTCCCTGACATTCATCCACTATTTCTTCTCACTATTATATTTACCAAACGCATCCAGAATCCAGTGACATTCTTATTTTGAAAGAATTTTAAACGGGTAGGAAATCTCTTTTTAATGTTGTATGTGAACAAAGAACTTTTACAAGTGATAGCGTTTCTGGAAGAAAATTAAATAATGATAGAAATATTGCCAAATATTTGTTTTCAAAAATATTCTCTCCATGACATTTGCTTTATATATATATATATATATATATATATATATATATGCCCTTCTTTTAAAACTTTATCTTAACTTCAATGGAATTTATTTTATATTTTTTGCCACTATCTGATAAATGGTGTCTAGTAATGGCTATGTGAATGTCAGCAAATTTCTGACACACATTATGGAAAATAAAATCTCAACTTTATATTTGACAACTCTTAGGAACTTAAGCAAGAACTACCCAGTGTAGTCCTATGTGCTACAGATACTTCTCATATCAAAGTATTTCATGAATTTCAAGATCTATATTATTTAAGATAATTTTTCTTAAATAAAATGGCCTTAATTAAACAGACTTTTAGTGAATTCTGCAGTGAATGATGATGTAGTGCATGTATTTTACATGTGGTATTATATCTATAAGCTTACCACTGTGATTTGGTTTGGCTATGTCCCAACCCAAATCTCATTTTGAATTGTAACTCCCACAATTCCCATGTGTTGAAGGAG
Source organism: Cebus imitator (assembly GCF_001604975.1). NCBI lineage: Eukaryota > Metazoa > Chordata > Mammalia > Primates > Cebidae > Cebus > Cebus imitator. Next base: position 8,176,555 of record NW_016107362.1, read on the forward strand.
AAACCTGGTGGGAGGTGAGTGAAATATGGGAACAGGTTTTTCCTGTGCTGTTCTCGTGATAGTGAATGAGTCTCATGAATCTGATGCTTTTAAAAATGGGAGTCCCTGTACAAGCTCTCTCTTTGCCTGTTGCCATCCATGTGAGACATGATGTGCTCCTCCTTGCCTTCCACCAAGATTGTGAGGCCTCTCCAGCCATGTAGAGCTGTAAGTGCATTATACCTCTCTTTCTTTTGAAAATTGCCCAGTCTTGGATATGCTTTTATCAGCAGCATGAAAACAGACTAATACATACTGTTTTTCTTCTCCTTTGGTTCCCAAATACAATACCTCATCAATGACTAAAATGATTAAACTAACCCAGTTTTTATCAGAGAAAAAAAGTGCTGTTAAGAATATAATTTATGACACATAGTTTCTTTGATATTTCAAAAAAGTGACCTTTTTGCATTTCCTTACAGAAGTATAATCTAGCAAATAATGTACGATGAGATATATAAACATCTGTACTTCCATCCAGTTGTATGTATTTGTCATCACAAAAAAGAAATTGATTTCTCAATGATATTTGGAATATATTTCTTACACCATTAAGTAAGAAATGGAAAGTGTTATTTGACTGAATATTTAACAACTAAAATAGTTGTCGCCACACTGGTTGGTGCTTTTCTACCAGAATAATACACTATCAATAAATTTAATTACCAACAAAAATTTTTGGTTGCAATTAATATATCTTTTAAAAATAAACTTATAATTATAAAATTCTATATTATGAAAATGTTAATATCATTAATTCAACATGATACATTTGTTTACTTATGTAGGTTATTTAAAAAATAAGCACAATTCAGTTAGCTTAATTTTGACAGTTTATTCACTTTCTTGATTGAATTTTGACAAATTTGTCCATCACGAATTTGCAAAATCTAAAGGAAAATTGTGACAATATGTTTTTTACAAATGAAGTTCATTTAAATATTAATCAATGAAAATTTTTAAAGTAAATACAAAATTATTCTATTAGAATATACATTTGCTGGAAGTATTATTTTTGTCTATAGCAATTGCTGTACATCTTTAAAATAGAAAATGGTCGGGTTTCTTTTCAAACTTTTTTTTGTATTCAAATTAGGAAAAAGTGATTTATGTAGGGTGAAACTTATCTATTGAAACATCTTTTTTTTAACTACAATATTATTGTACAAGATTTTATAATATAAGGTTTGATTGAATATTTAAACCCAACTGAATCCAGTCACTACAAAGTCTTTATACTGTGGTAAAAAATTCAAAATACCACAAAAAATCAATTCTAATCCTGACAATATTTAGGTAAACTTTCATTTTAGAATGTTTTTAAATTTACAAAAGTGTTGCAGATAGTACAAACAGTTCCCATATGCCTGACATGCCTCAATTTTCTCAAAGGTTGTTATCTTTCATAACCGTAGTAAAACTGTCATAGCCGAAGCAACTATTCTTGGTATATTGCCATCACCTGCATTCCACTGGTTTTTCAACTGATGTCTTTTTTCAAGTCCAGGGTCCAATTTAAAGTACCACATTGCATATTCATTATATCTCCATAATTTCCTGTGTTCTAGGTCAGTTCCTCAATCTTCTTATAAAACATGACCACATTGAGATACCATCTCACTCCAGTTAGAATGGTGATCATTATAAAATCTGGAGACAACAGATGCTGGAGAGGATGTAGAGAAATAGGAACACTTTTACACTGTTGATGGGAGTGTAAATTAGTTCAACCACTGTGGAAGACAGTGTGGCGCTTCCTCAAGGACCTAGAAATAGAAATTTCATGTGACCCAGCAATCCCATTACTGGGTATATATCCAAAGGATTATAAGTCGTTCTACTATAAAGACACTTGCATGCGTATGTTTATTGTGGCACTGTTTACAATAGCAAAGACCTGGAACCAACCCAAATGCCCATCAATAATAGACTGGAGAAGGAAAATGTGGCATGTACACACCATGGAATACTATGCAGCCATAAAAAACAATGAGTTCATGTCCTTTGTAGGGACATGGATGAATCTGGAAACTGTCATTCTCAGCAAACGGACACAAGAACAGAAAATCAAACCCTGCATGTTCTCACTCATAGGCGTGTGTTGAGCAATGAGAACACATGGACACAGAGAGGGGAGCATCACGCACTGGGGTCTATCCCAGTGGGACTAGGGAAGGGATAGTGGGGGGGTAGGGAGTTGGGGAGGGATAACATGGGGAGAAATGCCAGATATAGGTCATGGGAATGGAGGCAGCAAACCACATTGTCATACATGTATCTATGCAACAATCCTGCATGTTCTGCACATGTACCCCAGAACCTAAAGTGCAATAAAATATATTTTTTAAAAAATGTTTGAAAGCAAATGATCTAGAATTTTCCAATTTGAGGATATCTTTATTTACCAAAGCATTTGAGTCTTGTCAAATCAGCTTATTTCTTCAAACAATGCAGAATTTCCTGCATTGTCTATATCAAGAAAACAAATAAAATCTATTGCACGAATGTATAAACTTCTAACCTGACATTAGAAAAATCATAGATGAGAATAGACATTATTTTCAGACTCAACAATATGCAAAACTAGAGTCTGAATCAGGCATGTAAATGAAAAAATCAATTTTTCTGGTAAAAAAAATGATGAAAGGGGAAGAAGTATGTCCTAAGGGAGATTATAATTTTAAGATAAGTTTTAATACATTCTATGCTTTCCCCTTCAGGAAATAAATCTAAGATAGTAAAAGCAAGTTTGTTTTAGAATGGTCAAGACTTTATAGATTTTTATTAGGAATGATTGTTTTTTAAAATAGATCTCTTCCCTGTGACTTTCTTCATTTAAAAGATGCAAACAATCGAAGACAATAATGATAATTTATAAAATTTATCTTGAAGTAATATTTTAAATGGAGTTATAGAAATGTGGAGCAGGAAATAATTTTAATTATCACTAAGTCTAATTTTTTATTTTATAGATGTGTAAACCAAGATCAAAGACTTTAAAACTAGGACCACAAAGATACTTAGGAAAGACATCAGCAAATACTCAGCTTTTTTTTTGTTTGTTTGTTTTGTGTTTTATTGACAAGGAAAGACATGGTGCTCTTTATCCTTTTACCAAATGACTAGCCTTGCAGGTTTTGAAAACACAGAGGTAGAATAATATAAATTGTCGAAGTTGTTAGGATAAATACTGAATGATGTAGGAGACAGAGAACTAGCTGAATACACCAAGAAAGAACACAGATCCACAGAGAACAGGTAGCAGCTTGTGACAGTTGAGCAATAGACATGGAAATGAGATAGCGTTAAGTGAATCACAGGGCAAGGTATGTGTACTCAGCATACCTTCCTTTCTTCAGAATTGGCTTATTGCAAAATGCGACTCTTGCAGTGATAAAAACTATTTTTGTTTGAGAAAACTGATTCACAAATTCACATGATAGAAGTTTCTTACTGTTGAGCTTATATTCTTGTTATTAATTCAATTTTTGTTTGGTTAATAGGTTGGTGATCATGGAATCTTTTGAGAATGTCAAAGATGAAAGGTTAGAATAAATATTTTCCAAAGGACACTGAGGAATTATGCAGTCTTAAAATCAGAAACAGAAGATCTTTCTGAGGTCAGTTCTGCAACTCTTGCAACCAAATGCCTGGATTGGCAAGATGGAAATAAAACAACAGGCTTGTAATTATTCTGAAATCTTGTTTAACAAAGAGTAAAACCAGGAAAGAAAAGATCGGGGGAAAAAAGAGAAAGACAGCCAAATACTCCAGTTAACTCAAGAGCAAGGTAAGGAAGAGGAAACAAACAAATTCTAATTTTGGTCTATCCATAAATAGGTGGAATCTCAATTCATTTCAGAAGGGACATTAAACTCTATACATTATTTATCCAATTATAAGAAGATTCCAGATCAAGGACAAACCTCCCAGGAGGATACCAAAAAATACTTGCTCCTGAAAATCAGCAGTTGTTAGTGGGGTGGTGGGGGCGGCAATGGGTGGAAGAAAAAGATGGTATGTAGCAGAAATAACCCAACACTATTTCTTATCCTGAAGACAGATTAATATTTGGTTTTTGCAAGAATAACTCTATGAAATTGGAACATTTTTGCCATGTTTGTTTCAGAATTTCTCCCTAAGTGTGAGGAATCTACAAAAAAGATTTTTAATTTTTCTGCACCAGAGATTTGTCCATTCTCACACGTTATTTATTCAATAATTTTTGTTAGTAAGTATAGATAATTATTTTTATTTTTTAAGTTGAGTTATAATCCAGTGCTATTTTATTTATTTTCTTGCTCCAGTTATTCCAACTTAACCATTGGGAACACTTTCATTTGTCTCCTCTATCTTTTTAACATGCTCTGTCATGGAAGTAGAGCACTTGTGTGTGGACATCTTCATTTTCTGTCACTAGAGGACATCCAGGCCTCTGGTAATTTTGTTAGAGAATGGTATTAGAAACCAAGTCCTGGGGACTATGTATGCCAGTTGCTACTGAAGTGTCATCATCTCTAAGTGTTTGCAACTAACATACACATAGCTATAAATAATTCTATATGAAAATCATATCTAGATTAAGGTAAACATGAGTTCATGCTGATGACTCCAACTCTAATCTATTGCCGCAGGTATAATTCTAGCCTCTTCCTCCTGCTTGTCTGTAACCTCCCATTAAAACAGTGAGAATGCATGTGGAGAACAAATTTTCCAACTAAACTATAGTCATTATGTATACACTCCGTTTATTCCCAAAGTTACTTAGATTAGCACCTTTTCCTGCAACCCTTTAGTGAGCCATTTCATGTATTTAATACAGTGAGATTCTTGTGTCAAATTCTTCATTCCCAAACGGGATTTCTGAATTCCTAAATAAATATATATATATTTAAAATATTTTATTGCATTTTAGGTTTTGGGGTACATGTGAAGAACATGCAGGATTGTTGCATAGGTACATACATAACAGTGTGGTTTGCTGCCTTCCTCCCCTTCACCTGTATCTGGCATTCCTCCCCAACTCCCCCACCAGCTCTCCCTCCCCTAGTTCCCCCCCACAGACCTCAGTGTGTGATGCTCCTCTCCCTGTGTCCATGTGTTCTCATTGTTCAACACCCACCTATGAGTGAGAACATGCGGTGTTTGATTTTCTGTTCTTGTGTCAGTTTCCTGAGAATGATGGTTTCCAGGTTCATCCATGCCCCTACAAAGGACACAAACTCATTGTTTTTTATGGCTGCATAGTATTCCATGGTGTATATGTGCCACATTTTCCCTGTCTAGTCTATCATCGTTGGGCATTTCGGTTGGTTCCAAATCTTTGCTCCTAAATATATTTTTAAAATGTACATACACTAAGGTTTACTTGTGTGCTGTAATGATCTATAGACTGTAACAGACAAAAAATTCTGTATATACACTGTTACAGTATCATGCATAACAGTTTCAACATCATAATAACAATCCTGAGCTCCCTGTATTCAGCCTATTCAGCCTTCTGCTTTAAATGCCTGTCACCTCCGACAGGAGGCACCTCCTGTGTACCATCTGTATAGTTTGCCTTTTTCAGAATGTCATGTATTTGGAGTTATATAGTATAGCTTTTTCAGACTGGCTTCTTTCACCTAGATATATACATTTGAGATTCATTTGTATCTTTTTGTGTCTGGACTCAGCACGTACACTGTTTAACATACCATTAAATATACCCTGATTACTATAACATTGTATGCATGTACCACAGTTTGTTTATCCACTCACCTATTAAAGGACATCTTAGTTTGTCCGCTTTAGGAGATTGTAAAAAACACTGTTATAAAATGAATGTGTAGCTTTTTGCATGGAAATAAGTTTTCAAATCATACACATAAACGCATTATGCAATTGTTAAATGTCTTACAAAGTACCTGTACCATTTTGTATTTTTACCAGTGATGAGTAAGAGTTGCTGATATTTCTGATACTCACCAGTAGTAGATATTGTCAGTTTTCAGATTTTTGCTATTTTCTAGGTATGTAGTAATATCTCATTGTCATTTTTATTTATAATTTCCTAACAATAAATGACATTAAGTAGCTTTTTGTATACCTATATGACACCTGTATATCATTTTTGGTGAGATGTAGGATCAGATTTTTTGCTCATTTCTTAATTGTCTCTTTTGATTTTGCATTGTTAAATTTTAAAAGTTATTTGCATATCTTGGATACATAGTTTTACATATTTATGTTTTCCAAAGAATTTATTATTTAAGTTTTTCACAGAGTAGAAAATTTTAATTTTAATATAGTCCAACTTAACAATTGTAGAAGATCTCAGCCATGACTCTTTGGATTCATTTATTTTTCCATATGGAGGGTGATAGCTTTCCCTACAAAGTCATGTTTTTAATAGATCCAAGAAAAGCTGTTAATTTTCATTTTATTTACACTTTTATTTTGGCAAGGACAGGATTGATGACTTCTAAGCCTTCACATGTTGGACCTGAAATTGAAAGTAAATTTTTTGAATTACTTTTTAAATTAAGAAATGTGCTGAAATATTTTAGAGTATAAGATTCCAATAATAATATATTCTCAGAAAAAAATATTTGATATGGCCTGAGTTTTAAAAATGTTGGTATAAAACTATCTTGGTGAGAACTCCATGGAAAGAATCTTTATAGGCTTCTGGTCTGCTTTCCTTGTAGCACTTAAGAATATGCTTTTATTCACACTGAAATTTTATAATGGATTGTTTGCTGAACATAGCATTTACCTGCCCATGGAATTATAGCAACAGTGTTTGAACACTCCATATCCACCATCTTTTCCTTTATGTACATATATTGATGTAAAAAAATGATTAGTGTTTGTGCTTGTAGTTTTTAGATATCCACAAAAACACAATACTGAAGTGGTACTATAAAATTATATTTTTCCCAATCTCTAAGAAAGTTTACAACTGAATTGCACCTGAAAAATCAAAATTTTATATATTTATTTATTTAGTATTTATTGAGTGATTTCTGTATGTCAAGAACTAGTAAAAATACAGAGGATTTATAAAATTTAATATTAGAGAGAATATACCTATGGCACCAAGTTTTTCTGAACAAATAGACCTCTACTGATCAACCATAGAGTGAAACAACTAATTACCATCAAGGGTATGTTATGAGTAATGCTTCATAAAAATTATTCTGAAAATAACTGGACAGGGAAAATGTGGTACATATACATCATGGAATATTATGCAGCCATCAAAAATGATGAGTTCGTGTCCTTTGTAGGGACATGGATGAACCTGGAAACCATCATTCTCAGCAAACTGACACAAGAGCAGAAAATCAAACAGC
>NW_016107362.1:8184202-8218405 GCF_001604975.1 Cebus imitator
GAGAGAGAGAGAGAGAGAGAGTTCATATAATCATCTAATTTATGGAAAAATTGGGACACTTTGGATGGCGAAAATGGATGTCTTTTAATAATTATGCTGATACAACAGGCATAATCTGAGAACATCTAGTAAATCAGGTTGTGTTGTCATTCTACATATAGTAACACCATATTTTCTTTCTTAGTCTATAATTGGTCACTGTATCAGGTTAATGAGAGAAATAACACCAAAAGGAGATATATTCTCATTTAAACAGTTTTTGGCACATATTAAAAACTGAGTAAATGCTTATTCAATAAATAAGAATAATTATGCCTTCAATCCCAGCACTTTGAGAGGCCAAGGAGGGCAGATCACCTGAGCTCAGGAGTTCGGGACCATCCTGGGCAACATGGTGAAACCCTGTCTCTACTAAAATACAAAAAATTAGCCAGTTTGGTGGTGTGTGCCTGTAGTCCCAGCTACTTGGGAGGCTGAGGCACCAGAATTGCTTGAGCCTAGGACACGGAGTTTGCAGTGGGCTGAGATCATGCCACTGCACTCCAGCTTGAGCTACAGAGTGAGACTCCATCTCAAAAAAAAAGAAAAAAAAATTTCAGTACAATAAAGTATGTGTCATTTCTGAATAGTGGTTAGATATTAATAAATAAAATGTATTGCTACTTCTGTTTTAACTAGGTAAATAATTTTAACCAACTCGCTATACTTAGGAATCAGGCTACGTGTCACATCATTTCTTCTCTTAAATTCTTTTTTAGCCTTAGTAAACAAGCTAATGTTGAGAAAAAATGATTGAAAGTTGGAAATTACATGAAAAATGGTCTGAATAGTTAACAGCTAGAATAACACTCCCAGTAGAGATGCCAATATCACTTGCCTCTCAAGTTGAAATTTAGAAAACCATAGTCAACAAGCTAGCATATTTCATGGAACACAAATGTCATCAACTATAGGCTAAAACCTATTTAAGCAGCACTAAGAAAGAAAAAATGCTGACTAGTATACAGTAATGTTTTTATATGATTTGTAAACTTTATTCTATTGAAAGAATTTTTAGTTGTTAAAATTACTGTGATAGTTTCTAAGGTTCTGTATCATTTTTATGTCTGCACAAAGAAGAAAATATGAGCAAGATAAATTGGTGCATTTATTCCTAGGTTGTCTTTGTATCCAACACTAATTTTTCTGAATCTATTTTTGATGGAAAATTATCACTAAATTACAAAAGATAACATTGGTCACTGTACCATCAAGAGTTAGTAATACAATATTTCTTAAGAGTACTCTTCTCTGGTCTCCAACATTTTCTTCCAAGCCACCAATAACTATTCTGTACATTATTGTCTTTTTTTTTCTTGAGACAGAGTCTTGCTCTGACATCCAGGCTGGAGTACAGTGGCACAATCCTGGCTCACTGCAACCTCTGCCTCCCGTGTTCCAGCAATTCTCCTGCCTCAGTCTCAGGAGTAGCTGGGACTACATGCACACGTTACCACGCCCGGCTAATTTTTGTATTTTTTGGTGGAAACAGGGTTTCATCATATTGGCCGTGCTGGTCTCTATGGTCTGTAACTTCTGACCTCGTGATTCACCCCACCTCAGCCTCCCAAAGTCTTGAGATTACAGGCTTGAGCCACCGTGCCTGGTCTTCTGTACATTTGTAATGCTGGTGTATTTATGACCTATTGAAGATATCGGTTGAAGCTTCTCATACCAGGGTTCTCATTCCTTCTTACGTAGACTTTAAATAGTTTGTTGACTGACATAATGAGACTCCAATTTTCCAATGATGTCACCAAGTACAACCACCAAGTTATTACACATGTAGGGAATGGCAAAAAGTCCAAGACAACTACAGCAGTGATTTTTCATCTATTTTAAAAGATGTCTAAATTTCAGAGATATTTAAATATTAAATGTTCATGTTGGCAAATGTACCTACATACATTAATATACGAGATATATGTACATACACATATACACATGCATACTTTTTACATTTTCCCTTAATGCAATTATATGTACAGTAAATGAAGTAAGACACTGTAAATCTCTGCAGTTATATTTGTCTTCAATACCAGAAAAGCTCTAAATCACTGTATAGGTATGAATGATTGGTTTCAAAAGTAGGATATCTGTTGATTAACTTCAAATTCATGTGTATATCTAAAAATAAATATTTAGCGGGGAAAAGCACCCTTAAAATTTCCCTAAAATATATTTAAAAGCATGTTACATTTTAGATTATCCAGAGAAAAGCTCAGGTATTGTGTTACTTGTTTAGTTATGTGTCATAATAAAACTGATTTTAATATAATCTTATTGCAAAAAGAAAAAATATCCCATTTTGCTGCAATGGCTTTCTATTTCCTATCTATTTGGCCACATGAAACTTGGGTCCCTGTAAAGGCAGGATAATACCTAATCCTCTTTGGTGTTTAGCTTCACTTAATCCTTTCTGGTACTTATCCTATTAACATTTTTTTTTCTCTTGTATTTAAATGCCAGTGCAGAGCTCTCAAATTACTTGCATTTATTTCTGTGCTTCTGAATTTGCCAGTTAGACAAAGTACCTCCAGAAATGTTCGACTAAATATACGCATTTATCTGAGTCTATATTCATTTTCAAGTGCTTATTCTAGTTTAATGACTTTTAGCTTGGATATTTTTCAGCTACTGGTTTGCATTTACCATTATTTTCTAATTGTAAAATTCATCTGCAAGGTAACGTAAGCTCTTTAACTGGAGTTTCAAAAAATTTTTTATAAAACTTTTGCATACTTTTCATTTTTAGTTAAAATCCCACTTGAGGTACATGAATACTTAAAACATATTACTGTACATATATAACATCAAAGAATGCACAAAAAAATGTTATCTTTTGAAAAACTGTATTACACTTTTATCCTGTTAGTGGAAGTGTAAATTAGTTCAACCATTTTGGAAGACAGTGTGGTACTTCCTCAAGGACCTAGAAAAAGAAATTCCATTTGATCCAGCAATCCCATTACAGGGTAAATATCCAAAGGATTATAAATCGCTCTGTTATAAGGACACATGCACACAAATGTTCATTGTAGTACTGTTTACAATAGCAAAGACTTGGAACCAACCCAAATGCCTATCAATGATAGACTGGACAGGGAAAATGTGGCACATATACACCATGGAATACTGTGCAGCCATAAAAAACAATGAGTTCGTGTCCTTTGTAGGGACATGGATGAACCTGGAAACCATCATTCTCAGCAAACTGACACAAGAACAGAAAGTCAACTGCATGTTCTCACTCACAGGCGGGTGTTGAACAATGAGAACACGTGGACACAGGGAGGGGAGCATCACACATTGGGGTCTTTCGGGGGGAACTAGGGGAGGATCAACAGGGGGTGGGGAGTTGGGGAGGGATAACATGGGGAGAAATGCCAGATATAGGTGATGGGGAGGAAGGCAGCAAACCACTATTCCATGTATGTACCTATACAACAATCCTGCAAATTCTTCCCATGTACCCCAAAACCTAAAGTGCAATAAAATATATATATTAAAAAAAAAAAGAAAAACTGTATTAGTCAGACTAGGCTAAAGTATGCTGTACTAACTAGCAAGAACAAAATTACATTGGTTTAGAAAAATAGAAACTTATTTCTCACTCAATACTCATCTCCATTATAGGTTGCCAGAAGAGTCTGTTTCAGATGGAATTGTACATCCAGGTCATCAAGGCAGAAGAAATAGAATGTGGCAAATCATGCCAAGTTTTTTGAACTTTGGAATTAAGTATCATATTTACTCCCCTCTCCTCTCCTTTGGCAAAGCAAGTCATGCCACAGCAAATAATCATAAGGTGTCTGAGGAAGTAGAGGTTTATTATGCACCACAAAAGGAAAAGGGAGTATTTGTAATTAGCCAAAATGACTACTACATTCACATTAATGAAGATTCCTTTTAAAGGAACAGGGTAACAATAATATAAAATCAAAATGTTGAGGTACTAATATGTTTATTTTTCTTTTGCAAAAAAAAAAAGGAAATATAATGTATATATAATGTTGTTTATATACAATGAAAAAATGATTAAATATATGTATGTGTTTTGAATGCCACTGTACATTTTTATTTAATTTGATACTTCAACAATCATGTATAAATATCTTTGTTCTATTTCAGCGTTGTGATTGTAAATTAAATCAGAAAATTTAAGTTGTTTTATAAATTACACAATTACTAATTCAACATGTTAAAAATTAGTCCCACTGATTTGTGCTTTTTCCACTACGAAATGCTACCTCTTCGAAAAGTACCATTTAACCAGTGAGGAGACATTCATTTTTATAGGTATAGACTTTAAAATTATGCTCAATTTTCTCCTAGTTACTTGCCTTCAACTGAAATTCAAATATAAAGTATCAAAAATTGGGCACCTTCAGTATGAAGTAAAAAGTTCGAAAAATCCTCTTGCTATAGCACGACTGTAAAATGACACAATTATGAAAAATAACAACTTAAGGACTCTGGAAATGGATGAAAAGTATATGACATGTCAAGTACATACATACATTTATGCAATGCAAAAAAGGGTTATGCTGTGAGAAATGCATCACTGGGTGATTTGATCATTGTACAGACATCATAGTGTGCCTACATGTACCTAGATGGCGCAGCCTAGTACACAGCCAGGCTATATGCTACAGTCCATTGTTCCTTGGCTACAAACCTGTAGAGCGTGTGACTGTAGTGAATACTGTAGGAAGCAATAACACAATGGTAAGCTTTGTGTATTTAAATATATGTAAACATAGGAAAGCTACAGTAAAAATAGGGTAGTACAATCTCAGGAAACCACCATCATAAGTATGGTTCACTGTTAAATGAAATGTCATTATGCAGCACATGACTGTATCTTTCTATATACATTTGCAATCAATGAAGGAATTTATTTTTTTTTTTCCTGCTGCTTTGGCCTAACTCTTCCCTCCAAATGCAGATGTCGATAGTCTAATCCCAAGGTGATGACATTAGGAGTTAGGGCCTTTGGGAGGTGATTAGTGCATGAGGATCTAGTCCTAATGAAATACATTACTGCTCATGTTTTTAAAAGGCCTTGAAAAAGCCACTCCCCCCCACTCCTGGTATCTTCCACCATGTGAAGACACAGCAAGAAAACACTATCTATGAGGAAGACAGCCCTCACCAGACACTGAATCTACGATTATCTAGATCTTGGACTTTCCAGCTTCCAGAAACGTAAAAAGTACATTTATGTTGTTTGTAAGCTACTCAGTTTATGGTGTTTGGCAATAGCAGCCTACATGAAGTAAGATACCTGCATTGAGAATTTACTGACATTCTATTTGTTAATACAAGGTGTGCAACTGTTGTTATTTATAAATTTTTTTCAATGCATGAATTTTGCTTTGCTCCGTGGCTTTATTTCCCAAGCCCATACCAAAAGTTTATAACAGGATTTTATCTGAAGAGTTTAGGGTAACCCAAAAACTTCTGGTGATAAGTTAACTAAATAATCTTTCATAGCAGTCTTTCATTTTATTTCACTACAGGGTTAAAAATTGGTGGTTTCATTCTTTTCCCCAACATAGCAGGTGTATTACTCAAATTTTTCCAAGATATTTTATATCATAACTTCCAAAACAAGAAATAGTCTTAAACTACTATTCTTATTCGCATTTAGCCTCATATTAGAAATGAAGTTCTCAACTAGGTTTTGACCCAGGTTGGTTGTCCAGACCTTACTCTCACTCTGTCCTGAACATCTACTTTTTTGTTTCCCAACAGCACTCACAGATATTTTCATATAAGGTCACTTCTAGGTGCCAAGTGGCACAACATGTTTGCAATCTGACACTTGTGCAGTTTGTATTTTTCATTTTGTTGAGTCTTAATCAAAAGAAGTTTGCAATAAATATTGTGATAAGGACTTAATTCAAGAAAAGGAGATATTTTGAAATTGCCAAACTTCTTTTTGAGGCCAAGGGGTTACTTGGAAGATTTTTTTCACATATCAATGACATGGTAGAATTGAATGCCTATGTTTCCATTTTCTTCTTGTACTTATAAAAAAAATCTATCACCCATAAGTAATGTCACAGATATTTTATGTTTGAGTACCTCTTAAATTCACGGATCTATGAACAAATTATATTGGTAGAATATAAAGTATAAAGGACATTTTGGCATAACTTTTTGTTTTGAGTAAAAATGTTCTAACCAGTATCCAAAGTTTTAAGGCAATGCATAATTCAGATCTTAAGTATAACCATGTGCTTTATCCCAAGTGAAAACATTAATATTGGAAGTTTGGCAGATGAAAAATCTGACTGAATGTCAAGTTCATATTAGTCTGAAGAGAAAAATAAGCTGTGGGGAAAAGTGTACATAGTTTTGATAATGTATTCTGCTTCTATAAAATGATAAGTTGAACAAATAATTTTGAAAGATACTTACATCCAAAAAACAACATGATCACCTTTTTGATAGCATTTTGCAGATTTAATTTCTACATACACAATTTACTCTAATCTTTCAATGATCCCAACTGTCAATCCAGTTTAGAATTATACTGATAGAGAAGCCATAATTAAGTCTAAAACTGTATTTTAAAATATTTTCTGTAGAAGGCTTATGGTATTGCAAATATTTATTATAAATAATGACTATGAGAAGACAAAAGCATTTAAAAACATACTTTTCTAATTATTTTCTTGCTATCGTTTATGAATTTTGTGAAACTACAAAATTTGATAAATCTTCTGGACCTGTGGTATGTAGGGGGTTTCTCCAGACAAAGTGGGATCAAGAGTGTAGAAAATAAATTTGGGTGCATCCAAATAGTGAAAAGAGAGGTCAAACTATCTATTTTTGCTGACAACATGATACTATACAAGAATCCTACTCTGCCAAAAGGCAACTAGAACTAAAGAATAATTTTATCAAAGGTTAAGGATACAAAATCAATGTATGAATACCAGTGAGATTTCTATACACCAACAATGTCCAGGATGAGAGACAAATTAATAACAGAATTCCATTACAATAGCCACAAAGAAAATAAAATATCTAGTAATACAACTAATTAAGGAGGTGAGAGATCTCTCTAAGGAGAACTACAAAACACTGCTGAAAGTTATCAGAAATGGCATAACTAGAAGAAAAGACATCCCATGCTCATGGATTGAAAGAATCAATATAATTTAAATTGCTGCAATGCCCAGAGTGGTTTATAGACTCAGTGATATTCCTGTTAAATCACCAATGTCATTCTTCACAGAATTAGAAAAATGTACTCTAAAATTCACATTGAGCCAAAAAATCCTGGATTAAAGAAAGCAATCCTAAGAAAAAAGAACAAAGCCTAACGCATCATACTACACAACTTCAAACTATACTGTAAGGCTATTGTAACCAAAGCAGCACAGTACTGATACAAAAGCAGACTCTTAGACCAATGGTACAGAATAGAGGACTCAGAAATAAATCCTAATACTTAACCATCCCATCTTTGATAAGGCTGACAAAAAATGCAATGGGGAAATGATTCCCTATTCAATACATGGTGCTGAGAAAACTGGCTTGCCACTTGTAGAGCAATAAAGCTGGACTCTTACTTTTCACCATATCCAAAAATCAATTCCAGATGGATTTATAGATTTAAATAAAGATTAAACCTCAAACTATAAAAATCCCAGAAGTAAACCTAGGGAATACCCCTATTGACATCAGTCTTGGCAAACAATTTTTCACTAAGCCCCCAAAACCAATTGCAATAAAATCAAAAAATTGACAAGTGTGACAAAAGAGCTCTGTACAACAAAATAAACTATCAATAGAGTAAACAGACAATCTACAGAATGGGAAAAAATATTCACAAACTATACATCTGACAAAGGTCTACTATCTGGAATCTATAAGGAACTTCATCAATAAGCAAAAAACAAATAATTTCATTAAAAATGAGCAAAAGACATGTATTACTCCGTTTTCACACTGCTAATAAAGACATACCCCAGACTGGGTAATTTGCAAAATAAAGAGGTTTAATGGACTTATAGTTCCAGGTGACTGGGACACCTCACGATCATGGCAGAAGGCAAGGAGGAACAAGTCAAATCTTACTTAGATGGTGGCAGGCAAAGAGAGAGTTTGTGCAGAGAAACTCCCGTCTTCAAAACCATCAGATCTTGTGAGCCCCATTCACTATCACAAGAACAGCACAGGAAAGACACACCCCCGTGACTCAATCATCTCCCACCAGTTACCTACCACAACATGTGAGAATTATGAGAGCTACAAGATGAGATTTGGGTGGGGACACAGAGCCAAACCATATCACTCCATCCCTGCCCTCCTAAATCTCATATCTTCACATTTCAAAACCAATTGTAACTTCCCAACAGTCCCCCAAGGTCTCAACTCATTTCAGCATTAACTCAGCATTTGAGTTACTTCACACTTTGGAATGCGGACTTTGTCCACAGTCCAAAGTCTCATCCAATACAATGGAAGTTCCTTCCACCATTGAGCCTGCAAAATCAAAAGCAAGTAAGTTACTTCCTAGAAAAATGGAGGTACATGCAGTGGGTACACACAGCCATTCCAAATGGGAGAAATCAGGCCAAACAAAGGGGCTATAGGCCCCATATAAGTTCTAAATCCAGAGGAGCAGTCAAACCTTAGAGCTCCAAAATGATCTCCTTTGACCCCATGTCTCATTTGCAGGTCACACTGATACAAGAGGTGGGTTTCCATGGTCTTGGGAAGCTCTACCCCTGTGGGTTTGCAGGGTATAACCTCCTTCCTGGCTGCCTTCACAGGATAGCATTGAATGTCTGCAGCTTTTCCAGGTGCACAATGCAAGTTGTCGGTGGATCTACCCTTCTGGGGTCTAGAAGACAGTGGGCCTCTTCTCACAGATCCACTAAGCAATGCACAAGTGGGGACTCTGTGTGGGCTCCAACCCCACATTTCACTTCTGCACTACCCTAGCACAGGTTCTACATGAGGACCTTGCCCCTACAGCAAACTTCTGCCTGGGCATCCAGGTGTTTCCATACAACTGAAATCTAGGCAGAGGTTCCCAAACCCCAGGTCTTGACTTCTGTGCACTCACAGGCTCAACACCGCATGCACGTTGCCAAGGCTTGTGGCTTGCAACTCTAAAGCCACAGTCTGAGCTCTGTGTTGGTTCCTATCAGCCATGGCTGGAGTGGCTGGAACATAGAGTGCCAAGTCCCTAGGCTGTACACAGCATAAGGATCCTGGGCCTGGCCCATGAAACCACTTTTCCCTCCTAGACCTGCAGGCCTGTGATAGGAGGGGCTACTGCAAAGGTCTCTGATATGCCTTGACAACATTTTCCCCATTGTCTTGGGGATTAGCATGCAGTTCCTTGTTATTTATGCAAATTTATGCAGCTGGCTTGAATTTCTCCTCAAAAAATGGAATTTTCTTTTCTATTGCATTGTCAGGCTGCAAATTTTTCAAAGTTTTATGCTCTGTTTCCCTTTTAAAAGTGAATGCTCTAACAGAACCCAAGTTACCTCTTGAATGCTTTGCTGCTTACAGACTTATTCCACCAGTTACCCTAAATCATCTCTCTCAAGTCCAAAGTTCCATAAATCTCTATGGTAGGAGCAGAATGCCACCAGTCTCTTTGTTAAAATACACTAAGGATCACATTTGCTCCAGTTTCCAACAAGCTTCTCATCTGCATCTGAGACTGCTCCCTACTTCAGCTTGGGGCTTATTGCTCATATCACCATCAGTATTTTTGTCAAACCCATTCAACAAGTCTCTAAGGAAGTTCCAAACTTTCCCACATTTCTTGTCTTCTTCTGAGCCTGTCAAACTGTTCCAACCTCTGTCTGCTACCTGTTTCAAAGTCACTTCCACATTTTTGAGTATCTTTTCAGCAACACCTTAATTTACTGGTATCAATTTACTGTATTAGTTCATTTTCACATTGCTGATAAAGGCACACCTGAGACTTGCAATTTACACAGGAAAAGGACCTATTGGAGTTACAGTTCCATGTAGCTGGGGAAGCCTTACAATCATGGCAGAACACGTGGAGGAGCAAGTCACGTTTTATAGGGATGGCAACAGACAGGGAGAAGAGCTTGTACCGAGAAACTCCTGCTTTTAAAATAATCAGATCTTGTGAGACTGATTCACTATCATGAAAACAGCAGGGTGAAAACCTGCCTCTGAGATTCAGACATCTCCCCCTGGGTCCGTCCAACAATACATGGGAATTATGGAAGATATAAGATGAGATTTGGTTGGGGACACAGAGCCAAACCATATCAGGACATGAACAAGTACTTCTCAAAATAAGATATTCAAGTGGACAACAAATGTATAAAAACTGCTCAGCATCACTAATCATCAAAGAAATGCAAATCAAAACCATAATGAAATACCAATTAGAATGACTATCATTAAAAAAGTCAAAAAAAAAAACAAAAAACAATAGATGCTGGTAAGGCTGCAGAGAAAAGAGAACACTCATGTACTATTGGTGATAACGTAAATTTTTTTCAGCCACTGTGGAAAGCAGTTAAGAGATTTCTCAAAAAAATTAAAACAAAGCTATCATTTGACACAGTAATCTCATTACTTGTTATATACCCAAAGGAAAATCAATCATTATACCAAAAAAAAAATTGCACTTGTACATTCAACTACGTGCTATTCACAATATCAAATATATAGAAGCAACCTAGGTACCTTTAAACAGTGGAATGAATAAGGAAAATGTGGTACATATACACCATGAAATACTACACAGCCATGAAAAAGAATGAAGTCATGTCCTTTGCAGCAACAGGGATGCAACTGCAGGTCATAATCCTGGGTGAATTAATGCCGAGACATAAAAATAATATCACCTATTCTCCTTTATAAGTGAGAGATAAACAATAAGCACTCCCAGACATAAATATGGGAACAATAGACACTGAGGACTCCAAAAGAGGGAACTAGAAAACGGGAATGGGTCAAAAAACTACCTGTTGGGTACTATGCTCCCTACCTAAGTGCAATATATCCATGCAGAAACCTGTACAAATATCCCTGTATCTAAAATAAAAGTTTAAAAAAGAATATAAAAAAGAGTGCAGAAAGAAGATATTGGTTTTAAAG
This sequence comes from Cebus imitator, assembly GCF_001604975.1. Taxonomy (NCBI): domain Eukaryota; kingdom Metazoa; phylum Chordata; class Mammalia; order Primates; family Cebidae; genus Cebus; species Cebus imitator. The sequence continues at coordinate 8,195,363 of NW_016107362.1, forward strand.
AGGGCTATCACACAGTCAATAAACGCTAAGAACTTAGCCATAACCTGGGGAAAGAAAAGCCAAAGAAATCTGATTTAACAGAAAAAGCACAGTTTTGCATGTTAGCTTGACAATTTGATAGTTATCTGCTTCAAATTTTCTGATTTTGGGACACTCTTAAGTAATGGAACTAGTAGCCTCACATATTTGTTTAGATTAAGTCTCCCAAATAATATACCCCAGATCTCAGCACTAACACGAAGTATGTGCTGACTAGAGTACATGATTCTTTTTGTTAATGGCTTGGTCTTTTCTATGATAATAACTATTCCCCTACTAGATGTCTAAGATTAACATGGGAGCTTCCATTTAGCACAACATTAGCTCACCCATTGCCTAAAGCTGATTTGTTCTGGTATAAAAATCTGGGTCAACCTATCCAGTAAACATTTTTCTATGGATTGTTGACTCCAAAAAGAGCCAGAACATTCTTTGTATTAACACTGAAATTGTAAGATATAATATTCTGCAGCTGTCAGCAACTATATTTTCTGACTTGTGGAAAAAACACAAACCAACCTCCACAAAGAATAAAAATGAGAAACGGAAAAATTTGCCTTCTAGGCTCCATCCCTGGCTTCTAGAAGTCTAATTGTTAGACTCTTCCGTGGATTTCCAGAGATGCCCTACTTTCATCCACATAAAGCTCAAGTTTCTTTTTCCTTGAGTTGTTTCCATTTGCACTTTTATAAAGTCCAACCCAAATTTGCTCAGCTCATGGATGAGTTATTTATGGGTAAGAGTACATACATACAACTATGGGTTTGCAATTTTTTGTCTTGTCATATTTTTTCTTAACTTATAAATAAAAGAACTAAAATTATATCCTTAATATATGTCTTTCCATAGGGAAATCAGGGTAACAAAGTCTGAGACAAAAGGAGAGGCTTCTTCTTCTGCTAAAACAAAACAGTAGTTATAGAAATACTTAAAATTAACCTTGTGTCATTACCATTACTGATGAACATGTTTGCTTGTTCTCATCTCATGCCTCTTCATGAACTTGTCTATCTCTACTCTGAGAGGATGAATGAGAGAAAATGAGTAATGAAAATGAAATTCAAGTAACAATTAATATAATGGGAAGATTAGGATATAAGGAAGTGTATTTCTACCTGGTAGCTACATATAAGCTAAGGAGGACATCAATGAGTACTACAAAATGAATAATCATTGCTTCCGGGGTCCAAAAAGTTACCTAACCAGGAACTGTAGTAAAATGGTTGTAATTAGAGTGTTTTCTATGTAGTTGCTGCAGGCTTTAGGGGATAAATTTGGTGTGGTGATCCAGCATAGTACCAGCATGGTAACCTATGACCCAGTGTCAAATGAAAAAAGAGGCATTTTTGGAGAATTTTTTAGCATGGTGGGACAGTAATGTGAATGCACTTAAGTTTGAGTATATCAGATGATCCTGTATTTAGCAACTTTAAACTCATCTTCCAGATATCTATATTCTTTCAATTCCTGTTTATTTCCGGATAAGGCATCTATCAATAAACCAGTTTTTGATTAGAGTTTTGCAGACAGGATCCAATAAATCCCTCAACAAATTTGCTATCACTGTCCAGAGCAAAGCGCTTTGCACACTGGACAAGAGGCCGAGTACACTACGTTATGTAGAAATAGCCAGAAATTCTGTCCTTGTGGAGCTTTCAGACTAACGGGGGAAATATTTTTCAAATAATTACTCAAGCAATCATCCAATGATATAAGTGCAATGAAAGGAAATCTACAGGGTATCATGGGAAGAGAAAATAAGAAGATTTAATTTCAAATATGAGGTTAGAAAGGGTTTTTCCTTTTTAACTTGTTTAAATTAAAAATGTACAAGTGCAATTTTGTTACATGAATATATTGTATTGTGGTAAAGTCTTGGTCTTTAGTCTATCAATCGCCCAAATAATTTACATTGTACCCATTAGGTAAATTCTCATCTAATATCCTTTTATCCCCACCCTTCTGAGTCTCCAGAGTCTACAATTCCACACTCTGTGTCCATGCATACACACTATTTAGCTCTCACTTAAAAGGTAAAACATACAGTATTTGACTTTCTATTTCTGAGTTGTTTCATTTAAGATGATGGCTTCCAGTTCCATCGATGTTGCTGCAAAAGACATGATTTCATTATTTTTATAGCCAAATAGTATTCCATTGTGTGTATATATACACACACTAGATATATATATACACAATGGAATACTATTTAGCTCTATATATATACATACACACACACTATATATATATATATATATGTATATATACACAAACAATGGAATACTATTGTGTGTATATATATATTTATATACACACACTATATATATAGTATGTGTGTATATATATATCTAGTGTGTGTGTGTATACATATATAGTGTGTGTATACAGTGTGTGTATATATACACACACATAATATAAATATATATATTATATAATATATATATGTTGTGTGTGTGTATATATATCTAGTGTGTGTGTATGTATATACACACATATATACACACACACACTAGATATATATCTATATATACACACACACACAATATATATACATACATATAGATATATATCTAGTGTGTGTGTGTGTGTGCGTGCATATATATATAATGTGTGTATATATATATACATACACAATAGTATTTCATTGTGTGCGTGTGTATATATATATATATATATACACACACACACACACACACTATATATATATATATATATATATATATATATATATATATATATCTTTGTAATCCAGTCATCCAGCAATGGACACTTAGGTTGATTTCATGTCTTTTCCATTCTGAGTAGTGCCGTGATAAACATATAATTGTGGATGTCTTTTTGATATAATGATTTTTTTTCATCTGGATAGATACTCATTAGAAAGATTGCTGGATTGAATGGCAGATCTATTTTTAGTTCTTTCAGAAATTTTCATACTGCTCTCTATAGAGGTTGTATTAATTTCCATTTCCACCAACTGTGTAAGTATTTCCTTTTCTCTGCCTCCTCATCAACATCTGCTATCTTTTTACTTTTTAATAATAATAACTCTGACATGTAAGAGGATATCTTATAATGGTTTTAATTTGCATTTATCTGATGACTGATGATGTTACATTTTTTTAATGTGCTGGTTGTTTATTTGTATGTCTTCTTTTGAAAAATTGAACAGAATAAGAATCCAGAAATAAAGTCAGATATTTATACCCAAGTGATATTTGACAAAGCTGACAAAATACACTAAGGAAATGATACCTTCTTTAACAAATGGTACTGGAAAAAAAATGTATTGCAGTATGCAAAAGAATGAAACTGAATGCCCATCCCTCATCATGTACAAAAATCGACTCAATATGGGTTAAATATCTAAATGCAAGACCTTAAACTATAAAAAACAAAAAAGAATCTAAAGGAAAATATCTTCTAGATATTGGTCTAAGTAAAGAATTTATGACTAAGACCTCAAAAGCACAAACGACAAAAGCAAAAATAGCCAAATGAGACTGAATTAAACCAAAAAGCTTCTGTGCAGCAAAAGAAACAATCAACAGAGTGAACAGACAACCTAAAGAACAAGACAACAAATGGCAAACTATGCACCCAACAGGGGACTGATATGCAGAATTTGTAAGTCAGACAACTCAGCAAAGAAACACAAATAATCTCATTAAAAATTAGACAAAGCAATGGATTTTTATATGACCCATGAAATTAAAAAATGATTTGTATTTTTTAAATAATTTTTAAAAATCAAAAGAAAACTAGTATTTTATGATACATTGAAAGCATAAATATGTAAATTTCAGTCTTCAGAAATAAATAAAATGTTATTGGAACACAGGCATGCTCATTTATTCATGCAGTGTTTATGGCTGCTTTCATGCTACATGAATAGACATGAGTAGTTATAGCAAGACTGTATGGCCCACAAAGCCTACTATATTTACTATATGATGCTTTACAGAAAATATTTGCTAATTTCTTATGTATAACTTTGAAACACCCCAGTAGGAATTTTTTTTTTTCTGTAAGTTAAATGAGATGCTGTTGCATGTTACTATTTAAATATTTTAAAGCTACTCTTAGGATTGACTAGATTTACATTTTCAAGATCTCTGGCCGATATACTTTTTTCAGGTTTATTTTCACCTTAATATGAAAAAGTTAAGGATTCAAAATCACATATTTTGCAAAAATTTGGAAGCAGGTATTTGGACCATGCTATGCACTGAATGTTTGTATCCTACAAAAATCCATATATTGAATTTCTAACCCACAAATGATTACTATCCATATCACTCCTTTGATGGTATTAGGAGGAAGGGTCTTTGGGAGTTACTTAGATTATGAGAAAAGCCTTGTGAATGGGATTAGTGACCTTATAAGAAGAGAGAGGAGAGCTTGTTCTCCTCTCTCTGCTCTCATGCCTATGAAGACTAAAAAATAAGAGAGCTATCTATGAATTGGAAAGTGAGAACTTACTGAGACTAAGTTCTTACTCTATTGGTTCTCACCATATTGGTTTCACCTACAACTTGATGTTGTATATCCTAGCCTCCAGAAATGTGAGAAATAAATTTCTGTTTTTAAGAATCTCAAATTTCTGTCATTTAAGATCTGTTAGACCAACCTGAACTGACAAGGACAGGCGAAGTAATAAAACCCAAGCAACCTCACTATTGCTCAATTAAATCATCATTGAACACACACCATATCCAGCGACTGTGCTAAGTGCTAGATAAAATAAATAAATAAATTATATATAGTCCTTGCCCTCAACTTACTTATAGTCTATTCAATATCAAGTATTAGCCTGTTGGCAGATTTAGATATTTGGTTGTTTTAACTCTTTTTCTCTCTACTCTCTTGTAGAGTCTAAATAAAAGAAAGCATAGCATACAACTCAGAAAAGGCTCTGATGCCTAGGATTTAAATAAGTATTAACAATTATTTGCTTAGGACATACATTATTTCTGACGTAGCCCATACCCATCTGAAGGGAGCCTATTACAACCATTATGGAAAAACATTATAGTACAGAGAATCTAAGTCACTTGCCTAATGTCACGGGAATAATAGCAGTAGAACTTCCATTTGAGCCAAGGCCTATCCACTGCAAGGTTGTGTTTTGACACTATGCCAACATATACTAAATTATGAGTCATGAACCACTGGGGACACACCAAATGAAGATCACAGATGTCACCCAACATGTTGAATTTCAAATAAAAGCATCTATTTTTTAAAAATTTTCTTTCAATCCCAAATCAAGGAAAAAGACATAGTGCTAGTCTCTCATTTTTATCAAGAGAGAGAAGACTCCAAATTCGGAGCCTTCAGTAGGCAACAAAAGTAAGTATCATTCAATAATACTGTGTTCTGTTGCTGATATTATATTTATTTGGTTTCTGCAAATGTATCCAGCTGATAAAAAGTTACAGAATTTCCATTTAAAATAGTTATATAAAGTTTTCCTTTAATGTACTTCTGATAAGTTAAAAAGCAGAAATGACTAGATTAAAAAAACAAAAAACAAAAAACATTAAATTGGAAACTTTTCAAATGGTACCTAGAATTGGAAAAATATGAATAACACAGCTAGGAAAATACTGCAATGTATGCTATGCTACCTTATGATTTTCAGGTGGGATCAAAGTCTTAATGTTATTTGTTTGTATTTTGATTTTTAAACAATAAAATCTCAGGACTCAGAGGAATTTTTAAGAGTATCATGTAAGAGACTGATTTGAGTAATAATAAAACTTCATTCTGCCACACAGTAGGCTCTATGTGAATTACTCTATCTCTATTGCAATGTTCCTGTATTGATGAATTGGATCTGTCTAGACAGCAGGCAAGGTGAACCCTTTGGGTGATTATAAATTTGGTGCTCATCCAGGATTGTCCTCGTGGCCACCTGCCTGTGGTTCAGTGGACCCCAGCAGCAATGGATCCAGAAGCCAGCCAAAGCAGCCACCTAGTTCTCTTGGGCTAGGGTCTGACTCTGGCACTCTCTCTATTTGTGAGGCACTGCTGGCCCAATGTGCATGGATTTAATTGCAATGGAGAAATAGTCATGGGTAGACATCCCTTAAATGTGGCCCTAACACAGGGTATTTGTCTGTAGCCCCATGGTGGTGTGTGTGTCTGTAGCCTCATTGTGGGGCATCTGGATTGGTGAGTATACTAGGTGCTACCAACACCTCCTTCCTTTTCCCAATTGGTTCTGCAACCCTATGGTGTGGTGTCTGCAGCCCCACGAGAGGCATCTGTTTGTAGCTTCACTATGGGCTGTCTGTGTCTGTTTTGCCATTGTGGGGTGTCTGTTCAGCTCATGGGGGGTCTTGGTCGGCTCTTTCTAACTAGTAGGAAGGATCTTGGTTTGGGAGTCTTATCCTCAATCAGGAAGATTTTGAGGAAGTTCTCAGATGGAGACTAGGAGGGCAGTTAGGAAGGGGTACTCTTGGAGTTCTTGATTAGGGATCTGATTTGGGAGGCCTTCTGTCTATCTTGTGTTTGTGTGTGTTTGTATATGTGGAAGGAGTCTCAGAAGGGGTTGCTAATGGAAACTCAAGAGGCCTAACTCAGAACCCTCCTTATTTGACTAGTTAAATTTGGCAAACCCTAAAGAAAGCTCAACAGGTCTCTCTCTCGGAGTGACTAACTGCTCTTCACCCTGCCCAGAGACCCCATTACGAATTACCATATTGGAGGTTGTCCCTCCCCATCTGGAATGGATCCAAAACAGGGAACAATGGGAAAAACTTTGAGCTTTGCCAGGCTGATATTGGGGGCCGAATGAAGTGATTGTCTATTTTGTTATGTGTATTTTGCTGGGATGGAAAATGTTAATTCAGTTCCCCATGCAGCCCATTTGGGTAACATCTTGCAAATTAAGAATTTTGCCTATGGTTCTGTAACAGTAAAGGGTGGTTTTCTCTTGTAGAGTGGCTTGAACCCCACAGCAACAGCACAAACGAGCAATGTTATCAGAAGCCATTCCATTCTTCTGGAAGCTGCAGAGAAAGGGAACCCAGAAACCTGGTATGCCAGAAAAAAGGGAAAGAAATTTTTATCAGTCAACTTTCTGCTCTCTCTTTCTCTCTCTCTCTTTCTCTCTCTCTGTCTCTCTTTCTCTGTCTGAGTAAAATAGTCAACTATTGGTCTCCTCTGCAAGGGTTTGATTAATAGAAAAAAGGCTTTGTGAGACTAGCCCTAAGCTGTTGCAAAGCTGGTATACTTTGTGCTAAGAATTTGTCTTTCTGCGTTCTGCAATGGAGAAAAGAGTATCACAAGTTAGCATGTGGGTTTAGGACCGCTATAAGCCCACTCATCAAGCCAGCCCAGCAGGCTGGTCAGTTACAAACGTTGCTGCATTTCCCTGAAATCAGTATCTGATGTCATTTCTCTGTCTTATTTTGTGTCCTTGAGAGCTTAACCTTGTAACCATGTGGGGATACTTTCTCTTGGTTTCCACCATCTAGAAGATAGGAATTTGTATATTAGTGTCATAGTTGGCCCTAAAAATTTTCTTTAGCAGTTAAAAGCCTGTGTAAGCTTGAAATTGGCATCTCTGGGCTCCCTCTGGGGAGAGCAATAGAAATTGCTCAATGCTGTAACTCAGTAGCTGAGGCTTTGCCTTTTCACAACGGTGGCCTGGGTTCTAGTTTTGGCTTCCAAAATGATTCCTTTCTGGGTTTTATTTATGTATCTTTCCCATTCATTGAGGTTCCCCCACTCCCCATGGATAGCTTCTGACTTCCTGTCTTGATTTTTCCATCTCTAAAATACCCTGAGGGAGACTCTGAATCTTGTAAAAGCAGAAACTGCTTACCATATCTTTGAGACACCTATGTGTCCATGGTTAACTTATAACCTTAGTTAAAATTTATAAATTTTATGTGGGAAGTTATCTGTGGTAGAATTCAAAAGTCAAAAATACTGGCTGGTTGGCATGGCTAAAGTTGAGCAACACAAAATTTAAAAGGATTTTTTTTTAAAGAATGCTATGGTTAAAAGTCAGTTTAATTAAAAGTGTATAAACAAGTTATAGGTATACTGAAAATGTCTTTATATTTTTCTGTTCTTGAACTGTGTGTGTTTATTTATTTGTTTTTATTTGTTTATTTATTTTTTTCTGGAGAAAGGTTTTTTCTTCTCTGTCAACTCAATTATTTTTCTTCATTTTTTTTTTTTTTTTTGTCTTCCCAATCTTAATGCACATATAAGAAGCCCTGATATAACTTCTGGTAGCCTGGAACTCCTTGGAAAAAACAGGAGGCACCACAGACCCCATTTTGGACAAAAACTCTGTTTTCCTCATGGAACCCCAGGAATTAAAAGCAGATAGCTCGCTCTCAAAATTAAAAGTTTCATTCTGTTTTGCACTGGGTTATCTGACAGTTTTGAGTTTTGGGGGTATCAGAAATTACTTCTCATTATGAGAGAGCTTTGGTGTGTAATAACTACATAGAAAATATACTTTAGGGGATAACTAATAGTAGTTATGGAGGAATACTTAACTCTGCACACTTGGATCAGAGAAGCATGCTCTTAGCAACCTGGAAGATAAGGACGCATTCCCAGCCCCGACTAGGAGATAAGACTCCCATGGGGGATGGGCTGATTACAACATGGGCTGATTGGCTTTGGGTTGACTTACAATGAAATTCAGGGTAGAAGCACTGCACTGTCTTCCCCCATTGGGGGAGATCCAGGATCCAATATAAAATGGCATCCTTCATTTTGGGAATCTGTCTTGGTCTTCAGCTGCTTATTTGCTGCTTATTTGGTCCTAGAAATGCTGACTCTGTTCCTCCAACTGCTCCTCCCTGAAATCAGTAACCCAGTTAAGAAACTAGCAAATGAAAAATTTTACAAGTGCTGAATATTCTGTCCATCTATATATTTATGTGTTGTATGTTTATATGTGAAAAACTGATTAAGTGACTTAGAAAAATAAGTTCTTAAATAAAATATTATGCCAGAAAAATATAAATTTAATGCCTTTTTGGTTTTTTATGACATGTGACTTTAAGAATCTTTTTGAAATAAAGACAATTTTAAAGATTATTGGTAAAATTTAAAAATCTTGAAAATGTAGACATATGGTCTAAATTAAAGTCAGTTATCAGATTTGCTGAATGCTTTGAAGTCAGACTGTTTCTTTGACTTTTGAAAATTGTTCAGTTTACCTACTTTGGAGCATTAGATCATAGATAAGGCCTGGGGACATATGGAGAGCCATGTCTACTAGGTATGCTAAAAGGAGTCAGACCTTATCTTCATTTCTGTCTAATGTCCTAGGCTTTACTCCTTAGTATATAATTAAATTGGCTTACCTATCAGGTTTTTCACTAAAAATAAAGGTTGCTAAGAGTTAACATTGTAGCATGTAGTTGAGACCAATGAAGAAACAGTTTACATAGAAGGTGTGTAGGGAATGCGCTTTTGGCAAAAGATTAAAGGAAGGCATGGTAATGTGGCTTTTGTTAAAGGGAATGTAATTTTGTCTAGTTCAGAGGGTTTTTAAGATTGTCTTAACATAAAAGAGTAATGGAACAAAACTGAAGATTTAAGCAAAGTGAAAAGGATCTGTAAAGGGTTGATCTTATTAAAAAATTCTATAGGTATAAACAAGTTGGTTAAGATTTAAAAGAAATTAATTAGCTTTTTTCCTTACATTAAAACATTAAAATCATAGTAATGTCAGGCCAGAATCTGGGCCCATGTGTCAGAATAACAGGATTTGTCTTAGAAAACTGACATGCTGTTTGATGGAAAATTGCAAGGGGTTCTAAAAAGTTTATAAAAATCTTTCCTTATGGTCAGACTAATTCAAACTGGAGAGAGATATAAAACTTTATTTAAAAACCTAGCTTTAACATTAAAGATGAACCAATGCAAGCATGAAAGTTTGTTTTCTCTTTTGAAGTTGATTTTTATGTAATGTTAAAAGATAATGAAAGGGTTTTGTTTTCTCCTTTGGGTAAATGGCAGGGAAAGGAGAGACAGAAGAGGCAGATTTAGTTGGTCTTACGCTGTCTTCATTGGGTCTTGTTTGGAAAGTTAGGTCTCATCTATTAAAGGTTTCTCTTTGTTAATTTTTTTTTTTTTTTGCATTCTCATTTTAGTCAAATGAATGGCTTATGGTGACTGGGATTCTGTTTTGTGATATCCAGTGTTTTAAATCTTTGATCGTTGACAAACTTTCCAAAATCAAATTATGTCTCTTTCTAGACTAATCTTTTAGATATTAGGACCTCTAATGTCCAAAAATGATGTTTGGCTTATATTGAATAAAAATTATACAGGAAACATTGTTAAATAAGAAATGGTCCTGGGCATTTTGGGGGCTATGTTTGGGTCAAGGTATTATTGGCATATGTTCCAAAATTACGTAAAACTCCTATAATTCTAATATGACTTAGTACATGTTATCAGGAATAATAATAATTACGTTAAATGGCTGTGTGCCACAGAGGTAACAAATTTTCTTGTCAATTGTATATTTAACTATGGCTACTTTAAAATGTTTTTGTCATCCACAGACAATTGTTTGTGGAGATTCAGTCAGAATGGTGTGAGAAATTGTGCAATTATAGAAAATAGCTACAAACCTTGCAAAACCGGGGTGGGAGGTGGCATAGTTTCAGTAAAAGGTCTGACTGAAAGCACCCTAATCATCCATACCTTGAGTTAATAGCAGAAAAGCAAATAACAAGGACATGTAGAAGAGTTTATCTAAATAGCTTGTCTACTCATATGGTCCCAAAACTAACCTTTAATCATTCATGGGCAGGATGGCTCCCTCGGGGGCAGGGGGTGTGGACAATGTTAATTAAATTCTAGTGGCATTTACTCACAACCTTTGTCATTTAATTTGTACTAAATTAATGCAAACTTTGCTGGCTGATCCAGTTGATGCCACAGACTGAGGCAGCAGATCCCCTTAGTTGGACTGACAGGCAAGGGCTTTATGTCAGTGTACATCAATCATCCATCATGCAAGACTGGTTCTGTGGATCTGACCCCGGCAGGTGCTGCCCTGTGTGAGGACCTGGCAGGTGGTGACCCCAACGTGATAAGGTGGTGTGAGGGCCCAGCAATTGTTGTCTCATTTTGGTCCTCTTAAAAGATGGTTTTATAATCAACTGTAAAATTTAACAGGTGCTCTTAAATGCAGGTTTCTGATTAATAACTCTGTCTTGCTTTGATTCTTTTCAAAAGGCAGTTTATAATCGGATATAAGGGTTTGAGTGCAGTTCTCAGATCACATTAAAAACCGTGCTATTGAAATAGAGGACAAAATGAAACTTCTAGGACTCTGGTGGAGAGGTGATGTGTTAAACATTGCTAATCCTTTGTTTTCAGAGTCCGGATAATGTTTCTTCAGAGCTATTTGCAACTTTTAACAAGTGAGTAAAAAATACTCCTGTGAAAAATTTTGGATCATATTTGTTTCTCTCTACCTGATTTCTCAAGAATTTTAAACCATTTGTAAGTATTTTCAATTTAGGGCAGTATAGTTAATTGCATACGTGCAATAAGCATCTGTTTTTTTCTGTAACAGTACACCACTGGAGAAATTGGTCATTTTACCCAGGCTTTGATTGGAATGGCATGCTTCCTTTAAAGGATCAAAGTTGATTTACAGATCCAATTAGAGCCTTTTGGAGAATCTGGCCTCATACCTTGTCCACACAGATTCAGTGTACAAGGTTCCTGACCTGTGGTAAGGAAAGAATGTCACTTTCTGACAGGCCCAGGAATCCAAAATTATCTTGGCATCTCAAGAGGAGAGGACTTTGCTCAACTCATAGGTATCTGAGGATACAAACCCATGGCTGGGCTCAGCTTTTAAAAAGTCCTATCTGAGATTGTTCAAGGAACAGAATTCCATCAAAGCCAATTTTAAAAGCCTAAGTAAAAATTATTGTTGCTGCATTTTATGCAAATAATAAGGCCATGTACAGTAACATTAAAATATATCTTATAAACCATAAATCAGTTCTATCATGAATTGTTTTTTTAAAAATGGGGGCTGAAGAGATAAAAATTATGCTTCAAAAGAAAAATTATAAATTCAATGCTATTCCCATCAAGCTACCAATGACCTTCTTCACAGAACTGGAAGAAACCATCTTAAACTTCATACAGAACCAAAAGAGAGCCCACATAGCCAAGTCAATTCTAAGCAAAAAGAAAAAAGGTGGAGGCATCACATTACCTGACTTCAAACTATACTACAAGGCTACAGTAATCAAAATAGCATGGTACTGTTACCAAAACAGAGATATAGACTAATGGAACAGAACAGAGGCATCAGAGGCAATGCCACACATCTACAACCATCTGATCTTTGACAAACCAAACAAAAACAAGCAATGGGGAAAGGATTCCCTGTTCAATAAATAGTGTTGGGAAAACTGGCTAGCCATGTGCAGAAAGCAGAGACTGGACCCCTTCCTGACACCCTACACTAAAATTAACTCCAGATGATTTAAAGCCTTAAACATAAGACCAAACACCATAAAAACTCTACAAGAAAACCTAAGCAAAACCATTCAGAGCATAGGCATAAGCAAGGACTTCATGACTAAAACACCAAAAGCATTGGCAACAAAAGCCAAAATAGACAAATGGGACCTAATTAAACTCCAGAGCTTCTGCACAGCAAAGTAAATCATTAGAGTGAATCAGCAACCAGGAGAATGGGAAAAAAATTTTGCAATCTACCCATCTATCAAAGGACTAATATCCAGAATCTACAAAGAACTAAAACAGATTTACAAGAAAAAAGCAAACAAGCCCATTCAAAAGTGGGCAAAGGATATGAACAGACACTTTACAAAAGAAGACATATATGAGGCCAACAAACATATGAAAAAATGCTCGTCATCACTGGTCATTAGAGAAATGCAAATCAAAACTACTTTGAGATACCATCTCATGCCAGTTAGAATGGTGATCATTAAAAAATCTGGAGACAACAGATGCTGGAGAGGATGTGGAGAAATAGGAACACTTTTACACTGTTGGTGGAAGTGTAAATTAGTTCGACCATTGTGGAAGACAGTGTGGCGATTCCTCAAGGACCTAGAAATAGAAATTCCATTTGACCCAGCAATCTTATTACTGGGTATATATCTAAAGGATTATAAATTGTTCTATTATAAGGACACACATACACGAATGTTCACTGCAGCACTGTTTATAATAGCAAAGACTTGGAACCAACCCAAATGCCCATTGATGATAGAGTGGACAGGGAAAATGTGGCACATATACACCATGGAATATTATGCAGCCATAAAAAATGATGAGTTCGTGTCCTTTGTAGGAACATGGAGGAACCTAGAAACCATCATTCTCAGCAAACTGACACAAGAACAGAAAATCAAACACCGCATGTTCTCACTCATAGGTGTGTGTTGAACAATAAGAACACATGGACATAGGGAGGGGAGCATCACACACTGAGGTCTGTTGGGGGGAACTAGGGGAGGGATAACATGGGGAGAAATGCCAGATATAGGTGATGGGGAGGAAGGCAGCAAACCACATTTCCATGTATGTACCTATGCCACAATCTTGCATGTTCTTCCCATGTACCCCAAAACCTAAAACACAATAAAATATATATTTAAAAAAAGAAAAATTATAGTACACTGTTGTTAGCTGTTACTGAGGTTTTTACAGTTTAGACTAAATTCTAAATTCTTTTTGGGTTAGAAGTCCCTAAACTAATGCTTTCAAATCTTTGCTTTTAAAATTGGGAATTGTACTCCTCATCCAAGGACTTGTGGTTTACCGTATAGTATGCTGTTGACGTAAATACTGTACTAAAACTAAAGACAAGAGTACTGATGCTTTTGCCACACAAACTTTGGAAGCCCAGCCAGGCCTGCAGGGGTACACTCAAGACAATGGCAAAGTGGTTCCATTCTTCTGACTTCGGGGTTCACTCCCATTCCCACTACATCCCCCGTCAGCGGGAAGAAGCCAGACCGATCTGTGGCCTTTTCCCATTTTCATAGTGTACACCTTAAGATTAAAGTGTTATAAAACGCAAAGGGAGGGATTGAAACTGCCTTTGCAAAATTATAATTGATACACTGAAAGAGATCTAACTGAACTGACTCCATCTTGCTTCTAACGTCCAAGTGTCTTTGTTTATTCTTAGGTTTAGGCTGAACCAACGTTGGGAGAAGCTTAATTTGTAGTTTATAGTTTAAACAAAGGTGATAATAGCCCTTTCCCAAAGCAGACTTCTTTCTTGCCTGGGAACTAGGCTGCCTTTGTAGGACTAACATTAGCCACAGGTTTAGAAATTATGGTTTAGGAGTCATGCAGTTGGAGGATACAAGATTCTGACCCTCCCTAAACTCTTCCTAAGATCATTTCTTGACATATTTTGTAGACCCTGCACTTGATGAGTCAGCTGGCACCACCCAGATTGACAAACTGGCTAATCTCATCTTGTGGTACCAACCCAGGAAATGACTCAGTGCAAGAAGACTCCTTGGGCTCCCTATGATTGCATCCCTGAGCAATCAGCACTCCTGGTCACTGGCTCCCCGGCTACCCACCAAATTATCCTTAAAAACTCTATTCCCAGAATGCTTGGGGAGACTTATTTGAGTAATAAAACTCCAGTCTCCTGCAAAAAAGAAAAAAATAATATCATATATATCCTCCCATCTTACTTAATAAGCTATCCAGAACAGTTTTCTACTGCTAGTGTAACAAATTACCACAAATTTAGTGACTTCACACAAATGTATTATCTGATAGTTCTGGAGATTAGAAATCCTAGTATCAAGTTGGTTGGGCTCCCTTCTTTCTGGAGATCTAGGGAATAATCTGCTTTGTCACCTTTTTCAGCTTTTCAAGTGTCCTGAATTCTATGGCTTAAGGCCCCATGAACCTATGACCTTTGATTCTTGGTTATAGTTTCTTCTATATTTCTTATAAGGAAGCTTGTGATTACATTGACCACTTGCATAATCTAGGATAATCTTCTCATTTCAAGATCCTTTCTGTCACATGCACAAAGTCCCTTTGGCCCTGTAAGGTAACATATTCACAGGTTTGGGGGTTAGAATGTGGGCGTATTTTAGGGCTATTATTCTCTCTATACATCATCTTGAAGTTGACTATATGGAGTGATTAGAGTACAGGTCTCAGCTTGTAAAAAATTTTCACACTAAACCATTTCAGGTCAAATTCCTTCAAGTCCATATAAAATCATATCATTCTCAAAGTAATAGTTTCTAAAATTTGAAGACTGATCAATTTCCTTCCAGTCTTCTATTTTCTGGAATGAACTCCCTCAGAGAAGTTACTTGCTTTACCTCCAATATAATTTTTTAATGTTGGCATCAGTTTTTAAAGATATTTCTTTTAAGTATGAAACACAGAACACAATATCTTCCAAGTATGAGCATTCTTTCTATAGAAGTATCACAGTTTAAATTGTCATTTTTTCTAGCCAAATCATGATGCTAGTTTATATTGAGTTTCCTATTGACTGTAGAATTCAAAGTTATTTTATTAGATTCTCAACTAATCTTTCCTCAGCTTTGTTTTTGAATCCTGAATCCTACTTTGCAGTTCTAGTTGTTCCTGCAGTTTTTAGATGGCTCATAACAATACTAGTGTCATAGGACAATTATGATCATTAATAGTATTCTATGTAAATTGCCTAGTATACGTGAGCTTTTCCTTATCCTCCAGCCTTAACATTCATCAGCCATATATTTCTAATGTGGCTAAGTAAGAACTCATACCAGAATGGAATAAATTCATAGCTTGAAGGTTAAGGATTTAAATGTTTACAGGAGCCAGTCAGGAGCAATTATATATGTAAACACATACAACCTGGACTGGCTTTAAGGTGACACAGAGAAGAAAGACTCTGGCAAATCATAAGCAACTGCACTCAGATGCATGAGCCTCCCACAGCTCAAGCAGGCATCACAAAGGCAGTCAGGCTACAATCACATTACTTATCGTTTTAGGTTGAGTTCCCCAGAGCAGAGCCTGAGACAAGGATTCTTGTTAAATGAATACATTAGGGGTATGCTCTCAGGAAAATAAAAGTGAAATAAACGAGATATTGTACTAGACCTAGAGTAAGCAAGAACTTGGTCTCAGTTGAAAACTCTCTTCAGTCTGATCCAGGCAAAGGGACTCTGCACATGTTACTGATTCAGGTGAGTCCAGGATTTGACTCCCCCCAAGGCAAAAGGTTGACTTTTATACCACATTATCTGTTAGTTATGGCTGAAGTCAGAGCCCTTCTGGGCAGAAGGGAACATGGAAAATAGATGGTTCATAGCCTCCAGGATGAGGGAGCTCCACTTTGGCCTAGGACAATCCACCAAAAGGGTATGGCTGTGCCCTGTTAACTGCTAACTCTCCCAGGGTGTGGGGGTAGGCACATGAGCCAGCTAGTTAGTGAATCTGCATGGGGCATCACACATCCAGTATATTTTTACTCCATCCTAAAAGGCTGGCAAGTCTCCTCCAGCAGCAAGAAATTGGGAGTATACTGCTGGAGGTGATTGTTTAAATCACAGAACCAAAAAAAAAAAAAAAAAAAAAAAAATCTAGGAAATTTGCCAGTGGGGAAACTCCTTAGAACCCTCTCAGGAATTCTCCCATGTGCCCAGTGGAAGAATTAGAGCATAACTAGCCATTGTACAAAAAGCAAAGAAAACAATTCAGTGTTAGCCAAGAGAAGCAGAAACAATCAATAGAAAGGATTTCAGTAGTAACGCATTAGGCTAGAGAGCTTTGTCATGTTCGCACAACCAATTCCCTGTCCCATCACTGTTATAAAGCCAAGGCCTCAGTGAGAAAATCAAAGTGGGAACATCGGCTTCAAAGAGAGGGATGAGGAAATCTTCAGTTGCTGAGCCTTAAGCCTGATGGAGGAAAAGAAAATTAAACCAGACACAATATGGATATCTTAACTGCCTGAATGGTTAATAATATTTTTTTTTAAAGAAAGAAATGTAAAAAACTTCAGGGAGTGTAGACCTGGAACATCAGAGAGTAGTGGAGAAGAATAAACTCTGAGTTCTGTATGCTTCATCCAGTTGATATTGCTCAGAAAAATACCATGCCTCATTTCCATGGCGGGATTCAGAGCCAGCCATGCCATAATGCCTGTCCATAAATTTTAGGGAAGCAAAATTTATCTATGTACCTATAATCCTATTAGGCCACAAGCATGTTTAGGGTGAGAAAAATCCATCGTATGAAGACTTGTAAATGTGGCTTAGGAACACTTGTAAGCCATTCAAAATGCTGGTTTATTTTTTTTTTTTTTCTGTATAACACTTCGAAGAAACACATAAAAGGTCACAAATCATAAAGAGAAATAACAGTGTGCTCCCAAAAATTTCCCTCCAAAACTTTTCTTCACATTGACGGAGAAATCATGTTTTATGTCTGTACATCACTGTATTTCTTGTAATAAATAGTACCTGAAGCTCAATAGAAGAATACATTTTGAGTAAATTAATACATTAATTTTTATTTTTAATCTTTTGCATAAGATAATTTCATTGTGTTGCATCATCATTAAATGTAAACCGTGCTAATTTTAAGGTAGCAAAAAAATGTGCCATTCAAAGTGAACCAGTGAAGATATGTGTATAGCAGCAGTAATGCAGCTATTAGAAACCTGTATTTATTATTTCTTTTCTTGTGAAAAGTATTAGATAGTGAACTATTTTAAGAACCCAAAAAAAAGAATATTTGTATATTTACATTACTGAGTTGCAGGCAACTTTTCAATGAAATTTAGAAAGCACTGTATTACATTATTCTATTCAATTCTTACAGGAATCTTGTGTGACTTACATTATTTACCCCATTTCACAGTTGATAATACTAAGGCTCAGAGAAGATACATATCATGCTTAATGTGACAAAACTTACAAATGATAGAAACAGGATTCCAATGCAGGTCCATCTGTTGTCAAGCATAAGAAATCCTTAAAAGTCCCTGTTTTTTGGATAAGCATAAAAATCGCACACTCCCACACTTTAGCTTTCCCAAAGAAACTTCTTGGTTAGTGTAAATTCACAGACTTTCAATTAAACATTTGAAACACATTTTTTTGACATTTCTTTTCTGCATTTGGCATTATAAAAATAATCTGGTTGAAAAAATTATTCACATATAGATAGAACGTGCTATTCCAAACTATTCCTAACTTAGGCTTCAGATATATGTGGATACCACTGCAAAGATGAGAAATGCCTTAAGCAAACTTCCATGTTTCTTGGGCAATGTTGGGTAAAGGCTGAATAAATGGATGGGTGGATGGATGGATGGATGGATGGATGGTTGGATGGATGGTTGGATGGTTGGATGGTTGGATGGATGGTTGGAAGAAAATGCCTAATTGTTCATAGTGCCTGGAAAAGGGTCATAAATGTGTGCTACTTAACAACTCTCAGACTCTGGTTACTTGTTCTACTTTCAATAGCAACAAATGAGAAATTTAATTTCCAGTTGTTAGAACTGACTTACTGAGTTTGTTTCTCATGTAAAGATAAACAAATTTTCTCTTCCAATAATCTTCTAATTTTCTTAAAGTCTGTGAAAAAAAAGCAAGTATTTCTGCGGAAACATAATAGGATATCTTCTATAGATAGCATCCTCAACAATAATGTCTTTTCATTATCATCTGCTAATTAGCACTCTGCATTGGTCTATCTTCATTAAAGTAATCACTTTTGAATTATCTGGAGAAAATCAAGTGGGAAATGTATACCATATATCTGAATTTGCTAATTAAGTAATGATGTCTTTTCTTCCATGAAATAATTGATCTGGAAAAAAAATCATTATTCATAAATTTGACACAGATATTTGAGCAAAGTGTAAAATCATTTTAATTTATGTATGTAAGTAATCCATATATATTAAATTTCAGCTTCCACAATGAATTGGCAAATCTACATAATGCTACCTTCAAACAGATCCAAAATTTATCACTTCACAAATATCCTACTACTAACTGAGACTAACGCATCATCATTTCTTGCTGAGACTACTGAGAAAGCCTCCTAATTGGTGTCTTTGCTTCTCCCAGTGCACATCTGCAGGTGTTCTTTCATATAGAGGTTTGATGGTTTCTTTGAAATTATGTCTTATCATTCCTCTTCTCAGCCTAAAGCCTCTAATCTAATGGATTCCCAATTCACTCTAAGTTAAATCCAGAGTACCACAAATTACAAGCTTTAATGTGTCCAGACTCCCATCTAATACCTCTGACTTTGTGTCATACTCCTGTCAAATGTAACATGGCTGGACATTAGTTAAAGGAAGCAGTGAAAACAGACTTTGTTCATTAAACTACTGACAGTAGGGGGAAGAGCTGAGCTCCATTCCAATTTGTGCAGAGGTGACTGGGCATTTAAAGGGATAATCAAAACGTATGCAGGAACAAGAACAGAGTCAGGGAAGTGAAAAGTTACAAAAAGCAGGGAGGAGGGGTTGGTTGAGTAAAACCCATCTGGATATCCTAATTGGCATGTACTGAAGTTAAGGTTCTATCCTCCCATCTCACAAAGGCAGGGAGACAGGACACCTCGCTTCAGATGTTAGCTCAAACAGATAGTAAATTCTTTAGGTAGCCTTGACTTTTCTCAGGCAGGCATTTTAATAGGGGTGATGTGGAGCTGGTGAGCAGGAGTGATCCTAGGGATGCAGTCTTGACCTACTATAAATCTGAGCTATTATAATAGCTTTGAGCTATTATAAATGTTAGTATTTGTTCAGGTCTTTACAGGCCAAGTAAAGAGCTTTTTTAAAATATTTATTTATTTATTTATTTATTTATTTATTTATTTATTTATTGTACTTTAGGTTCTGGGGTACATGTGCAGATCATGCAGGATTGTTGCATATGATACTATTAAAGACCTTTACTTGCAGGATTGTTGCAAGTAAAGGTCTTTAATAGATCTTCACTAGGCTTAGTTAAGAAGAGGGGTCAGAGGAGCCCAGCTAGAGTTTGGTGAAGGACAGAATCTTTGTCACTGTTCTTACTACGCTCTTTCACCCACACTGGCCTCCTATTGTCCCTGGAACATGCCAGGCACACTTCTTTGCCCAAGATGCTTTCATGAGGGCACTTGTTCTCTCTTCCACCTAGGTGGTTCTACTCACAGATAACCACACAGCTTTCCTCTACTCTCATTAAAGTCTCGGCTTATTTTTAAACTTCTGAAATAGGTGTGTTCGTTACGACAGGATCATACCTTTGCTTATATGTTGACTTTCATGGTGAACTTTTAACGCCCCACCCCCACCTTAACCCGTATTTGAGGCAGGCTGGTCTCTTTACACAAAGGAGATCCATTCATATTCTTCTATCTTTTACTCTCTCGCCCTCTCTTCTTCTTCTTCAGATGGCATGAGTATCTTCTGACTAGAATAAATATTTTATTTTATTTTATTTTGAATGGACAAATAAGAATTGTACATATTTGTGGGGTATATAGTGATGCTTCAATACATATAATGTATAGTAATCAGATCAGATTGATTAGCTTATCCATCATCTCAATGATCATTTCTTTGTGTTGGGCGTGTTCACACTCTTTCTAGCTATTTGAAATTATGTAATATGTTATGGTTAAGTATCATCATTCTGTAACGGTGTCAAACACTAGAACTCATTCCTCCTATCTAGCTATAATTTTGTAAATTTTAAATATTGTAAATTCTAATACAACCACATTTTTGCCTTTCTTAACATTAGTCACTGTGGAACTTTTTCATTAATTTGGAACTTTATTCCATTAAGATTTGCTTTATTTTTCTTATGTACAAGTCTGTAAGAATCTGATGTTAACTAATTTTTTTCTCAGAGAGTCCCAGTACATACCTATCTCAACATGGTTTTAATAAAATTATTAATGTCTACTAAGTCTAAATTATACTGCATAATTATAATATTTACAAAATACTTATCGTATTTTCATCTCTTGGCTCAAATTGGGATGCAAGCCCAGGAAGAATTTCAGTAAAATATTATGAATATACTGAAATGTGTTCCAGTTCCTCTAAGAAAAAAGGGTGTTGTAGATTCTTTGTGTCTGATTTAGCCTCTTTAAATGTAGCTAAGAAAATATCCTATTTTAAAGAGTACATAGGTAGACTAACAAAGTGTTAACAAAGCAGTTTACAGATTTAGCTCTATTTAATAACTAAACAACAAAGACATCAATTGGTTCTAATTTCCATCATTTACTTTGAAAGGCAATGACTTCTGGAGGACCAGTCATCTTGCAGCTTGTTACCTTGATTTTCCCCAGTGGACAAATAGCAACAACAACAAAAAATGTCATTATGCCAAGATAATTGGCCATCCCTGTCTTATCAAATTAATTCTAGTATGTGCCTGAGGCATTTTCACACTTTTCCTTTTCTTAGCCAATAGAAAGCATATGTAGACATTTGCCTAAAATAGGCAGTAAGTACTGCATCTGGAGAAATCAGTGGGGCATTGTATAGAATAAGAAAACCAGGGAAGAAGAGCTTTCTGTTTTTATTTTTCAAATTCTTAGTGGTATTAAAATGCATGAATACACGCTAATACTGTAAGGTTACATGTGTCTTAAATGATTCCCAAATGAATGTAACATTGACAAACTGAAATGGTTTAAAATTGATGAACATGTACAGTCAACCAGTTCTTACACTTTATATATTTGATTTAAAACCCCACCCAAGACACAGGGAAAGGAGACAAGAGCCTGTCATTGCAGTTAAAGCATGGAGTTTGGCCTGGTCTTATACTTTAACCTACGATAGAATATTAATTCCCCTGACAACCCAGCACAGCAAGAAGGAAATGCAGCAACACAGCCAGGGAAAAGTGATGGCCTCGGTTTTGATGTGTTTGCCCAATTTCTTCCATGTTATAGTTTGCATACTTTTACAGTGGGAGCAAGCACGAACTCTAGAGCTTGCTGGGTGACCTGAGGCAAATTACATAATTCTGGTGTGCTTCTGCTTCTTCATTTGCAAAACAAGAATAACAACATTAAAGTAGCTCCCTCTTATCCACACAGGGGATACATTGCAAGACCCCCAATGGATCCCTGAAACCAGGGATAGAACCAAACTCTGTATATACTATTTTTTTTCTACAAGTACATACTTAGGACAAAGTTGAATTTATAAATTACAGTGAGAGATTAATGAAAATAGACAATAAAAATAGAATAATTATAACAATATACTTTAATAAAAATTATGTGAAAATGGTCTCTCTCTTTCTTTCCCTCGATATTTCGTGGTTCTATATCAACCTATTTTGAACCACAGCTGACCACCAATAACTAAACCCACAGAAAGTAAAGCCACAAGTAAAGGGGAACTGCTTTATATTACAAAAGAATAAATATGTAAGATTAGTAACCTAAATTTCACCTTAAGAAAAGAGGAAAAAAGAGCAATCTACAGACTAAAAAGGAAATAAATGAAATTGAGGATAGAATAAAAGAGAAAATTTGATAAAAACAAAAGCTTTTTTAAAAAACTCAGCAAAACTGACAAAAAGACTTGGTAAGTATTTTATGTACACTTATCAAGAAAGAAAACAAATGAATCGAACTATAAAAACTACAACTAAATGAGGTGTATCAATTCCACAAACTATAAAGGATTACGGGGGCCAGGTATGGTGGCTCATGCCTACAATCCCAGTATTTTGGGAGGCTGAGGCGGGTGGATCACTTGACTTCAAGATTTCCAGAGGAGCCTGGCCAACATGGTGAAACTGTCTCTATTATAATAAAAATACACAAATATCCAGGTCTGGTGGCACACGCTGTAGTCCCAGCTACTCAGGAGGCTGAAGCAAGAAAATCACTTGAACCTCAGAAGCAGAGTTTGCAGTGAGCCGAGATTGTGCCACTGCACTCCAGTCTGGTCAACAGAGCAAGACTCTGTCTCAAAAAAAAAAAAAA
>NW_016107362.1:8218455-8237304 GCF_001604975.1 Cebus imitator
AAAAAAAAAAAAAAAAAAAAAAAGACTATAGAGGAATGTATTCATCTGTTCTCTCACTGCTATGAAGAAATACCTGAGAATGAGTAATTTATAAACAGAAGAGGTTCAGTTGGTTCACAGTCCTACAGGCTGTATAGGAAGCACAGCAGCTTTTATTTCTGGGGAGGACTTCAGGAAGCTTCCATGGTGGAAGGCAAAAGGGGAGCAAGGCATCTCATATGGCAGGAGCAAGAGCAAGGGTAGGGGCTACAATCTGTAAGATGACCAGCACTAATGAAAACTCAGGAAAACATACTATTGCTAGGACAATATCAAGAGGAGATGATGCTAACCCATTCATGAGAAATCTGCCTCCATAATCTAGTCACCTCCCACCAGGCCCCACCTTCAACATCAGGGATTACAATTCAACATGAGATTTGTTAGGGGCACAAATCCAAACCATGTCAGAGAATAATATAAACAATTACATGCCAACAAATTAGATAATGTAAATGGACAAATTTTTATAAAGACACAAATTATTAAAGCACCAAGTAAAAATATAGAAATCTGAATAGGCCTATACAAGAGACTGAATTATTCATCAAAAAGCTTTTTACAAAGAAAAGCCCTGGTGCAGATGCTTTTCCTGGCAAGTTCCATAGACTTCCCAACTCATTCTAAGAGGACTGTATTACCCTGACACCAAAACCAAACAAAGATATTGTAAGAAATCTTCAGACCAATAGCTCTTTGAATAAAAATGACCAAAATCATCAACAAAATACCTACAAACTAAAGCTAGCAACATATTAAAATGGTTACACACCTCAAGCAAATGGGATATTTTCTAGGAATTCAAGGTTGGTTTAACACACACACACACAAAATCAGTGTAATATGCCATATTATATTATAAAGAGCAAAAAGCATAACATTATATCAACAGGCAAACTGCTTTGCCATGTGTGCATTCATGAACAAGGTCCCTGAGGCTTCTTCTATAAGGGCACTCATCCCATTTGTCAAGATTGAGCCCTCATGACCTACTCACCTACCATAAGGCCCCATATCCTCATAACATTGCATTGAGGATGAGGTTTCAATAAGTAAATTTTAGAGAGAGACAACATTCAAGCCATAACAGGAATATTCTGTAATCTTATCTACAAATTCAACACAATCCCATGAAAATTGCAACTGCCTTTTTTCCCCAGAAATTGACCACTTCTGGCTAATTTTTATATTTTTAGTAGAGGCAGGGTTTCACCATGTTGGTCAGGCTGGTCTCAAACTCCTGACTCCATGATCTGCCCACCTCAGCTTTCCAAAGTGTTAGGATTACAGGTGTGAGTCACCGTGTCAGGCCTGTGTACTTTTTAAAGTAGGCATTTATATGTGATGTGCTTCAAATGCTCTTTTCCACAGCCAAATTAAAGTTTTTAAAGTTTGAGATAATTGGAACACACACATAAGTTATAATATTTTTTATATTTTGAATTACTGTAACTTAATAGCATTTTCTAAGTTCATTTCAAGTGATTTTACATTAAGTTTGGGTTTATCTACTAAAGAAGTGTCTATACTGAATTTAAAATCAAATTACAAATAAAAATTTCAATGCCAATTGAAACACGAATGGGATTATTCAATATTAATTCAACATTTTAGTGAAGAATAAAACTTTATTTATATTTTGTGGGTTTTTGTTCCTTTATTTTTCCCCTGGCATGTCCTTAACCTTAGTTAGATTAATCTCTAAGTGGATGTGACCTGTCTCAGATACTGTTTGTTTTACAATACAGCATTTAACCATATAGAACTCACTCATTGCACTTGGCATAATGTTTTCAAGGTTCATCCATGTATCAAAACTTTCTTCACTTTTTTTTCTCTCTGACATTCTTTTTTTTAATTTAATTTTTTATTATACTTTAAGTTTTGGGGTACATGTGCAGATCTTGCAGGATTGTTACATAGGTATACACATGCCATGGTGGTTTGCTGCCTCCATCCCCTTGTCACCTACATTAGGTATTTCTCCCAATGTTATCCCTCCCCAATCTCCCCACCCCAACTATCCCTCCCCTAGTGCTCCACCCCTCAATAGACGACAGTGTGTGATGTTCCCCTCCTTGTGTCCATATGTTCTCATTGAACACCCTTTTATGAATGAGAACATGCAGTGTTTGGTTTTCTGTTCTCATGTCAGTTTGCTGAGAATGATGGTTTCCAGATTCATCCAAGTCCCTACAAAGGACAGGAAGGCATCATTTTTTATGGCTCCATAGTATTCCATGATGTATATGTGCCACATTTTTTTTTTTGTCCAGCCTATCATTGATGGGCATTTGGGTTGGTTCCAGGTCTTTGCTATTGTGAACAGTGCCACAATGAACATATGTGTGCAAGTGTCTTTATAATAGAACAATTTATAATCCTTTGGGTATATATCCAGTAATGGGATTGCTGGGTCAAATGGTATTTCTATTTCTAGATCCTTGAGGAATCACCATACTGTCTTCCATAATGGTTGCACTAATCTATACTCCCACCAGCAGGGTAAAAGTGTTCCTATTTCTCCACATCCTCTCCAGCATCTGTTGTGTCCAGATATTTTAATGATAGCCATTCTAACTGGCCTGAGATGGTATCTCAAAGTAGTTTTGATTTGCATTTCTCTAATTAATTTATGATGAGAATTTTTTCATATGTTTGTTGGCCACATAGATGTCTTCTTTTGAAAAGTGTATGTTCATAACCTTTGCCCAATTTTTGTTGGAGTTGTTTGTTTTCTTCTTGTAAATTGGTTTTAGTTCTTTGTAGATTCTGGATATTAGCCCTTTGTCAGATAGGTAGCTTGCAAAAATTTTGTCCCATTGAGTTGGTTGCTGGTTCCCTCTAATGATTGTTTATTTTGCTGTGCAGAAGCTCTTAAGTTTAATTAGGTCCCATTTGTCTATTTTGGCTTTTGTTGCCAATGCTTTTGATGTTTTAGTCATGAAGTCATTGCCTATGCCTATGTCCTGAATGGAATTGCCTAGGTTTTCTTCTAGGGTTTCTATGGTTTTAGATCTTTAGTGTAAATCTTTAATCCATCTGGAGTTAATTTTAGTGTAAGGTGTCAGGAAGGGGTCCAGTTTCAGCTTTCTGCTCATGGCTAGCCAGTTTTCCCAACATCATTTATTAAACAGGGAATCCTTTCCTCATTGCTTGTTTTTGTCAGGTTTGTCAAAGATCAGATGGTTGTAGATGTGTGGCATGACTTCCAAGGCCTCTGTTCTGCTCCCTCGGTCTATATCTCTGCTTTGGTACCAGTACCGTGCTGTTTTGATTACCGTAGCCTTATAGTATCGTTTGAGGTTAGGTAGCATGTTGCCACCAGCTTCGTTCTTTTTGTCTTGACTATGCAGGCTCTTTTTTGGTTCCATATGAAGTTTAAGGTATTATTTTCCACTTCTGTGAAGGTCATTGGTAGCTTGATGGGGATAGCACTGAATCTATAAATTACTTTAGACAGTATGGCCATTATCATGATATTGATACTTCCTAACCATGAGCATGGACTATTTTTCCATCTGTTGTGTCGTCTCTTATTTCCTTGAGCAGTGGTTTGTAGTTCTCCTTGAAGAGTTCCTTTATATCCTTTGTTAGTTGTATTCCTAGGTATTTAATTTTCTTTGTGGCAATTGTAAATGGAAGTTTGCTCATGATTTGGCTCTCTGTTTCTCTGTTATCAGTTTATAAGAATGCTTGTGATTATTGCACATTGATTTTGTATCCTGAGACTTTGCTGAAGTTGGTTATCATCTTAAGGAGATTTGGGGCTGACACGATGGGGTCTTCTAACTATACAATCGTGTCTACTGCAAATAAAGACAATTTGACCTCCTCCTTTTCTAATTGAATTCCCTTTATTTCTTTTCCTTGCCTGATTGCTCTGGCTAAAACTTCCAATCACATAAACAGTACCAAAGACAAAAACCACATGATTATCTCACTAGATGCAGAAAAGGCCTTCAACAAAATTCAACAGCCATTTATGCTAAAAAACCTCAATAAACTAGATA
Organism: Cebus imitator; assembly: GCF_001604975.1. Lineage (NCBI taxonomy): Eukaryota > Metazoa > Chordata > Mammalia > Primates > Cebidae > Cebus > Cebus imitator. The sequence continues at coordinate 8,222,508 of NW_016107362.1, forward strand.
TCAATGGAACATATCTCGAAATAATAAAGGCTATTTACGACAACCCCACAGCCAATATCATACTGAATGGGCAAAACCTGGAAACACTCCCTTTGAAAACTTTATTTTTTGACAGCTTCTCACTGACAGTTTGTTAAATTAGGACAAGCCTACTGACATAAGGAAACATCTCTGTCTTTTTACGTGGAAATAGAAAAACTAAAGAACTGACACTCAAAGTACAAACTGTGTAAGTGAACTGCAGAGAAAAGTTAAGCAATAAAGAGAAGTAAGAAAAATTAAACATGAATCCATGTGATATTATCTAAAAACTTTACTGATGTTTACCATTAAATTTATAAAACTATATATTTTGGGCCTTTGAACTAGAGAATCACTCATATCTGTGTCTGTTTTTGATACTTCACTAATTTCTGTTAGTGATTTTTAAAAAATGTCACATCTGACAAAGAATAGGAAAACTGTGATTCTACAATTGAATCTTAAAATCATCTGATGTTTATGGTACATATTAATGTGATGATATAGCTATAGTTTAAACAGAAGAGAGACATAGTTAATATAAGAAAACTCATTAACTATTAGGTTAAATTAAGTTTTCTGCGTGGTAGGAGAAAAACTAGGGCAGTTTAACAATCTGAGTTGAGACTTTTAAATACTCATTGGTTTGCTGTAAAAACATTTTTGGATTTTAGAATCAGGAGCTATGAGGTTGAGGGGTTGAAAGGAAAAGATAAAATGAACCTGTCTATGTAAATAAATTTGATTTTTAACATGAACAATAGATTTAGAGTGGTGTGATTTCTCTCTAAAGCATTAATTCATTACATGAAAGCTATGGACTCTTTTTCATTAAACATATACAGAAAATCAATATTGCTCATAAATTTCAAAGAATACTTTCTCAGGGGTGGTTTCCTAATGGCGCAAAATGGCTTACAAAATGGTATTAGAATCAGGAAGCTCCAATATTCTGTTTCAGAGAAACAGAGCTGCTGACCAGTGTGTTTTTTATTCCAAAGGAGCTGAAAATCCATGTTTTTAAATGAAGTGTCATGATTTTTAAATGTTGGTAACTAAAACAAAGACACATCTGTATGAACAAAAACACAAAAACAAAAACTAAACTATGAGCCTAATAGAACATGAGCACCACCAGCTTCTGACTCTCTTTAAATCCTTTGTATGCAGAAGATGGTACAATCTTACAACCTTCCTAAAGGAAATTACACAAACATGTTAAAATTGGTGCAAGAGCAAATAATTATTTTTAAAACCTTAGTAAGTTGTTTCTTCATATCTGTGGCCACAAGTATGTATAGGGGTTTGCTGCTTTTCTGAGGAAATAATTTCTAACTCCAAGTATGGCTAGGTTATTAAGCTTAAACACAAGACCTGATATATTTATGTTTTTCAGCTAATAAGAATGAAAGACAAATTTGTAACGAACATAGTAATTAAAGGATTAAAAATATAGTGTTGTGCTAAACAATGCTCTCAACTCTGCTGTCTAGAATAACTTTGATTACAACAATACAAACAAAAGCAGAATTTTTATTTGTGGTCTAGTCATAAATACATTTTTCTAAAATTGTACATGCTGCCCATTCTTACCTAGAGGCATCTGAAATGACCTATCAGGCATTTTCAATACTAGCATTTTGAAGATTCATTAGAAATATACTGACTCACAGAATTTTTTACCAACTTCAAATCAATCTTAATCTTGCCCGTTAAGTGCACATTTTTCACAGCTGCTTTCAACACAAGAAATATTGTAATTAATATTGAAATTTACTGTGATTTCTGTATATTGGCTTTGTATGTTTTGAAGATTGACTAAATATATTTTAAATAATATTTTAACTTTATGTTGAAAGTAATTTCTTAAAAATAATATTGATATGATTTGAATGTTTTTGTTCAAGTCACATCAACATTAATTGAAATTAAATGTCAATATTTAATATTAAAGGCAAAATGCTCCATTTAAATATATTTTTAATCAATTCAGATCAGTGAACTTTTCAACAGGCCTTACTTGAATTTTACCAATTTTGGCCAAGTTGCCTGTCTAGAAGATAGAAGCGACATGAAGGACTTAAAATTAATGTCTACCTATTTCTTCCCAGACCTATGTGGAGCCCAAGAAATGTACCAGATACTTATTGTTGGTTTTTTTAAAAAACCTTATTTCTGCTTTGAATAGATATTTCTTCAAAGAGCCTACTCTTCATATTTGCACCATTGGTCTGATCTTAAAGACCATAAAAAGAAGATGAGTAAGCTTACAGTTACTGGAATTTGAGCAGTTTCTTAAATGTTCCAAATACTTTTAAAGGTACTTGATAATAGTTATTTAAAATGTTTACTGTGTTTTCTGTATATTGGCCCTGTTTTGAAGATTGACTCAGTATATTTTAAGTTATATCTTAACTTTATTATGTAAGTAAATTTCTTAAAAATAATAAAGATATTGATATGATTTGAATGTTTTTGATCCCTACAAATTTCATGTTGAAATTTAATCCTCTCCAAAATTCAGTTGTTTCCAATATGATACTATGAAGAGGTGAGACATTTAAGAAAAGATGAAGCCATGGGGATTCCTTCCTAGTTCATGAAATCCAGGCCCTTCTGAAAGAGGCTTCATGTAGTGTTCCATGAGCTTGCCCTTCTGCCTTCTGCTATGTGATGGCATTGCAAGAAGGCACTCATCAGATCCCAACGCCTGATCTTAGAATTTTTAGCCTCCAGAAATGTGGAAAATAAATTCTATTTTCTTAATAAATTATTCAGTCTCAAGTGTGTTGTTATAGCAGATTGAATAGACTAAGACAAATATATTTCAGGCATTTCAAAAAGATTTTTAAGACTAGGCGTGGTGGCCCATGCCTGTAATCCCAGCACTTTGAAAGGCCGAGATGGGTGGAGCACCTGAGGTCAAGAGTTTGAGACCAAGCCTGACCAACATGGTGAAACCACGTCTCTACTGAAAATAGAAAAATTAACTGGGTGTGGTGGTGGACGCCTGTAATCCCAGCTACTCGCGAGGCTGAGGCAGGAGAATCGCTTGAACTCTGGAGGAGGAGGTGACAGTGAGCCTAGATTTCACCATTGCACTCCAGCCTAGGCAACAAAGCCAGACTCCATCTCAAAAGAAAAAGTTTTTTAAGAATTTTGGGTCACATCATTGGTCTAAAGTAAAATGATATTTCTGTTTAGATATGCTCTTTTGACTATTAAGATTGACATTAATTATACACAATAGGTTGTTTTATTTGGTCTTATTTTGTAATAAAATTAGGCAGAGGTTTGCTGATGAGATATTGATTTGTTGAATGTCATATATAATTTTACAAGAAACTGTTAAATAATCATTTTAAATGTTTACCTATTTATCATATATTAAATGCCAAGCACTTCTCACATACTGTATTTTTTCTTCCATATATTCTAAAATTTCTACAATGTTTCTTTATTACATTTAACATATTATTTAAATGTTTTTAAATCAATACATCTCCTTGGTAAAATAATCATCAAATGTAAAGTGATGTGTTTTTTTTTAAAAAAAATCTTTGTTTGTTTGTTTTTTTGATTTATTTTCTTTTTTCTTTTTTGAGACATCTTACTCTATCATCCTGGCTGGAGTGCAATGGCATAATCTCAGCTCACTGCCACCTCCGCCTTCCCGGTTTAAGTGACTCTCTTGCATCGGCCTCCCGAGTAGCTGGGATTATAGGGGTGTGTCATTACCCGCAGCTAATTTTTGTATTTTTAGTAGAGAGGGGTTTCACCATGTTGGTCAGGCTGGTCTTAAACACCAGGCTTCAACTGATCCATCAGTCACAGCTTCCCAAAGTGCTGGGATTACAGGCATGAGCCATCACACCAAGCCTGTTTTAATTTTTAAATAAACTTTTTACTTTGAAGTAATTTCAGATTTGCAGAAAAGTTGTGAAGACCACTGATAGTTCCCATAAACATCACAACCAGTTTTCCCTATTAGTAACATCTTATGCTAGCACATTTGTGATCATTTATAAAATATTGATACATTATTATTAACCAGATTGTACTCATACTCATATTCTTTTAGTGTTTATAAGGTCCTTTCTCTGTTTCGGGATCCCACCCAGGACACCTTACTACTTTAGTCATCGTGTCTAATTTAGACTCCTCCTGGCTGTAGCAGCTTCTCAGGCTTACCTTGTTTTTGATGACCTGGACGTTTTTAGGAATATGGATTAGATATTTTGTATAATTTTCCTCATTTCAGATTTCCTGAATGTTTTTCTCATGATTGGACTGGAATTATGGTTTGAGGGGAGGAGAAACACCATAGTAAAATGTCATTTCCATCACCTTATATCAAGAGCACATGACTCCTTACAGTCCATGTAATCACGGATCATCTGGCTAAGATAGCGTTTGTCAGTTTCTTCACTGTAAAGTTACCCTTTTCCTCCTTTACTCAATGTACTCGATGGAGGAAAATCACGATGAGCAGCCCACACTTAAGAAACTGGGTGTGATGTCCCACTTGTGTGAGAGTGGAATATCTGCATAAATTCCCTTTTGAATTATGCCAGAAGGGAAATTTGTCTCTTCTGATGTATTTATTAGATCTTTTTATACCAGTATAATTTCATGCATGTTTCTTTTATACTTTGAGTTATAATTCAATATTACTTTATTTTGTGGCAGTTTTCTTTTTTCAGCTTTATCCGTTGGGTACTCCTGAGCACTCCCTCTGACCCACACTTCCAAGTGTATGTGTGTACGTTTGAACACTTCCTTACTTTCTGATACTACAGAAAATTCCAGGCCTATTTTTGGTATTTCCTGGTTTGGTCCTAAAAATCAGCCATTTCTTCAAAAATCTTTTCTTTAATTGTAAAATATTATTAGAAGCCAAGAATTGGATACTAACTTTGGTCTTTGCTGCTTTGGTGTGGTTGATTCTAGTACTTTTTAGCTTACAGAGCCAGGAAATAACGTGTCTGTATACTAACGTATACACGGACCTATAATTAGGTATGTATGTGATCATCTGTATCTATGTTAACTACGCCTTGTAATTGTTTAATTGGAAGCAAGACATGTTCTGTTAATATAAGTGAAGTATTTAGGTCATTCTTGTGAAATTTTATGTTAATGTAGCTAGGAGTTGAGCTAAGTATAATGTTTGTATCTATGTTAACTACATTATCTCTTCATCTCTAATCCATCACCACACAGATCATTCTTGTGTCTTCTGCTTTCTTATTTGTAACTTTCCTTGACCTCCCATTCTGGCTCCTACCATTTACCATCCATTTAATGATTTGTTTAATTCTATTTATGTGTATATTGGTTACAGACTTGTAAACCTACAAACTCATGGAAAAGCATCTCAACAACTAGAGTGCAATGCTCATGTATGGTTTCTTTTGTCTTAAGTCTTATGGACTATCCCTTTACCTTTATTGAGAGTCTCTGTATTTCAGCTGAGTTTTTTGTTTTTTTTTTAATCCACTCTGACAAGCTCTGTCTTTTAATTGGTGTATTTAGACCTTCACATTTAAAATGCTTATTAACATGGTTGTACTAATATGTACCATGCTTGTAAATGTTTTCTATTCATTACATTGGTTCTTTGTTTACTTCCCACTTGGTTTCTGCCTTCTCCAGTTTCGATTGAGGATTTTATATAATTCTATTTTATCTCCTTTCTTAGCATAATTACACTTTTAAAATATTTAGTCATTGCCCTAGAGTTTACGATATACATTATTAACTAATCTAAATTCACCTTCACATAGCACTATACTACTGTGTCTGTAGAACGCATACTTCATATCAGAGGGTTCCTAATTACTCCTTCCAATTCTTTATGACACTAATATCATTATTTTGCTGATTCATGTGTTCTAGTCATTGTATACACTGTTACTATTATTGCTTTCAACGATTGTCTTTCATATCAATTAAGAATGAGAAAAACAAAAAGACTGTTTTACCTTCATTTTCTCCTTCTTTGATATTCATTCTTTCTGTAAATCCAAGTTTCTGGCATTTTTTTTGATGATTCTGCTTCAAGGCCTTCTTTTAAAAATTTATTTTTTATTGTGCATTATAGTCGTATGTATTTATGGGTATGAAGTGATATTATTATTTATGAATACAATGTATAATAATTAAATCACACTAAGTAACATAACCATCACCTCAAAACTTATCAATTTTGTGGTGAGGACATTTAAAATTTACTTACCGATTCTGAAGTACACAGTTAGGTGTACTCATTATGTTATGCAATAGTTTTTTTTTTTTTTTTTAAACAAAAAAATCCTGATTCTTTCCATGTATCTCAGGCTTTGTACCTTTTGAGTGTCATCTCTCCTTTTTCCCACATTCCCCAGCCTCTGTAACCACCATTCTACTCTTTGTTTCCTGATTGTTGCAGAGTCCACATGTAAGTGAAAACATGCAGCATTTGTCTTTTTGTGCCTAGCTTAATTCATTCAGCATGATATTCTACAATTCTATTCATGTCAAAATGACAGAATTTTTTCTTTGTGGCTGAATAATATTCCATTGTGTACATATACCACTTTGCTTTATCCATTTATCCCTTGATAGATGTTTAGGTTAAATCCATAGCTTGGCTACTGTCAATTGGGATACAATGAGCAGAGGAGTACAGACATCTCTGAAATACTCATTTCAAGTCTTTAGGGTAAATATCCAGAGGTGGGACTGCTGGGTCATATGATACTTCAACTTTTAGTTTTTTGAGAAACTTCCATACTGTTTTTCATAATAATTATAGTAATCTATATTCTTTATCATAGTGTACAACGTTTGTGTTTTGTCTCCGTCCTCACCAACACCTACCTTTTGTCTTTAATCAACCATTCTGACAGATGTGAGGTAATGTATCATTGCAGTTTTAATCTGCGTTTCCCTAATGTTTAGCTATGTTGAGCACTTTTTGCTGTATCTGTTGGCCGTTCTTATGTTTTGAGGAATATCTATTCAAGTCCTTTGCCCATTTTCTAGTAGGATTATTTATTTTCTTTACATAGAGTAGTTTGAGTCCTTTATATATTTTGGACACTAACCACTTAACAGATACATTCCTTGCAAATATTTTCTTCAAACCATAGATTTTCTTTTCATTTGGCTGGTGGTGTTTCTCCCCAAAACTTAAGATTTTTTTTGCTCCATTCTTTTCCTGCTTGCCTGGCCTTTGACAAGAAGTCAGCTATAATTTTTGCCCTTGCTCCTCTATTGGCAAGGTGTATTTTTCCACTGGCTTTTTTGAAGATTATCTTTAGGTTTTTTGCATTTTGAATATGATACTCCTAGACGTGTTGCTGTCGTCTGTGTATTTTGCATTTGTCCCACTAGGCGTTCTTTTAGCCTTCTGACTCTGTAATTTGGGGAATCTGTCATTAATTTTGGAAAATTCTCTGCCCTTAATATTTTAAATATTTATTCTGTGCTATTTTATCTTCTGCTCCTGGTTTCCTAATTAAGCTTATTTTACATATTTTTAATTGTCTCACAGTTATTTTTCTTAGTGCTAGGATTTTTTAAATTAATTTTTTTTCCCATTTCAATTGACCTGTCTTTAAGCTTCCTGATTATTTTCTTCATCTGTGATGTATCTACTGATGAGTCCATCAAAAGTATTCCTCATTTTTGTTAAAGTGTTTTTGTTTATTTATAGCATTTTCTTTTTATTCTTTCTTAGACTTGCCATACACCTGCTTTCATTGTCCATCTGTTCCTGTGTGATATCTTCTGTTTGCAATAGACCCCTTAAAATATTAATCACAATCATAATTATTTTAAATTCTATTCTTTGTGTGATAATTCCAACATCTGTGTTAGATCTAGGTTTGGATATGATGATTTCTTTTTCTTTTCAGATTTTATTTTCATTTGGCCTTTTGACATGCCTTGTAATTATTTCATTGGAAGCAAGACATGTTCTATCTGTTAATATAAGTGAAGTATTTAGGTTGTTATTGTGAAATTTTATGTTAATGTAGCCAGGAGTTGAGCTTTGTCTAATGTTTGCTGTAGCTGTAGGTGACAGACACGTGACAGACACTTTCCACTCATTTTCTTTTTTTTTTTTTTTTTTTTTGAGATGGAGTCTTGCTCTGTCACCCAGGCTAAAGAATGCAGTGGTGCGACCTCCGCTCACTGCAACCTCTGCCTCCCAGGTTCAAGTGATTCTCCTGTCTACCGAGTAGCTGGGATTACAGGCGTGTGCCATGGGCTAATTTTAGTATTTTTAATAGAGACGGGTTTTCACTCTATTGGCCAGGCTGGTCTCAAACTCCTGACCTGAAGTGATCTGCCCGCCTTGACCTCCTTTAGAGTTCCGGTTTCTGTCTCCTCTGTAGACTTTCAGTTTCCCTACGTTCTCCTCCTCAAGTTTACAACTTGAAAGTGTTACAAGTTATAGAGGCAACATCTAACTTGTGGCACTTTCAAATATAACCCACTGATGGGTTACATTTGACATAACCCAGTAGTATGACGCAGGATTTTTTTGCTCCTTGGCTGAGCTAAAATCTAGGTTCTTGTCTCATGGCCAGAAAAAATTAGTCAGCTGGACACATTGAAAGGTGAGGAGATCAAAATTTATTAAAATAAAGCTCTCAGCAAAAAGGAGAGGGTTTGCCAAAAGCCTCCCACCTCACAGAATGAATACCAGGCCACCACATATGAGCTGAAGAGGCCAAGCTTCTCTCCCTAGCATATGGCATGAATTCCTAGGGTGCAGGCAGGCCCAGTCCACTGTGGGCATGTCCAGACAAGGCCCTGGGCAGGTTCCGTCATCTGCACAAAAGCATCTGATGTAAACACTTATGGGGTGGGTCAAAGATTCCCCAGGGACCCTCCCTTATCTGCCTCTTGCATCTATCAACTATACTGAAGCCCTGCTGGTGTAGTACTAAGGTACAGGGAAACAGGGACATTCTATAATCTGATTAAATCTCCATCATTACAGGGTAAGTGTTCTTGGGCTGTAACCTCCCAAATCCAATGCTTCTCCAGTATTTTATAGCTTTGTCCTCCTGTTCCGTATTCCCTTCCCTGGCTGAGATATTCCCAATCTATTTCCTTTAACCTGTGACCTCTGTTGACCATGCTTAATTTGTTGTTGTTGTTGTTGTTTTCCACTCAAGTTAGACAGAAAGGCTAGAGGCAATCGGAGTGGAAGGAATTCTCTTCCCCCAGCTGAGATAAAACTGCGGCAAGTTAAACAGCTTTATGGGAAGATACAGCTACTGCTATATAAGAGTGGACTCAACTTCGATTCCAAGTTTCTAAAACAGACACCATGAAACTGTCATGAAAGATTAGAACAATTTTTCTAAAAAAAAAAAAAAAAGGCAAAATCCTTTCCCTTGGAAAGTAAAAATATGTTATTGAAAATCCTTTGGGTGTATTTCACAATGGTTTTTTTTCTTTTCTCCTCTGCTAGAGCCATGAGGGAATCTTTCTTGAATATTTATCATGAGACCCTGGTATGATTTCCGGAAGTGAAACTTACAGAAGTAGGACTATAGATCTCAGCATCCTCTCACTTTCAGGCTAGTCCACACTCAGTTTAGAGCAATTAGGCAAGGTTTACCTAATTCAAGTGTTTCAATCACTTTACTTCCCCAGGGACTTTTGTTCCAGATTAGCAGATTAGGCTTTCTTTCAGCAGCTGGGTCTGTCTGTCCAAATTTCAGGGTGGCAGTTTGCCTTGTGATCTCAGTTCTCTAAGGATAGAAGAAAACTAAACAGTGATCTGTCATAAAATAATAAAGTAAAATAAAATAAAGTTTGTCTAACTTTTTTATTGCTTGTTTTAAAGATGAGCACAATAACTCCCAAGCTCTTTTACATGTTGAAGATTAAAATACCAAAATGATTATACTTTTCACATAAAATTCTACTAAGCTTATTGTGGGTCACTCCATATTTACTGGTGAAAGCAAAAAGACAAAAATATGTTACTTCCCAAGTAAAAATGTAACACATAAAAGTCTAAATTCAATTTTAAAAACCTAATATGAATACAGAATATAAAATGAGGATTTCTGTGAAAGGCATCAAATTGTTAATACTTGCTTTAAAAAACAGAACTCTCTTAAATAATTGATACGTTTATTTCAAAAGTATGTAAATATATATTTGTTCAGCTAACATCAACCTATAGAATTCCTCAAACCTAGGGAATATTGAGTCTGATCATTTCTACACTAATTAGATTTATATTTAGGCTAAGGAAAGACAATTCAATTTTAGCTTTTAGGGCATTAGCTGATTTATTCAGGGGTCAAAATGGGAATGTTTCCCTGAAAAGCGATGAATCAACTCAGTGCATTGCATACACCATATATTACTTTTTATAGCTAAGGAGTCCTTGATGTTTTTAGGATTGCCAATAATTTTTATGTGTATATGTCCCCACATTAGAATTTAGGAAAGAAATGTATGCTACTCGGCCCTTCGGCCATTTCTATGTGCGTGTATGTGTATACTACATATTTTTTGCAACTGTTCTTTCAAGATTTAAAAGGATTTCTCATAATGTTTCTGCAACATCAGTGAAACAGGTCAGACAGTATGTGAGCTCAAATGAAAATAACTAAGGAAGACTGCTCATAGACTTACTTCTCTTTTTTGGCTTTCTAAATGTATCTACCCTTTCAATAGGAGAATGAACATACAGGCTATTGTGTAGGTGCTTAAATTGTGTGCACTGACCTAAACCAAAATTGTTAACATAATTCAGAGTCATAAGTTTTGGCAGATGAGTGTGTGAATGAAAAATGCACACTATGTGTAATACAGGGTGACATATTTTTCTCAACTCACTGGTTAACACAGCTGTGTCCTGTCTGTCCTATATAAGTCCACTTAAAAATTTTGAAGGAGGCATTCCCTTACAACAACCTGAAACATCTTTTGTAACGCTATAACTTGATATTATACTAGAATATTAAAGTTAGCTTAGACCTGTTATTACCTTAGAGAGAAAAGAAAGATGGAATACATTATGGCTTCTGTACTTTAAATACTGTGTAACTTGTAAAAATAAACAACAAATAAAGAAAAAAAATACAGTTATAAAGAGAATGTAAAGATTAGTTAAATAAAAGAGCTACAACAATGCAAATTTAAGACTAAAACAAAATTTTGTGACTATGTCTATACAGACAATATTGTCTTGGAGAGTGGAAATTTATATAGGGAATCTGACTGTAAAAGAAGTAGAATTTAAATGAATCAGTCAGTGAAATATTTTGAAGGAGACATTCCCTTACAACAACCTGAAACATCTTTTGTAATACTGTAACAATAGTATTACAAATACAATGTATGATATTATTGTGTAAATAGTATAAGATACAATACTATAATATTAACTTTATATTCAGGGATAATAAAGCTTTCTAAATTACTCAAATGTTTCAAAAACCCATTTTCAGGTCAGCTGGGCTTATTGCTCACCTCTATGTTTGATTTACAGTGTGAAAGAAATGGCATATGTCCATGTTTCTGTAAAAGGTCACAATTAAGAAATAAGTATTTTTTTCAATACTGATGTTTTTTTCCTTCTCCTCCCAATTGGAATTTAGAAACAGAGGGTTTTTGGCAAAAACCTGGGCCTGCTAACTCAAAGAATAGATTAGGCCCCGATGAGGAAGAAGGCTATAAAAAGAGAAAACCATTTAAAATGCCTCTTTACTCCTTAAAACTGTAGGCAGCAATTAAAAAAGGAAAGAAATCTAGAAGATAATTAAGATAAATCATATCCTAAAGCCTCTTTATAATTTTGCCTGAGATTTAGAAATTGTGATTTTAAATTTTTGGAAAACACTTCTACGATGGCTGCAATTTAGACAATTGTTTAAGAGAAAAAAGAAGTAACTGAGAGTAAAAGATTAGCTGAACTGTGCACTGGACAAAGAGGAATGCAAATGAGAGTATGCGATTTTAAAGCAGTGCACATCAAAAACACTGTGCAGACAAATAACCTGACTGAGTGACTTTCAAACTAAGAAACTAGGTCAAAAATCAGATGAAGTGTGNACAGCAACATTTTATTATTTAAATGGTTCAGGTTTTAATATTGAATTTTAATGCATTTACTTTTAACTATATGTGGCTCAAAATTTCATTTACACGCTATTGTTTCCAAAAATATTTAACACATGTTAATAGTACAAATAAGCAGTAGTTTCTAGTCACAACTTAATCTAATAGTGTTCACACTGGATAATAATCAGAGCTCAATGGTTCATTTGAGTGTCTTTCCTTAACATTTAAGAATTTTTTGAGACTTCAAAAATAGCCTAATAATACAGACTGGGAAGGGGAGGGAAGAGGAATGGAAAAGAAGAGATTGGTTGAAGTATGTAAAATTACAGCTATACAGAAGGAATAACTTCTGTATTCTATACAACTGTAGGATGACTATAGTTAACAATAATACATAATTTCACATAGCTACAAGGAAGATATTGGATGTTCCCAACACAAAGAAGTGATAAATGTATTCAATGATGAATATGCTAATTACCCTGATGACTATGCATTGTATGTATTGAATCATCAGTAGGTACCCCAGATATATGTACAATTATATGTGTCAATTTAAATAAATTAAAATTTAAAAATAAAATAAAAATATCAAGAAAGTGTCAAAACATAGCCTAATAAAATGCAGTCCCCTTGAAAAAAATAACAGCATAAAATATTGTTCATTTTCTCTTTCCTTAGTTAATAGTAAATCCCTGTCAAAAGAACACTTGGTAAAGGGTTAGATTTGGGCTAAAGAAAATCAATGACTTTAGGAAGACACAAGCTGGGGTGGAGGAGAGAGAAATTCATAAGAGATGTTATTACCTGAAATATATATATACATATATATATATGCATTCCTTTTATATTTCTGTATAAGTATATACACACTATATATATATATATATAGACACACACTATATATATATATATATATACACACACACACAATACTTACACAGTGAGTAATATTGTGTGTGTGTATATATACTGTGTGTGTGTGTGTGTATATATGCATACACTATATATATACGTGTGTATATATATATATACTATATATATAGTGTATATATATATACACACACACACTATATATATAGTATATATATATACACCCACTATATATATAGTATATATATATACTATATATATATATAGTGTATACATATACACATACACACACACAATACTTACACAGTAAGTGTAAGTATTTACATATTATTAATATGATGGAAATAATTGCAATTTTTACATCTAATTATTAAAGGTTACTTTGAGTCACAAGCGTTGAAAATGTTATTTTCACCAATCATCCCAGATTTTCCCAGGGCTAATCAGAATTTACACGGTCTCTTTCGTTTTCTCTTTTAATCATCTCCTTGCCTCTTTACGTGCAGGTAGACTGTAAGACGGGAAAATCTCTGTGCCCCATTATCTTGGTTTACGAGTGTTGCCTCACTCATCCAATGGACCCATTGCTCCTGGGTCTTAGAATCATCTTGCTTCAGTCTTTCTCTTACAACCTGTTTCTGTCTCAGGCCTCTTGTGGTTTGTGAAAACATTTTAGATTTTACTGTACCTTCCTGAACTAAGATCTCTGTTTCCACGACTCTGCCCTTCTTGAATTCTGATTTTTTTTCACTCTTTTGACCAGCACTAGCACTTACATAGCTGATCAACAGACATGTGCTCTTCTACCCTCTGTTCCGAGAAACCTTCATCAGTATTCTCCTCTTGAATTCCACCCTTAGCCTTCTATCCACGACTCACACATCCCTATGCACCAAATAAGGCTATAAATGGAACATAATTCACATGCATGTTCATACATATCACATTGTCTTGGATTGTTATTTAAAACATATGATCTTTCATAATTTGAATACTTTGCAGCACCACTTAGATATTCTGCTGTGAGAAGCAGAGTTGACAGCCCCACCATTTTTAAGCTGAGGCCTTGTTCCTGCAAGTTGCTCTCAGCCAGGACTGAGTTTGGCAGCTCCATTCTTGCAAGGGGAGGCAACTTTGGCTCCAGTATTCACTCATCTGTCTGCCTCGGTGAACCTTTCTTGGAAATATGCTGCAAGCTGAGACTCTTAATAAACAGTTCTCTTCTTTCCCTCTCTCCTTCTGAGGTGTCAGACATGCAACAGATCGAAGGCTCCTCCAGCTCCTTTCCCCTTTATGCATTACAAGCATTTCAGCCAATCTATCTTTCACATATCTAATCCATTTTAATGTTGCTCCTTGGAAGACCCAAACTGACATGAGAATATAAGCCTTATGGTCTTTTGTCTAAATATCGTGTCCATTAGTGGATGTTAGTGTAAACTAGTGAACAAATTTATGGCCTACTGATTGTAGAATTATTTGTAATAAAGTGCTAAGTCTGTGGAGGACTAATTGTGTGATTTTAAGACTATCATTTCAAGTCTCAGTTTTCTACTTTAATAAAAACAAAAACAATTACCTCATGTTGGGTTATTGTGTGGAGGAGGATTCTGACATAGCAAATGTCATTGTGTGATAACTTTAAAAGTTAGGGATAAAGACTCAGAAGTCTTAAAGAAATTCATACTGAAAAATTGAAAGAATGAGCATTAAAATAGAATTTTTTGGGAGGCTGAGACAGGAGAATCTCTTGAACCTGGGAGGTGGAGGTTGCAGTGAGCTGAGATTGCACCACTGCACTCCAGCCTGGGCAACAGAG
>NW_016107362.1:8237409-8241242 GCF_001604975.1 Cebus imitator
GAGAGAGAATTTTTATGGTAGCACGGAAATGTCAGTTTGAATAAAGAGAAAGAAAGATTGACCTAGTTGATGGGTTTCCTGGAATCACTGCTTCAGAGCTAAAACTTTCTAGAAAACTTGGGCGACTGAAGTCCTGTATGCTCTCAGAGATTTTACGGCCTCTCATTTTGTTAATAAGAACATCATAATCTCATGAAAAATGTAGGATTAGGACCTATGCAGACCTTTGGAATCTTAACTTTTGAATTTTAAACAATTTTCTATTGTTCGTACTTGAAAGATTATAGAAATGAATTTCTTGATCCTAAATAGCCCTTGTCCTACGCATGGTTATTTGAGGTAATTAGTGCTGTGTCCTTAGGTTCGCCAATTCTTAATGTGATTAAAAGAAATGAAAATAAATATACAGTGATACAGAATCTTTACAACATTTAAATGTAGTGGAAACAGTATTAAAGAAGACTACAGGTGTTTGGGGTATATTATTCTGTAAAACTTTGTGGTGTGAAGTAATTAATCAAGTTACGTTTGTTTCATCATTAAAGCAGAAACAAGGCTGTATGCAACTTCAATATTTGATGTAAAAATGAACCTAATTATTATAAATTCTTAGTCATATAAGTTGAGAATGAAATATATTAAACATGCAACAGCCTTCTTGTTTAAGCACAGCATGACATGCATGACAGAAGAGAGGTTATAAGGCCAAGGCTGTCATTTCATATAACGTGACTTCCCTGAAGATCAGCTGCTACTGCAGGTCAATGATAAGAAAATAATAACCATATTTATCCAGATAACAAGTGAATGCTTCAAGAACCAATCTGACATTTTTTAATTATCAGAGATTATCCACACTTTGATAAGGAGTTTAAAACAAGATGCCACTTTATAGATTATTGGTGCAAGAACATAATAGTTCACAAATGGAAACAGCACTTTATAGACTGAAAGGAAAATGGCCAAACATAAATTCTTTAACTGACATATTTTTAATTATAGTCTGAAGAATTATACACAAGCAGTAATGCAATAGGAACAAATGTGTGTTATCTTAATAAATTTAATAAATACAAAATTATTTTGAATATTGAGAGAAATCAGTCCTGATGGAATAAAGGGGAGTAAGGTACCAATTTCTGAAAACCTGATGAATAACATAACCATCCTACATATGCACACACAGAACTTGGGAAGTTTAAGAAAAGAAGCAGAGAATGATTAAGGAAAAAAAATAATGTTTTTATTTTAAAACTTAGGAAATTCATAATAAAACAATAAGTGGATTTGCTAAGAGGGCTAACATGAGCACTATACCCCAAAATAGTGTTGACAACACAGAAGGACACTTTCCCCATAAACCACGGACTGGAAAACTTTTCTGTAGATGGACAGAGAGCAAATAATTTAGGGCTGCGGGACACTTTTGGTCTCTGCTCCATACTATTTTTTTCTTTTTTAAAAAAAAAAAAAAAAATAGGGCCGGGCGTGGTGGCTCACACCTGTAATCCCAGCACTTTGGGAGGCCGAAGCGGATGGATCACGAGGTCAAGAGATCGAGACTATCCTGGTCAACATGGTGAAACCCCGTCTCTACTAAAACTGCAAAAAATTAGCTGGGCACGGTGGTGCGTGCCTGTAGTCCCAGCTACTCAGGAGGCTGAGGCAGGAGAATTGCCTGAACCCAGGAGGCGGAGGTTGCGGTGAGCCGAGATCGCGCCATTGCACTCCAGCCTGGGTAACATGAGTGAAACTCCGTCTCAAAAAAAAAAAAAAAAATAGACCAAGGGTCATATTTGGTCAAAAAAAATTGTAGTCTGCCTACTCCTGATTTGTATTCTTGAAATACAGTTGTCTATACCCTGCACAGGGTGATGCAGTAGATAAGATGGGATAAATGAAGTCTCCTGATAAGATAATGAGTCCTAAAGAACAGAAAACCCAGTCACCAGATTCTAGGATATTATATATTTTTAAAGGAGAAAGGAAGGATCTGTAAATGAGAAACTTACCTGACTGGACTATCATATGTAAATACAATCAACACTGTATTTTCATTTCCACGTACTAGCTGATACATTTGATTTCAGGCTTTTGTTCTATCTTTTGCATTCTTGCTCATTTCTCTTCTATAGATACAAACAGTTCATTTTTTGACAGAGATAACTCTATTTCCTTCTGTCATACTTAGCATAACAGATTAAGGGAAAAATTGGTAGTTACAAATTATTTTTATTTGTTACTTTCCATAGAGAATTATTTGGCATGGCTTAAACTGACTATAGCAAAAATGTCTACAGTAGCTTGCAATTAAAAGACTGCCTTACTTTGAGATACCTTAACCAGCAGAGAGTCATTTATATTACTTCTTTGGAAAAGAAGGCAAAGGTCTTAATCGCTTTTAGTGTTTTCAAGACACAAACTAGATGAAATTTTCTAAAAAGAATGAAAATAACATCTTTCTGTGGCATTCTGAAATATCCTTATTTGGAAGGCTAATTATAATCAGCACACACATTACAGTGTTTCATCTGAAAAGCAATATATTTCACTTTTGACCTTATAGCCTTCTATGATGTCCTTATGCAAAATTCACATTTCAATGACAAAGGCAGCCCAAACAGAAGTCTGTTGATGGATGTTAAGAGCTTCCTGTAGATGGATGTCACAATACTTTTTGATCACTCCGCGTAAGATATTTTATGCAAGATGCTACAGTGAAGTAGATGTGATTCTAATACTCAAATGTTTGCAGTTTCCAAAGGAACTAAGAAAGGGAAAAAAACAAAAACAAAGTAGGGGAACATGGCATATAAAAACTGGAAACAAATTAAATTTAAAATTACAGAACAAAAAGAGAAACAGAAAGAAATGAAGGGTAAGATGGATTTCAGAATATAATAAAATAAGAATTTGCAATGAATATAAAAATGAAATCAAATGACAAAGAAGAAATAATTTATGGAAAAACGTAATTTAAAACTTTCCTTTTACCTGAAGACTTTGAACAAAAATTCATTTTATAGTTTCTTTTGACTTGAGAGAAGCAACAACAGTTGAATTGAACCTATATATGCAACAAATACATTTGGATATTTTTGACATTTTAGCAACTTTTGTGTTACACTAAAATTACCAACCTTGAAGAACATAATAAGGCCATTTAGAGCTAGGTTGATTAATGTAGCTACTGGGCACTGATAGTGTGGAAAGTGAAACTAAGGAACTGAAATTTTTAATTTAATTAATTTTCTTTTCATATAAGGTTAAAAACTGAAGCACTGGAAATATGTTGACATTACATAAACTTTGCTGTCTTGATAGGATTACATTTCACTTTAATCATTATTGTGTAAGATAGCATTATTCTACTGTAGGTCTCAAGCTGAGCACAAGCATTATTTCTATTATTACACATACATATACAAGTAACATGGTAAATGTCAACAAATTAATCAGTTCCATTTTTTAATGCACACATTTAACACTGTAATGTGTTTTTAAAATATTTTATGAAAACACCATGATTACAATGATACCTATATACTCTGCAAGTCACAATTAAATGGAAATGTTGATTATTTTAGTTATAATTAAATTATTTTTCAGATTTTAAAAAGTTTTGAACAAACTACAATTCTAAACAAAGGCATACTGCTACTGGCGCAGAACTGGCTGAAGCTTGTACTAAAACTACCATAAAAATAAAGAAAAACTAAAAAACTGAAAGAAAGTATGCTGTAAGGCCTGGCACAATGGCTCACACCTGTAATCCCTGCACTTTGGGAGGCCAAGGCAGGTGGATCATGAGGTCAGGAGTTTGAGATCAGCCT
>NW_016107362.1:8241400-8283537 GCF_001604975.1 Cebus imitator
AAAAAAAAAAAAAAAAAAAAGGAAGAAAGTATGCTGTACATTTCCTAATTGGTGACAACCGCAATTTTCTGCTGCAGAATAAAGTGAACAGCTGTCTGTTTGCTGGATTAAATAATATTAAAATTAGTAAGATAACAATAGCAACAGCAAAAAGGTGATTTCTTGAGATATTTTGTCACAATAGTTGGAAACAATTGATTTTACTCTTTTTAACTGTTAGAAACTTTTTCATATGATTTGAAGGGAGTAAAATATATGTATATGTGTTTTGATGCCCTATAACATCAAATATTTATACATACATACATATATATATATATATATATATATACACACACATATATATATACACACACACACAGAGATTATTTTATCATTTGGTAGTAGATGGAATTTTGTTGGCTTGTGTTTTCTTTTTATCTCAAATAAAGTTTAGATGGAGAAGTTATTAAAATTCCAAGGTAATTCTACATTTATTTTTATAAGTTTGGTAAACATTTTATATATATATATATATATATATATATCCACTAATGTACACATATGTAATTAATAAACATTTACAGTATGAAGTTTATTGAAACTATTTTGACTACTTATATACTTGAATGTCATTATATCCGTAAAATGTCACTAATATTAGAAAGGTTTTCAATTAAAAAAATAAACAACTGCTCCCTAAAATTTCAACAATACCCCATAATGTTGCTATTTCCTTTGCAGATATTGAGAGGAAATTGAATTCATTACCAACAGAGTATTACCTTTACTTTTAGGACTGCAAACACTGGCTTATAATAACTAATCATTACTCACAGTGTTTGTGGAAATAAGCAGATTTGTGGCACCAACAGCCTCCATAAAATTCCAAATCAATACACATCTCTAGGACATGAGTCAGTGTTATATCCTGTGGACTCCAATTTGACTGCTCCTTCAGTAGTCCTGAACAGTGTGCATTGAATTCATTACACACCACAATTCATTTTGTATGAATTGCACCACAATTCATCTTATATTCTGATCTGAGTCAGCTAGTCTTAGCTTCAAGACCAGTGTTGCCAGTGATGATCTGCTCATATACATGTATCTGTTGTCTCTGTTTATAATACAGCTACAATTCAGAGACTAGCATATCACTTTTACTGTCTTTACACAAGACATCCATTCATACATAAGACATTAGTGAGTACCAGCAATTTGAAGCAATGAGGAATGTTTTAGAGTGAAAAAACAGAAACTTAGGACTTGGGTTCTGGTCCTCACTGTACCAATTCTGGTTTGATCCTGACAAAGTGTTTATTAGCTATTGTGGAGACTAAATCATGTACTCTGTGAGTAGCAGTTATAGTAATTATGAAAGTCCATCTATTTGTGGACCTTACAGTCCACATTGGGAAGCTAAGAAAGCTTATCAGCCTATATAAGAAAAAACAACCCTTTTGGTTATATTTGAGTTAAACTTTAACAAACTCTTTTACATACAAGGAAATTTTAGGTCAGCTGTCTCTTCTATTGGCCTGTGTAAAAATAAAAAAAGTAACTGTAACAATATTATAATAACAATATACTTTGTGCTCTCTTAAATAAGCCTAAATATAAAACTAAAATATATACATGTATGTGTATATATATATATATACACACACACACACACACACATATATATACACACACACACATATATATATACACACAGACTTCCTCCTCTCTCTCTCTCTCTCTCTACATATATAAAAATATATATATTATTTTATATACAATAGCTATAAAAATATTTGGGAATAAATTTAACCAAGGCAGTGAAAGATTATACAATGAAAACTCTACAAAGTTAATGAAAGACATTAAAGAAAACCCAATTAAGTGGAAAGATATTCCATGTTCATGGACTGGATGAATTAATATTGTTAAAATATCCATTCTATCCAAAGCAATCTACAGATTTAATGACATCCCTATAAAAAATGTTAATGTCATTTCTCATAGATATAGAAAACACAATACCAAAATTCATATGGAATCATGAGCAAAGGGAACAAAGATGGAGGTATCACGACCTATTTTGAGACTACTCTACAAAATTATAGTAATTAAAATAGTACAGTACTGGCATAAAAATAGATACATGAACCAACAGAGCAGAAAAGAGACCCTTAAAAAGAACCCACACATCTATGGTGAATTGATCTTTGACAAAGCTACAAAGAATGGAGACAGTCTGGTGCTTCCTTAAGGACCTAGAAATAGAAATTCCATTTGACCCCACAATCCCACTACTTGGTATATACCCAAAGGATTATAAATCATTCTGTTATAAAGACACATACACAGTATGTTCATTGCGGCACTGTTTACAATAGCAAAGACCTGGAACCAACCCAAATGCCCATCAATGATAGGCTGGACAAGGAAAATGTGGCACATATACACCATGGAATACTATGCAGCCATAAAAAATGATGAGTTTGTGTCCTTTGTAGGGACATGGATTAATCTGGAAATCATAATTCTCAGCAAACTGACAAAAGAACAGAAAGTCAAGCACTGCATGTCCTCACTCATAGGCAGATGTTGAACAATGAGAACACATGGACACAGGGAGGGGAGCACCATACACTGGGGTCTATTGGGCAGGGGGCAAGGGAGGGACAGCAGGGTATGGGGAGGTTGGGGAGGGATAACATGGGGAGAAATGCCAGATGTAGGTGACGGAGGGATGGAGGCAGCAAACCACATTGTCATGTGTGTACCTATGCAACAGTCCTGCATGATCTGCACATGTATCCCAGAACCTATGGTTCAATAAAAATAAAAATAATAATAATAAAAATAAGAATATACAATGGAAAAAGAATAGTCTCTTCAATGGTTGGGAAAACTATATATCCAGATGGAAAAGAACAAAATTGGATTCTTACGTACAAAAATCAACTAAAAATGGATTAAAAAGGACTTAAAGACTTGAAACTGTAAAACTCCTAGAAGAAAATACAGAGGAAAATTTACATGAGAAATTTTAGCTTTGACTCTAAAGCTTTGACCCCAAAAGTGTGGCAACAAATGCAAAAATAGACAAGTAGAATTACATTGAAATTAAAAGCTCCTACACAACCAAGGAAACAACTAGAAGAATGAAAAGCCAACCTACCAATTTGTAGAAAATATTTGCAAGCCATTCATCTGATAAGGGATTAATATCCACACTATTATATAACTAAGTCAAACCCTATAGATGGAAAATAATCTGTTTAAAAATGGGAAAGATATCTAGACATTTGTCAACAGAAGACGTATTTTTTTTCCCATTTATTTATTTTATTGTATTTTAGGTTTGGGGGTACATGTGAAGAACATGCAAAATTGTTGCATAGGAACACACATGGCAGTGTGATTTGCTGCCTTCCTCCCCATCACCTACATCTGGCATTTCTCCCCCTGCTATCCCCCCCAGCTCCCCACCCCCCACCGTCCCTCCCCTATATCCCCCCAACTGACCCCAGTGTGTAGTGCTCCCCTCCCTTTGTCCATGTGCTCTCATCGTTCAACACTCGCCTATGCGTGAACAGATACAAGAAAAACTGCTCCATATAACTAGCCATTAAAGAGATGTAAAAGAAAACCACAATGAGATAACATCTCACACCTGTTAGAATGTCATCGAAAAGACAAAGGGTAGCAAGTGCTGGTGAAGATGTGGAGAAAAGGGAGTCCTTAGGCACTGTGGGTAAGAATGTAAATTACTACAACCATTATGAAAAATAGTATGAAGTTTCCTAACAAAACTAAAAATAGAACATATGGATGTCCCAGCAGTTCCACCTTTGGGTATTTGTTCAAAAGAGTAAAAATCATTATGTTTAAGAGATCTCTGAACTCTCATGTTCGTTGCAGTACTATTCACAATAGCCAAGTTACAGAATAAGACTAGTGTCTGTCCATCAAGTGATGAATGGATAAAGAAGAGTGGTATACATACACAATGGAATACTATTTACCTTTTAAAGAAAAAAAAATTCTATCATTAGTGAAAACATGAATGGAATTGAAGAACTGTATGCTCAGTGAAATAAGCCAAAGATAGACAAAAACCACATGTTGTCACTGAAATTTGGCAACTAAAATACTTGAACTCATGGAACCAAGGAGTAGAAAGGTAGTTACCAGACTCTAGGGGTGTGGGGGAAATGGGGAGATGATAGTCAAAGGCTGCAAAACCTAAGGAATAAGTTTGCTTAAAAATTTTTTTTGAGGTCAATTACATAGTAGGGTGAATATAGCTAATAATTGAGTACAATATATTTAAATTAGGGTGAGGGTAAATTTCACATGTTCTTATAAAAAATTGTTAAATCTTTGAGGTGACATTTTAAGTAGCTTGAGTAAACATTTTATATTGTATTAAAAATCATAATACTACTTTATACTCCATAAATATATACATCTATAAATCATCAATTAAAAATGACATAAAGCAAAAAATAAAAAATGAAACAATAAACATTTTAAAATTTCAATACTAATTAAAATACAGTCGTTCCACTGTATTGATTCCAGGACCTCTGCAGATCCCAGAATCTGAGAGTGCTCAGGAGTTCTTATGTAAAATAGTGTAGCATTTGCATATAACATACAGACATGCTCCAGTACCTTTAAATTATCTCTAGATTATTATAATACCTAATACAATGTAAATAGTCATTATACTGATTGAGAAGCACAAGGCACAGAAGTCTTGAACATTTCCTTCACTGAAAGCAGAAATAATGAATCATGCTGATCCTCCTATGCAACAATTTTGCATGTTCTTCACATGTACCCCAAAACCTAAAATACAATAAAATAAATAAATGGGAAAAAAAAATAAAGTGCAAAAAGTATATGACTGCATCATCTTTTCAGCATTATATTAAAAAATAATGTAACCGTACACTTATGCAGCTAGCTCTCTGACAAATGTGAGATTTTCTTAAATTCCTTATTCATTTTGTTGGCGTTGTTCAATATCATGCTGTTTGAATTATTATAATGGATTAGAGAAGCAGGGTATTGCTTAGTATTGCAGGTGCTTTTAGTACAATATAAACAAAAAATACACATCAAATAACCCAAATAAATAGACTGCCTATTACTCAGTGAATAAGTTATCCAACCTTCATTTGCATTATAAAGCCAAATTATTTTTAAATGTATAATAATGTTGCAAATAAGTATAACCTTAAATGATAATTTTTCACTTAAAAGAATAATTACAAGTTTATGTGACCTGAACATTATGTATTTTTCTGAATATAATATCTTATCCCAGGAAATTTAGTAAGAGCTTATATAATAAGGTATGGAACTTCTGTAATATCTATATCTGACTCATTTAGTTATTCTGATTTTTATTTTCTTGCATCCTTAGAACATGTATTTCCTTAAAATTCCATACATCTTCAAGTCTTAAAATATAAAACCCTTTTTATGTTTTTCTGTTAATTTCACATTTTAAAAAAATTATGACTTACCTCACATAAATCGTATTTTTTGGTTACATATCATGCTTCCTATGTCTCTTCTAATTTAAATTATTCAGTAACAATAATAGACTTCCTGACAAAAAAATTCCCCATTCTAAGTTTTGATTAACCTCAATGTTGAGGTATCAGTTTAATTACTTTATAAAAATATGAAAAAAGTGGGCATATAATGGAAAAGCTTTAAGATTCTCTGCCTCCATTAACCCATAATGGAAAACAATGCCAGAAAGTTGGAAATAAATGTTCAATAGAGATTAAATCCAGTTTGCCTAATAAACTGGAATAGCCACTTGTTTGCCATGAAGCAAGTAGACCAAGTAGGAGATGTCATTGTTTCTTGGCAACATAAGCATTTTTCTTGGCATGAGAAACCCCGTGGTACTTTTAGGTAACTAAAAGGGGATCCTGGACCTTTTATTATTTCCTAGCCTTGGACCTTTGCTTTTCTTTTCTTTTAGACTTTTAGCACAGCCAACATCTGTACCTCTGTCATCCTTCAACAAACGTACCCTTTGTGCTGTTTGTAGGGTAAGCTTCAAGGGAAAAATTAAATGTGTCTTTCTTTTACCCACTCATTTTTATTGCATTAAGCTTAAATTTATAATGACAATTTGAAATACCTTAGCTGGATAATGTAAAAGGACAAAAATACATACATTTAGATAGGGAGATGATAGATAGATGTATAGATAAATAATCTCTATATTTATATCTTTATTTGTATTCCACAATTTAAAGAAGCGATAGAAGTATAAACAATAATTATATCAAATTTTAATGGTATTGCATAGCACTTTCCTCCCTGTGACTAGACAGGCCCTCGGATATGGAAATCAGATAAGGTATTTTTGTAGGTCATTAGTTTTGCAATGTAGAACATTATTATTGACAAATAATACTAATAAATGTAAAATCTATGTGTTCCATGACACACAACCAACAAACAGAATTTGGATTTGTTCTTGCAATGTAAACTTCAAATTTTCTAACTTTGTTCAATTAAATCTGCAAACCTAATGTTGCATTAACTTTTACTTAAACTACTTCTTACCTCTTTTTCCCATTTGTATTTTACAAAAGCTTTTCTTGTTGAAATTCTATCCCTATTAAGCAAATCTCTTCCAATAAAACTACTTTCTTGAATTGGATTATTTGCCATACAGTACTTTATTTTATCTCCCTAAATATTTGATAAACATTATCTGGAGTCAATTAACACATTGATCATTTCAATGTTTATTAAAACCCCCTTAATGACTTTTAAAGAAGAAACACGGCTGTATTTACAAACATTATATAGTGCATTAATCTAGGACATCATGCAGAGAGAAAAAGGGATTGAAGGCATAATGTATTGGTTGTATAAAACGGGGTTTGTTAGCAGTTTGGTGAAATATTCTCAAAATGCTATTATAAATATAATAACAATTTTCTGGTAGAGAAGTCAAGACAGCTTAGGGAATTGATAAGGAGTTATGGGTGAAATTCTCAAAGGGCACTACAGAGGCCCCAAGAAAGGGCTTAAATGCACTGGACCGAGGTAAGCAGCTGCAATTGATTTAGCAAGTAATAATGCAGAACGCAGGGAAGGAAAGAGGAGAGGAACAGGACGCACTTCTGTACTGGCTACGGTGTTTTCCTGAAGGCCAAGGACATAATTCTGTGTAACTTTACAGATGATTTTTTCTTCTTAAAAAGTGTTATTTTACTTTATGACTACAGTGTGTGGCAATTTTAATACAGTTATCTGATGGCTGATCTCTCAGAAGGGCATAAAAGACTGTCTTGTTTAAATGGAAACTCCAACCTTGCCTCTCCCTTTCTCCACCACACGTTAAGAAATGACTTTATTTATCTTCTGCTTCACCTTCTCAAGGATGAAGGTACTCAAGTCAACTGTTTTGTTCAGGAGCTTCTGGAATGATCTTGATGGTGACAGGACCAGAAAGAAGCCACGACACGTGGTGCCGCTCATGCTCTTACCTTTGCTCTTGAAGACAGTTATCACTGGTGGTATCTGACAACAGGCAGCATTGCTTTCAAGCCCCATATGCTAAGGATGATTTTATGCAGTCATTTAAGCAGAAGCTCCCTTGGCTGCCTGGAACTCAGCAGGGATTGTTTCGAGGATGGGAGAGTCACAGTTCTTCGGGTTCAGACAGCTATGGTGACCTCTTCAAATGCCTCACAAAGATTAGGCTGTCATACCTTGTCAGGTGGTCTATGCTTTCAGGCTTTTATCCTTTTCAAAGATTTAAAGTGTTCTCCTTGCCATAGCACTTCTCCCCTCACACTTCTAGCTTTAATTCCCACTCCTCTCATCTTATGGCCTTTTTCTCATCTAAATAGACTTTGTCACTGTTAGTAAATCACTCCCACATTCGTAATTCCCACAGTACCCCCGTTCATATTGTCTCCTCGGATTGGAACAGTTCCACTCCATTCCAAATCCACCCTCCCTCTCACCCCATTGAAATCTTGCTTATCATTCAAAATTTAATTAATATGCCACCTTAAAAAAAAACTAGGAGGAGCCTACAACTGATTCTAATTGTTTTAGATATATCATATATATTAGATTTCTTTTTTTCACATATATATCAGTTATAAGAGAACATATATCACTATGGTTAAGTTGGGGTCTTAAGTGACTTAATCCAACCATAAGCATTTAAATGAAGGATGCTAAAATTAGCAGCTATATGACTTCGAAAGTGTTATCTCATCTCTGTACTTCCGTTTCCTCATGTGTAAATCAGAATAACATCTCATGTAGACGATACTTAAGATGATTAAATTGAGAATACACATTCATACTGTGAAGCATGTTTGGTGCAATCTAAGTGCTCTATAATGTTAGAAATCACTATCATTGTTGGGCCAGGCATGGTGGCTCATGCCTGTAATCCCAGCACTTTGGGAAGCCAAGGAGGGTGGATCACAAGGTCAGGAGTTTGAGGCCAGCCTAGCCAATCTGGTGAAATCTGTCTCTACAAAAAATATAAAAAAATAGCTGAGCATGGAGGTGCTCACCTGTGGTCCCATCTGCTCGAGAGGCTGAGGCAGAAGAATTACTTGAACCTGGGAGGCGGAGGTTGCAGTGAGCCAAGATCGTACCACTGCGCTCCATGGGCGACAGAGCAAGGCTCCATCTCAAAAAAATCACTATCACTGTTATTGGAACTTACTGTCTTGGATGTACTGTTTACTTATAGGTAATGTACTTGGCAATTATACAAGGCTCTTAGAAGGAAGCATTCTATTATTTTAATCTTTGTATCTTTACTACAATACTCAATATATTTCTTTGTACATACTGGCCCTTCAACAAACACTTGTTAAACTCAGTACATTGTAAAGCAGGCTTGGGTACTTTAATCTTGAGCTTGAAAGTAGGAACACTCTCTTCTCTGTAATGCCAAGTATATTTTGACCATAAATAGTCAATAAATAGTGTTTGAATTAATGACTGCAAGTCTTAAAGAATGAAGAAATCTTGCTATCCATTTGTTTTATCTGTGTATTTACATGCCTCTTTACTCCCAGCATACCTGTCTTGCAAAATATACCACACAAATGAAAATATAAGAGTATTCGATGTCAAGAGGAATCATTGTGTGGTGAGATAAATAAGGGCCCATTTGTGATATCAAGATATCAAGAAAAATTCTTCTTATTGAATCAATAGAATTTGTAGCATCTGAAGGAGAGAATTGGAGAGGTGTATCATGGACAAATTATTAATTATGAATTCTGTATGATTTAGTTTATCTGTAAAAATTAATTTTTCTATTTCTTGGGGGCCTTTAATATTTCCAAACTGAGAAATTTGAAAATAAAATTGAATGCAGATAAGACAAGTTCCGGCAATAAGAAGAAAAAAGGCAGCATAGTTTTATAAGAGGGTAAATAATGATGACACCTAGTTGTCTACATGGTTATGGGTAGAATAAAATGAGGTCCTTTAAATTTACTTTCATATTATTGAACCTATATACTGTATTTAAAATACACTCCTCTTTACACACACATAACCATGCAAGATAAGTTTCATTATTCAATTTTCGAGATGAGAAAATTATAGTCAATGAGATGAAGTCACCTGATTATAAGTGACAACATAAGGACAACATAGGGTGTCAAATCAGAGTTTGAGCTGCAATCAAAGCCCACACAGTTTTCTACTATGTCACATTTAGAAATGACTTATAGAGAGCACCTTGGCTCATAAGCATGACTTAAGTCAAGAAAATTTAGAAAACACATTGGCTATGCTGCTCCAGTTCATTTGAACTAACCATTTTATAGCAGCAATTCAAGCAAAGTGAAATATGGCAATAGCCATAGTTAGTCCTTTGAGAGTGGAAAATACCACCCAAACAGCTCTTTTCCAAAATGAGGGTTTGGGGTTGGAAACCTCATAAATTCTACTACAAACTCTTTCATTGCTCAGATGTGTTAAAGGTTATTGTGTTTTGAGATCCTCTTAATAGCTTTACCGGTTCTTAGCAAGTAGTAATAATTACTGTTTAAGAATGCATTAACTACATGTGCTGAATAATAACTGTGACATATAGGAAACCTCTATAACTAACACTGAACACAATTGGAACAGTCTATTCCAGTATATACTTTTGCATTGTATTTAAACAAATTAGAAATTGAGAAAGTGAGAGAGGAAGGAGTTAGAGGGTCAGAAGGAAGAAGCAGTAAGAAGAAAAAGATGAACAGTAGGAACAGAAAGGAAGGGTTGAGAAGGTGGATGGGTCAAGCTCTGGTGAAAAAGAAAAGGAAAACAGGAGAGAAAGAGAGAGAGGAAAGGTTCTAAACCTCGTAATCCTTTGCACTTTTATGAGCACTTTTTAAAGAAGTTCTGGGTCATGAAGGCATTTTATCACTGGAATGAATTAAAGCAGAAGCTAGCAATTTAACAGGTCAACAATGATGTGATTCTCAGACCAAGAGATGTTCTCTAATAATTCAGTGATAGCCAGCTGTTTACTCAGCATACTTTTTATGAAATAACTTAGATTTTGAGTCGCAGGGATGCTTTTAAGATATGTTGGAGACTAGGGTGTACTGTTAGAAGGAACGGTCTTAGTACTTGGACAATGCAGTATCTCAGAGATGGGAAGACAATTTGACAGAAACAGGACTTCACGTGACTCCCCACCTTCCTTCCTTCCTTCTTTCCTTCCTTCCTTCCTTCGTTCCTTCTTCTTTCCTTCTTTCTCTCTTCTTTCTTTCTTTCTTGACAGAGTCTTGCTCTGTTGCTGAGGCTGGAGTGCAAAGGCACAGTCTCAGCTTGCTGCAACCTCCCCCTCCTGGGTTCAAGCAATTCTCCTGCTTCACCCTCCCGAGTAGCTGGGATTACAGGCCTGCACCACCATGCCTGGCTAATTTTTGTATTGTTAGTAGAGACGGGGTTTCACCATGTGAGCCAGGTTGGTCTCGAACTCCTGACCTCATGATCCTCCCACTTTGGCCTCCCAAAGTGCTGAGATTACAGCCATGAGCCATAGCACCAGTTCAAGTCTCTTCTTTTGTCTCCTACCTTACCTACTTCTTCAAATTTGCTTTTTGTAGTTGTTGTTTTCTTTTTGCTGCTCTCCTGCATTCCTCACAACCTCCACTCCTTCTGCTTCCTGCCTTCTCTGCGGTGCCTCTCGTCTCTTGCCTTCAGCAATATTTTAGTTTTGCGTCTCTCCTTGTTTATCTAACACTTGCAAATTCAGGAGTGGAGAGTACCCATATGAGGCACAGGTTTCATGCCTGGTCAAAAAGCCGAAGAGTGAGCCCTGAAACGATACTGATGCCTGAAAAGATACTTCAGGGTCTTGAAGCACCAGAGTCATCTTCAATCTATTAATTATCTTTCTTATGCTTTGTAACTTCTTTCTTTCTCATAAAACTCAAAGGGGAAAATAAATTAGTGAGTTGAGCTTTCCAGTAACTCAGACTCCAGATAAATGAAACTGTATTGTAATTATATGTATTGTCATTGAAGTAAAAATCATTTCCTCTGATATAAGATTGGAGTCAATGAACTCTAACTTTCTAATTCCAACTCTAAGCGTTCTGTGATCCACACAAATACTGTTTCTCACACTTTTTGATGATTACCTTCCTAGAGTCATAGTTAACACTTGGATTTTTCTCTCCTATATTAAATACCTGGGCTAATCAAAAACTTGAAACATGATTCTAATATTTTTTATTCATATAACAGTAAGTCTGATGATTTTGTTTAAACTCTGATGAGTCCTTAAGGACCCTATAAACACCAGGAGAACATATTAATTCTGATTTCCTTCCCTATTCTACTAATCAAGAGAATTTCAAACTACTATAGAGACTATATGTGTGTGTGTTTTTTTTCCTACCCAGATTTTTTTTAAGAGTGATATCAGGCTGATAATTTGATGAAATCAAATGCATTTCACAGAAAATAGAAAAATATAAATAATTCACAGTTCCATTTAATTCAGAATGAAGTTTCATCACTTAGTCTTTTTAAAAAAGTGTCTAAAGTGTGGCCAGCAAAATTCTAGGCCCTCAGGATACAATAGCAGGCCAGGTACAGTGGCTCACACCTGTAATCCCAGTACTTTGGGAGGCTGAAGCGGGTAGACAACTGAGGTCAGGAGTTCAAAACCAGCCTGGCCAACATGGCAGAACACTGTTTCTATTAAAAAAAAAAAAAAATTAGCCATGCATCGTGGTGGGCACCTGTAATCCCAGCTACTTGGGAGTCTGAGGCAGGGAGAATCCCTTGAACTCAGGAGGCAGAGGTTGCAGTGAGCTGAGATCATGCCATTGAACTCCAACCTGGACAGCGGAATGAGACTCTATCTTAAACAAAAATAGTGAACAAAACATTAAAATTCTCTGCCTTTAAAGAGTTTATGTTACCTTCATGACATTCTAAAGTAAATGTTTCATTTCTGGACCATTATTTTTCAAAAGTTATTTAATGGTATTCTTTGTTTTGTTTTTGTTTTCACATTTTGAGTCAAGTACCATGAAAAAAATGTGGATTGTAATAACAAATAGAATGTTTCACCCACTTCATAAAACCACTGAACTTTGGACTCTTTAAACCTCTAAGTAAACTCAGGTTGGGCAAAATAGCAATATGTTAAATTTCATGCTGTTTTCCAATT
This sequence comes from Cebus imitator, assembly GCF_001604975.1. Lineage (NCBI taxonomy): Eukaryota > Metazoa > Chordata > Mammalia > Primates > Cebidae > Cebus > Cebus imitator. Next base: position 8,254,086 of record NW_016107362.1, read on the forward strand.
TAATATTTACTCAAAGGATAACGGGAGTAGTATGGAGAGAGTTTTTCATAGCAATTTTTAGATTAGTTGAAAGATTACAAAATAGCTGATACACAATGAACCCAGAACAAATAAACTATTTACACTGTCCATTATGAAAAAAATAAAACCTTTTTGCCTTCTTAGTGGAATAAAGCCAGTACATAGCAAGCATTTTCAGCTATGTTGTAATTGATTTCACTCGAAAGCGAAGACCTTTATAACTCACTTGTGGCTTTCATTGCGGCTGAATTATAAGGTTTTCCTACTGCTTACATAAAGCAGTTGATACTCTTCCAATGACTGGTCCCTTTAATGTGTGCACAATCCCTGCTGACCCTGCTATGTTTAAACTATATTTATTCTGATCACATATTAAATATTGAAGAATTGTGCCGCTGACCTTATAAAATTCTTAGCCTAAAATACATGTAATTAGATTTTTCTAAAGCATGTCTTCCTTTCTCAAGCAGCAATACACAGAAGAAACTAGCAATAAACTCCACTATCAGTAGCAAAGCTACTGCTTAATTTAGGCCATGCTAAGACAAAACTACATTACAATGGGGCTTTTCCATAATGACAAAACCTCTTCCTCTTCCATAGGCAAAGTTAAGAGAATGCCTCTCCTTTCATCTTGTCACATCGTTTCTAAATTCAGGCAACTCAATAAGAACTAAGTATTGCGTTGAAAGCCTAAGGAATTTGTTCCTGTAGTGACATCACTGTGATTTTTAGATTTTTAAAAATACTATCTTTTTTTTTTGTTACCTTTAAAAGATATCCATTACTTAATAAAGTAGATCAAGAGATCTCACTCAAAGAGTACAGAAAATTAAGCATTGTCCTACCCAATGTAGTTTTGAAGATAATAAGAAAAAAACAAAAGTCTTGGGAAAGTACATATTATTATGATTTTTGTTATTATTAATAGATCTTGCATTTTTATGAACTAATATTCTGACATACTGATGAATAAGATCAATCAGGATGAGAATATTAACCGCACTCCACTATCATTTTGCTTCCGGTTTCTTCTCAAACTCTTGCTGATTTGAACAGATGCTCATAATTCTTGCTAATCACTGCACACACACAAAATACACTCCGACATATAGTTTGAATGATTGAGAGTTTCAAATAAATGTCAAATCAAAAATTAACTATTGGTAATAGTTTCCAAATCATTATGACACGAACAGCAAGATGAGTCAATCTCTGTCTAGTAAACTGAAATTTCCTCCTGTCCAAGCTGCTAATTAGTTTGATTAATAATCATCTGATTAATAGAATATACCCAATCTAGAGAATGCTTCTGACATTTGAATTTCAAATTTCTTAAGACTTAAATGAGACAGTCTTGGGAATTTTAAAGATATATGTTCACTGGATTAGAACTCAAACCTTTATTCATTTTCCGTGAGGTATTTTTTCCACTAACAGTTTGAAACTTGGGTCTCTAGAGGTATTATTTCCAAATGCGCTCTCTTAGAAAAGCTTTATTGTAAAGAAAATCTTACTTATTCAATAAACCTGCTAATGCCACTGCTCCAAGTGACCTAACCACTAACAATTGATTAATCATTTAAGTAAAGGATGACATCTATTTTGAATACAATTCTATGAGGCGGCTATGAAAGATATAAGTGGAGATGTCCAGTAAATAACCAAAGGGTCAAATGAAATAATCTCATTTAGAAATACAGCTCTGAACGTCATAAAGACATCCGTGAAAACTGACGTTATTAGAATAGATAAAATGTCCATGCATATACCCAGGACTAAGTTGAGCATAAAGATCATGGATTTATGCTTCACTCATCCATTTCTTTAGTACCACTTCCTAGTCTACAGTCAACAAATTAAACGGATGGTTTAAGCTAGAGTTAGATTTTTCCCAGATAGTTCTTGTGAAAATGATGCATAGAATCAATACAGAGAGAGGTGTGATTGAAATATTTAGCTTTTTAGGGAACAATCTGAAAATGGACTTGTTAGAACAGGAAAGTGCAGCAGGTCCTTAAATAATGTCCTCTCCTTCAGCATCATTTTGTTAAATGTCATTTTGTTATTATCGTTGAGGAGGAAAATAAATAAAGCAATTCCTGGCCAGGGCCGCCGTCTGTGGGGAGGAAATTCTCTCCATGTCTGTGTGGGTTTCTCCAGGCACTCTGGTTTCCTCCCACATCTCAAAGATATGCACATTTGGTTCATTGGCATGTCTATATATTCCCAGTGTGAGTTAGTGTGTGCGTGTGTGTGTGTGTGTGTGTGTGTGTGTGAGTTGCTCTGGTGTTTTGGTATTTATTTGGAAGTTTGGAGATGTTTTTATGACCAGAAGTATGCCATAGGAACATAATCTTGTTTATGTCAATTGGCCTACAGTAACATTGGTCTTGTTACAGATCCTTCTGCTTAAAGTCAGTCTCTAAGAACCTATCAATGACCTTAGGTGAAGATTTGCTGTGAGATATCAGTGACTTCACAGACCAGGCATTTTGAGATTATCTGGGTAAGAAAGTGAAAATTATTTGAGGTTATGGTCATATTGTGGCCTGCAAAACGTAAACTCACAGGTGATACACTTAAGGGTGATGACAAGGACCAGGTAGAATTAATTGCTCATGCTCCTGTGTCCTTATAATGGTTTGTACTTACTTTTACTCTAGCACTTGTTACACTACATAGTTGATTTTATGCACCCTTCTTCTTGACACCAATGGCAGTCACTGCAGAGTAGGGAATATAACTTAATCCTATCTATTTCTAGGACATGAAATGATTTCTGGTATAGAAGGGATGATCACTATGTCCTTGAGTTGCCTCTTGAATTAATGAACTACCAACTCTTAAGTTTAATGATAAAATGTGCGTGTAGGGGTGTGTCTGTGAGTGTGTGTGTGTATGTGTGTGTGTATACAATGTACATATATATGCATGTTTCAATAATGGGTGCCATTGAGTCTGTGTGTGTGTACACCATGCACATCTGTAGGAATGTTTCAATAATGGATGCCGTTGAATATAGCTAAACTATTTTTCTATTTATATATATCAACCAGTATATTTACTCTTTGTTGTAGTTATCACATTTTCACAGCTAGATGAAAAGAAATTTAAACAGCTGGACATTTAATGGAAATTTGTGACAATTGTATATGCATTTGTGGTGTGACTGGTCCCCCACCAGGCTACTTAAGGGCATATGTTCTCTGCCTGAACCCTGAAGACTAGGCAAAGAGCCAAGGCCATGGTACTCAGCTGAGGAGCATGTGTCCCTAAGAACACAAACATATCTGAGAATATCTGAGAACCTACCAAGGAAAACAGTTCCATTGCACACACAGAAGGCGAACAGCCAGAAAATTAGCTTAAAAGCAGCTTAGGGATGGGAGGCAGCACAGATCTCTAAAGCTGTCCTGCTGTCTCAAAAGTAAATACAATCAACTCATCGACTGGCCAAGCTGGACTTGTCCAAGTCATTCATTGGTCTCTTGGCTCCTTTCCAGTTTGGATGAAGGTTTTTAAATACAAATCTAGTATTTCTCATTATAGCATTTTTCTTTATATAAACTTGAAAAATCATTGTATACTAGCTTTTCTTCTTTTATTATTCTCTTGTATTTTCCAATTGGGCATTTTTTTCTAACTATAATTTTTCTTTTTTTTTTTCATTTCTTTAGGATCTGGGAATTAGGTTCTGGGAATTTTATATATCGTCCTCAGAACTCTTGAGATTTTCCACTGAGAAAAAAAAAAACTGACATTCTTCTTAGCTCTCATGTTTTCATTGAGACAAAAGTATGTCTTATCCTCTCATTTTAACATATTCCATTATCATAGTACTCTTAAAATATTTCCAGTCTGAGCTTATTATTTATTGTAATTTAATCATCACAAGAGCTACCATGAATGTGGCAAGTTTTACTTTAAATAAATTACAGTCCATTATGTCTATGGGAAGTATTCTAACATAGTAAAATAGAGGGCAAATAGGATAAAATTTAAATTTTCCACATTTCAGCCTTAATTGGCCAACCTCTGCTATTTCTAAAGTATACAAAGCTGGAAAATATTTGAAAATTTTGTTCTGTTATTTTCATGAGTTAGATTTCATGCAGCATAAAAAGCTTAGTGGGAAGTAGTTTTATAATTACCATCTTCAGAGATAAAATAGTTATGTAACTAATAACTAATTAGAAGTCTGAAAAGTCTTCTTGGGTACATTGCTGCATAAACTAAAGAATAATTTCAGGCTGCTTTGTATTTCTAGAACAACAAACATCTGTTTAAATGTAAATAATTTGGTTAATCAAGTGATTGGTTCTCTAAGGGCCTGTCAATGAGGTAAATAACTGATTTTACTACTTGAATCATGAGTTGGTCATTGTAGGACCAAAAAGCTAATGTCTTAGGGTTCAATGATAATTGTTTATTGGCATGGTCTTTTAAAGAACAATCTGTAAAAATATTTGTATTTTCATGGCTCCTATGTTGACCCTGTGTTAGTAAAAGTTCTCTGAAATTGTGTCTTTCAATTGTGTCTGTTTTCTCATATTGGGTGAGGGTTGTAACTAACTATGAATAGCTAGGTTATATTTATGACATGTGTTGGGAGTTTATTCATGTTCAAAAATCATCGAATGTATATGACAAAAATACATCATACATAATTTGAAGTTTACGTAGACTATTTTGTTTCACGCCAAATGTAAATTAAAAACCAAAAGTTGTCAGAGAATAATTAAGGAGAATTATTGAGTAATATTGAATGTAGTAGGTAAACAGAAAACTCGTGTTTGTGTGTTTGTGTGTGTGTGTGTGGGGGGGGTGTGTGTTAGGGGAATCTATGGTTTACTGAGATTATTACATTCATGCTTCTTCCAAAAGTTAAAAATGCACTGCATATAATCAAAATCCATGGAATAAAGTGGATAAGTTGGCCCCAGAACAGCAGTTGCATTTTTTTGCATAGTATATAGGCATCAGGTAATAGGTTATAGAAGTGTAATTTCATTATTGCCTGAAACTTAATATAGATCATCTTTTGTTTCTATTTGCTTTTACAAATGGACTCCTTGTGATGCCCACTCCCAGATAACAAGATGATCTGTAGAGAAGTGAACATTTTGGCTAATCCAATAATTGTGTTAGTTACCACAGAAACAAACAACTCATCTTCTTTCTTGTTTTGAATTCTACTCTCCTTTCCATTACCCAGCATGTACACAAACACACACACTCTCTATCATTGCCATTCTAGCGATTTCACTCACAAACACACAGACACACACATATGTTTAGCTATTTATCTCTCTCTATGTCATATAGGACCAAAACTGATAATACTACACAAAAGAGAATTTGTGAGTCTCAACACAAGTAGAGCTGCTCCAGAAGCTTAGGTGATATTGCAGAGTGCATGGCCCTTTCCCAGTCCTGTGCACGTGTCATACGTCTCTCCCTGCTCATCCTCACTACCCTGATACTACTGAGTCTATTTGCAGATGTCCAGAGATGGAACCCTTGACATGACATTGCCCTTTTCCTGGTTGTCAGTATCAACACTAAGGTTTATTCAAGTATTATGGAAAGTGAACTGGGACAGTGGAGCTCTAAATATAAAGAAGGAATGAGATAACTCTGCAGTAGATTAATGCGTGATTACTTATAAAGTATCACTGCTGGGTTCTCAGAGGTAATGGAAAGGCATTTTCAAAAGAGGCGCTAGAAGATCCAGTGTGAAAAGACCACTGAGTGACATTTGCGTTGTATCAAAGAACATTTCCTGTTACACAGAAAATGCACACTGTACCTAGACTTCTTATTTTTATAATCATCAACTTACAATTTCATGGTGGGCAAGTCCAACCCAAGGCATTTACATCTCACATTTTTCATATCTCCAATTCTCCCACGTACAGAAATAACATCTGTTCCTTTGTTAACTAACACTATTATTTTTCCTCTGCTAATAACACATACTAGTTTCACAGGAAGGTAAAAGAAAGAATGTACTCATTCTCAATACGTTCCTTTTTCAGGAAAAAAAGGAAGTACTCATTCCCAAGCACATTCCCTTTTTCAAGAAAAGCATACCCTAAAACTTAAATATTTTTCTTCATTATTTTACCATCTACAATGTCAAATAACCAAGAAAATAGAAAATCTCTATTAATTTTGAAATGTCAAAAAATATTAGTGCATATAACTGGTTTATTTTAACAGAAAAAAGAAAATAATTTTTGAATACTTATTTGCTGCCACGATAAAAATTTTAAGCAAATATCAGAAGATTTTACGAAGGCTTAATTGAGCTGTTAAATTTATTTGCTGATGGACATGTATCTATGAATGGACCACAATTTAAATAAGTCATTTGTCTGGAAGAGAGGCGCAATGTAATAGCTAACTTGTTCTAAAGAAACTCTGCTACAGTATACTATTTACACTTAAGTTTTCATATGAAAATAGTGTAATCACTGTAACAGTATAAAAGAAAATACTGCTACTAGGAAATCTGAATTGAGTCCTTTTGAAAGCAAGGAAAACATTTATATGTTGTATCCACTTTCCAATAAAAATTTATATGGGTTCTGACAAATGTGCCAATTTAACTTTACTTCTCAAATATGATGTACAAAATTGGATTTAACAGTATTAATAGTAAACTTTTTGTATGCTTATTACTATATTTTATAAAATACAAGCAGCAATAGATCATTAGTCTAAATCATTCAACAACACAAATATTCTTCTAAATATGACACATAATAGACCTCATTCAGCAAAGATTACAGTGCAGCTAGATCATTATTTTTGACATTCAGCAGTCAACATCCAACTTCATTGCCGAGGATGTTTTTCCCAGTAGCTAAACACTTGAAAATAACAATTGTGGTATCAGAGAATTCATGAATAACACATGAAGCTGGAATTTACATTTCTCATTAGTAAAACTGACTGTTTTCTTCTAAAGAATGTTGTTTATTTGGGTAAATAATACAAAGCCACAGCTTTTATATGATTACTGCACAATTGGAAAGTTTTAGTAATTAACTCCTTAAACAGGGGATCTGAGAATTTAAAGGCCCACATTACCACCTGATAGCATCCTTCTTTCTCCCAAAAATAATTGTTAAAAATGAAAAAAAGAGGAAAGCTGCTGTTAGTTAATAGTTTATATAAATATGTTTGTTAGCATGAATTACACAAATACCCCATGTAGATAGGCTCAGTCTATTCTTGCATTTCTTAACATGGTCAGTCACCAAGTACAAAGCATTTTTTTTTTTTTTGCGCTGTATGTAACTGGAGAAATTCATGAATATTTATAAATACAAATGATGAATAACAACACAAAAAGCTACAATACTTCAATGTTAATCTGAAATTTCATAATACTTTCTACGACATTTGCTTATCTGCTTACGTTCCTTCCTCTAGAAGTATTCACAAATGGTCTAAAACTGAAAATTTCATTATATGTCTATTTTCTCTTTAGTCTTTTGAAGTTTTATAATAAACATTGATTTCCCACTCCATATACCACTCCCCAAGTAAAAATAACTAAATATTTTTAAATAAGATCATTATGATGATATATTTATGGGACTAAAAAGTCTCACCTTCTCATAACAGTTGCCCATAAGTTTTAAAATATCCACTGATATTTATCACTCTTTTGCTTAGAAGCAGTAAATGACTCCCCTGTCCTGCAAGATAGAATTTTATCCCCCAGTCTGTCATAGAAGGCATTTATTCCTTTGTCCCCAGTCTACATTTTAATCTTATTTCTTGATATTTCTTTTCATAATAATAAAAATAGTAGCTAACAATCATTGAAAACTTATTCTGTGCCAGACATTATTCTATTCATTTTTAGGTATTACCTTATTTATGTTTGTGATACACTATGCAGAGTTTCTCAGCCTTGGTATTATTGACACTTTGAGTAAGTTAGCTTTATGTTGTAATGAGCTGCCCTGTGCACTGTAGGTAATTAGCAGCATCTACCTGCTAAATGCCAGTAATACCCTCCCTCGAGCTATGAACAAAAAAATGTCCCCTGACATTGCCACATGTCTCCTGGGGAGAAACATAACTCCCATTTACAAACCATTGATCTAAAGTGATATTATTTGCATTCCCATTTTAGAGATGAGTAAAGTGAGGGACAGAGGTGCTAATAATGTATTCATGGTTGCCACCCAAACAGAATAAGGACTCAAACCATGCTGCCTGACTTTTGAGTCTACTCTCTTAACAATAACTGTACTTTGACATTTCCAAATGTAATCTGGGCAAGTGAAAGTTATAAGGTTGTAGGACCTCATAGTTCTAGGATTCTTGAGTAAGTTCATTGAAAGTGACATAAATAATTTCTTTGGTTCAGGGAAGAAGTTAAACATATACCTTTCTTGGTTTGCAAATGAAAATTTAGATTTCATAAGATATATTATTTAAAAATAAATAAGAGAAAAATATCAAAAGAAAAGTATACATGTATACTTAAATTCTGAATTAGATAATTAGAGATATATTAATCACCATACAGAAAACGAGACACAAAATAACTGATCAGTGAATATTATTTCCTCTGAATGCATGACCATCTTTTCTTTCCTAGTAAAGTCTATTTCCAGCTATTTCCTCTTGTATTCTTTTACGTATGCCCCAAAATTTATCCCAACTTGGATGACATCAATATTAATGATGAGGCAGGTTAGCTCAGGAAGTTAAAACACAAAATCTGGAGCCAGACTGCTGAGTTTCAAACCAGCTCTTCTGTTTATTAACTGTATGACCACATAGAAGTAGCTTAAGGTACTTAACCTTTCTGTACTTCCACTTTATTACCTGTATAGTAAAAATGAAAATCATGATTTTTGTAGAACTCTTAGTAGGAGTAAATACTTTGATACATCACAAAGAAAGTCCCATATAAGTGCTTGCTTACATATATATATAAATATATATATATATATTTATTTATATATATGTACATATATATAATTTGTATATAAATATATATAATTTGTGTTTATGTATATGCTTGTTTTATAAATATATATTTATTTCAGTTGCATAGGTGTAATATGGTATTTTCTGCAAACATCACAGCCTAGGATTTGATCTTATTACATGTATTAAATATAAACGAACAAGTTTAAATACAGGTATACACACATTGGTAAATATAGACACATACATGCATGTTAACTCTGCAATTGTGTTATTTTGTCTTTTAGGAATACTTAAAATTTGTATGCTATGGCCATTAAATTTATGTTATTATTATTATTATTATTTTGGGGGAGTAACAAATGTTACTGATTTCAAAACATTATGGAGGTTTTTCAGTTCTTACCATCCCAGAAGACATTCCCTTGTAGTAATTTGATTTTCTTTCTCACTCTTAATTTCAATTTATTTAAGAGCAAGATCAGGTTTTATTTAACCCACAGACAATATCATACTGAATGGGCAAAAGCTGGAAGCACTCCATTTGCAAACTGGTACAAAAAAAGGATATTCTCTCTGCACTCCTATTCAACACAGTATTGGAAGTTCTGGCCAGGGCAACTGGGCAAGAGAAAGACATAAAGAGTATTCAAATAGGAAGAGGAAGTAGAATCGTCTCTGCTTGCAGATGACGTGATTGTACATTTAGAAAACCTCATCATCTCAGCCCAAAATCTCCTTAAGCTGATAAGCAACTTCAGCAATGTCTCAGGATACAAAATTGATGTGCAAAAATCACAAGCATTCCTATACACCAATAATAGAAAAAACAGAGAGCCAAATCATGAATGAAATCCCATTCACAATCTCTACAAAAAGAATAAAATACCTAGGAATTCAACTTACAAGGGATGTGAAGAACCTCTTCAAGGAGAACTACAAACCACTGCTCAACGAAATAAGAGAAGACACAAGCAAATGGAAAAACACGTCATGCTCATGGATTGTAAGCATCGACATCATGAAAATGGCAATACTGCCCAAAGTAATTTACAGATTCAATGTTATCTCATCAAACTACCATAGACTTTCTTCACAGAATTAGAAAAAAACTACTTTAAATTTCATACAGAACCAAAAAAGAGCTTGTATATAGACAAGACAATACTAAACAAAAAACAGCAACAACAACAACAAAAAAACAAAGCTGAAGGTATCATGCTACCTGGCTTCAAACTATACAACAAGGCTACAGTAACCAAAACAGCATGACACTGGTACCAAAATAGGATACAGAGCAGTGGAACGGACCAAGTTCTCAGAAATAATGCCATACATCTACAACCATCTGATGTTTGACAAACCTGACAAAAACAAGCAATGAGGAAAGGATTCCCTATTTAATAAATGATGTTGGGAAAACTGGCTAGCTATACGCAGAAAACTGAAACTGGACCCCCTCCTTACACCTTACACAAATATTAACTCAATATGGATTGAAGACTTAAATGTAAGACCTAGAACTATAAAAACACTAGAAGAAAACCTAGGCAATACCATTCAGGACATAGGCATGGGCAAAAACTTCATGACTAAAACATCAAAAGCAATGGCAACAAAAGCCAAAATTGACAAATGAGATCTAATTAAACTAAAGACCTTCAGCACAGCAAAACAAACTATCATCAGAGTGAACAGGCAACCTACAACATGGGTAAATTTTTTGCAATCTATCCATCCAACAAAGGGCTAATATCCAGAATCTACAAAGAACTGAAACAAATTTACAAGAAAAAATCAAATAATTCCATCAAAAAATGGGTGAAGGATATAAACAGACACTTCTCAAAAGAAGACATTTATGCAGCCAACAATCATGGAAAAAATTCATCATCGTTAGTGATTAAAGAAATGCAAATCAAAACCACAATGCAATATCATCTAACATCAGTAGAATGGTGATCATAAAAAAGTTAGGAAACAACAGATGCTAGAGAGGATATGGAGAATTAGGAACACATTTACACGTTGGTGGGAGTGTAAATTAGTTCAACCATTGCTATTCCTTAAGGAACAGAACCATCAATACCATTTGAGCCAGCAATCCCATTACTGGATATATACCCAAAGGATTATATCTCATTCTACTATAAAGATACACGTATACATATGTTTATTGCAGCACTATTCACAATAGCAAAGACATGGAACCAATCCAAATGGCCATCAATGATAGACAGGATAAAGAAACCGTGGCACATATACACCATGAAACACTATGCAGCCATAAAAAAGTATGATTTCATGTCATTTACAGGGACATGAACAAAGTTGGAAACCATCATTCTCAACAAACTAACCCAGGAACAGAAAACCAAACACTGCATGTTTTCACTCATAAGTGGGAGTTGAACAATGAGAATATATGGACACATGGAAGGGAATATTGCACACTGGGGCCTGTTGGTGGGTGGTGTGCTAGGAGAGGGATAGCATTAAGAAAAATACCTAGTGTAGATGACGGGTTGGTGGGTGCAGCAAACCACCATGGCACATGTATACCTATGTAACAAACCTGTACGTTCTGCACATGTATCCCAAACTTAAAGTATAATTAAAAAAAATAGAATATACGTAATATGTAAAAGAAATTTTGACCCTAGACTCACACCATACATAAAAATCAGTTCTAGATGATTGTGTATTTAAGTGTGAAAGGCAAAAATATAAAGCTTCCAGAAGAAAATGTAGGAAAATAGCATCATTTTTATAATGATTTGTAACTGAATTGCATTGTTGTCAGAGAAATTGATCTGAAAATAATTTTTTTGAAATTTGTTGAAACTCTGTGCTTTTAAAGCATATCCACACATTATTTGACATTCCTCTCATTAACAAGTAGAGTCTTAATTTTGCTCCCATTGAATATTGATGTCTTCAGTGACTTGCTTTTAACAAATAGAATGTGATAAAGGAAACGCTACATGACTTTTGAGGATAGGCTAGAAAAGGAGATACAGCTTCTGCCTGGCTCTCTATCCTGGCACCCAACCTTGGAATCTAGCCACCATCCCAAGTCAGGGAATCACATAGAAAGACCACATTTTGGTGTTCTGATTATAGTGCCATGGAGATTCCATCGAAGAGCTAGCATCAACTAACAAACAGATAAGTTAGCCTTTGAGCCATCCTAGCTAATGCTAAGTAGGACAAAACAGAAAATCTGGCCTACTAAACCCTGCCTAAATTATAGATTTATGAACAAAATAAATGTGGTGATTGTTTTAGGCCAATAAAAATGTATACAGTATGTAGAAAAGTTAACTTTTCATATGTATGTGTATAACACATATATTGATTTTTCTGAGAAGTAATATGTAAGAGTATTTTTATGGTAGGAAAACCTAGGGATCTCTGAAAACATTTCTGAATCATTAGCATAGGGCTTATTTTTAAAAGTTAGGTAAGCCTTACTAGTCAACATTTCTGAAGTTAACAATATTATTTCTAAGAGTAAATAACAAAAATGCATCATTAAGTAAATAACCGAATGCAATATTAAATAAATTTTTTCTGGCTTAAATCAAAGCAGTCACACTCAAGCAGAAAATAAGTAGCTTGAGATATATAAAAAGAAAAATCTGCTTAATGCAGGATTATGCAAACTAAAAATGGAAGCCAAAGATTACTAGCATTCGTGTAAACTCAACATTTTAACATTTTTCAGAATATACAAAAGGTATTGGAATGTTGGAAAAATCAGGCTAGAAATGAGTTTATTCATTTACAATAATCCTGTGTAGATAGAAAGTGCACAGACCTAGAATCAATAGTAATGCCTTTTGCTCATTCCATCATAAACTTCAATGGATGGCACATTAAACTCCAAATGGACTGTTCCTAAACTTTCTTAATAAAATGTCACATGAATTCTTTGTTTGTCTCTTTAATCCTCAGCAATATTTTCAGTTTTCAGAAAGGTAAACTACTTGCTAAATGCATGCGTTCTTTAAATAAAAAGAAAATATCACTTAGAACTATCATATTTTATGGAAACACACATTATTTCATATTCTTAAAGGAAGCAGCATAGATATTTATCATTAAGGATTAAAAAAACTATTATGAATTCTATTTATCTTTATCAATGAGGTTTTCCAATTAAAATGACAACCTTTGATTAATATAGAGCCTCATTATTGTAACTGGGCAATAAATTCAACGTTCCATGTTGTCATTTTACTATTAATTATAGTCACATTTTTATACAAAAGAAATAAACATATGTTAAAGATTCATTTACTCTTTTTAATTAAAAATTCCCAACCCAATACATAGAGTAAAAAACGATTAAATAATTAACTTTTTTGTTCTTTGGAGATCTCTGTGCATTTTAATTTACATGTTGATTATGTAGCCAGGAAAAGTCTCCCATGTTAAATTTGATTAAGCAAGACAGAAAGTTCCTTAAAATGAATAGATAGCTGAAACTGGAGAACGCATTTTGTCTAATTGTTTTAATGAACGACCCTGATGAGACTTGTTTAGTACAAAAGCCCCCCTGACCTTTTTATTGACTATGAAACAGAATACTTCTAATATCTGAAGAGTTTTACTCCATTTTTGCATTTTTTAAAAGCCAAACACTCAAGCCGCTTAAATACTTGAGAAAATAATGGAATGGGTAAAAGATCTAGGCATTTGTCAGCTCAGCTGTGAAACCATCACTCCTTGTTTATTGAAAAACTCTCATGTTGAGGCCACCTGTGTTTTTTAATTACATCGTCTGCATCTCAGACTAAGATAGACATTGTGTACAAGAAGTACAAATTATATAACTCATAATATTGTGGGTAAGGGATAGGGCTTATGCATGAGGAAAAAAACAATATAGTATAGTCTAACATGTGTGATGTTTGTATGTGTCATAGTGCTCAAAAAGGACTTTGATGGTTTGGTATAAAAATATGATCCCCTCCTCTGTGGGAAGTATATTGTCTGTCAATGAGATGCATAACTTTCCTGTGTCACCACAATATATGAATTTTACTCACCTAATCATCCAATACATTGAAAGAACAGTACAGCTATTCACAAATTATGTAAATTAATTCATTTCAGCTAAAGTCATTATGAAAATCTTTGTGCCTAGGTTGTATCTCAACAGTATGCATGTGTGTGTGTTGTTATTTATAAATTATACCTATTTAAAGAAAAAAAAACTTTCCACATGGATAGAAAACCTAACCACCATCATAGTTTGTCGATAATTCAGTACGTTTACGGTATATATAAAAGAATATTTTGTATAATTTTAAGACAATAATCATTGATGCCAATATGTGATCAAGTTGCCATTAAAATGCAGACCAGAAGATAATAAAAGGAGAATGATAATTTGATGTAATTTTGATGTTGAAAATACTATATGCAGGGCAATCATAAGCTTGTAAAGCCAAAATATATTTTTATGTTTACCTATTAGAAAATACACCCAAACATTACCAATAGTAATCTTTGTTTAATGGATTTACAAATTGATTTTTGGGTTTTTTTTTTTTTGGTAAATTCTTCTATATGTTTTAAAATTTCCACAGTGTGCCTTTATTTTATTACATTTATTTAAATATGTTTTTAAATCAATACATCTTCTTGGTAAAACAATCATCAAATGTAGAGGGAAGTTTTTGAAAATCTTTTTTTGTTGTTTGTTTGTTTTTGAGTCTTGCTCTGTCGCCCAGACTGGAGTACAGGGCCACAGTCTTGGCTTTGAAGAGAGGAAATCTTCAAACCCTTCACTCTTTCATTCCTCAACAAACTTGATTTCTCAATGTTCTGGAATGTGTTTCTTGAGAATGAAAAATGCTATAAACCTCTCCATACCTTCTCAACTCAAACAACTTTAATATACTCTATAGTCACAAATTAACAAGAGAATATGATGTAAACGTTGGGATATGGTATAGCAACGTTCACAATTTTTGGTATTCAAGTGACTGCCCAGGGCAAAGAAAGAACGTGACTAACAGATAATTGCTAGCAATGCAGTGACTAAGGAAGAAGAAAAAAAATATTTCCCATGAAGCAAACTGGCTTCTCTGTAACTAATTAAGAATGGCAAGGAGAAGATGGACATTATTATCTTAATTTTGTACCTAGAGAGAGTAAACATTTTTTTCAAGGTCTCAAAGCCAATAATCATTATGACTTGAATCCAGGGTTGTCTTACTGCAAACTCTGTTTATATTTTAATATTTCATAACTTTCCATTAAACTAAAAGAACACCTTAAAGATAACCACGGTCCAAGAGGCTAAACTAGGCATGCAACTCTCACTACATCATTTTTAGAAGTGTTCTATTAACAACTTGCTTGGTCATTTAAAGGTCCTCTGTTACTCATTAATTTCAATAAATTGGGATTCTCTGTACCTAGGTGTCTTTTAACTTGTAGGGAAATGTATTCCTCAGTGATTTATTTCGAGCCAACACTTAATACTACTTAAACATCTATCCATTTGCATACCATGCACTGCATACCTTTATCTAGGTATGCAGAATCTATCAAAACTAGATATTATTGTACATAATTTGTCATTTCCTTTTTTAGATGCTAACAGAAATCACAATTCTTTGAAATAGAAAGGAATGAAATTTTATGTAACATTCTGAATATCTCATATAAATTCATGACTTCTTAGCATCATTCAACATAGGGATAGGCATTGTACTCAAGACAGCTCTCAGAGGAAAGAAAGGGTTAGAATTAGAAAAATGCCAAAAAGATGACTAAAAGGAAATCCATTTGCTATTGAGAGAAGGGAAAACACTAAATCAAAAAGAGGTCACAGGTTACACATCAGAAACTATTTGAGTGATATATGTGCTAAGCTGTTTACACAGATAAAGTTAAAGAGATATTTGGGAACTGCAGGCTTCATTTTGTACCAGGTATTCATGCCAGTGCCTTCACAGGCTTGTTGTAAAATTAAATGAGAATGCATAGAAAGCACTTATCACACTGCCTGGTTCATATTAAGTGGTCAATAAATGCTAGCTCTCATTTTTTTTATTGTAGTCATTATTCTAAAAGACTGAGATGAACAATTTGCAGGCATATTCATTAATGGATTAATGAAAGAAATAGAGAAATGTTTATATCCCCCAAAATTTCATTGAATTTGCATGGTAGTTATCTAGACAATTCAGTTGAGAACGTTCACTGGAGACAGGGATTATTTGGTTTGGCTGTCATATACTCAGATAATTAGTTGGATAATTGACAAATTTTCTTTTCTTTCATACCAGCCAGCAGCTTGGAATGGATTTGTGATAGTGAAATCAGCGGACTTCCTATGATACTGCTAATTGATTAAAAAATAGGTTTGTTTTTCTTTTTTTCCTAAAAAAACAATTGGAGACCTCATAATGTTTTTAATTACCTAGAAAGAATATAGAAATACTTTAAATCTGGTCATGTGTTATAATTATTAATTCTAAGTAATGTATGTCTTAGAATATTAAGAGCACATTGATTTTTGTCAGGGCACAAAAGTCACAAGAAACTGTATATACTGAAAATGCAAGGACATGGTTAAAAATGTGTCATTTTTATAATCGTTTTTGAATGTGTTGCTGATGAGAATAGTGTGGCAGCAAGGTCATGTTGACCCCATAGTTATTTTTCTCTGCTAAAATTATCCAATTGCCATTAAGGCTTATAAATTAGTCTCTCATGAAATTAATTTAGTTATAGCAGTTCTGTGGGTCCTAGTTATTGCTACTGAATTGGAAAATGTCACTCTCCTGTAGCTGTGAAGCTGTGATATAGATTCAGATCTGACTGCCTCATATAGCTCACCCCCAACCTCTCACTTATAAAAGAGTAAAGAATAATCCTCTTATTACTGTATGTATGTGACTCCCTTTATGAAGGCTGTAGGCCTGCCAATCACAGTGAAACTAGAACTGAGTAGGAGCATCCTAGGTCAGCAGCAGGCTTGGAATGTTTTCTTTTTGCAGTTATTATGGAAAGAACAAGTTGGGCAATTGACCAGCTCCCTGCAGATAAGATGGCTCTCCCCTATGGAGAAAACCAGGGAGGGAGAAGGGCCCGAAGCCAGGTAAATTGCCTGCAAAGTGGCTCTAGCCATTTGAGGCTGAAGTGTGACATTCCTGGGGAATAGAACGAGGCTTTTGGCCTGGTAAGTTACTTAAATGTTACAGGAACAGAAACCTGTTTTTTCTAAGCCCAGTGGTTTTTAAAGCCTCTTCTACATTACTCATTCCTCTTTGTTCTTTTATATATTTAGTATGATTCTTTTGAAAATGCCAGCTTTCTTCTGATGGGAAACAAAGAAAAATAACATTTTTCATAAATAGGTCTTGCAGTATTTTTTTAAGTTAGAGTCTTGCTCTGCTGCCTAGGATGGAGTGCAGTGACAAAATCACAGCTCACTGTAAGCTCAAACTCCTAGGCTCAAGTGATTCTTTCACTTCAGCCTCCAAAGTAGCTAGGACTACAGGTGGAGACCACCATGCCCAGATATTTTTGAGGATAGTATAGCCCAGGGGCCAAGAGAGGGTGATGAGAGCAGTATTTCATGTGACTAAACCTTAAGAAGGTGCCACTTAAGGGAAAAGAGTTAGGATTTGGTGACTATTAGTTTAACTAACCCTTCCTGCCAATGAATAATTTAGAGGAACTTATTTCATTCTTTTCCAGGGACACTTGTATAATGCTAGCCAGTCTTCCTCTGAAGCACAGTTTAACTACAATAATGTGTGTACTATGTATATGTACATGTGTATACGTGTGCATCATATGTGTCTGTAAATTGTATTTATGTCAATAGGTTTCAGAAATTGGGAGTATATCATAATATGTGACACCTTAGGAACCAAAGTGATGAACACAAATGCTAGGTCTACTTCTCTCGGCTTCAGTTTTCATCAGTATAATGAGTGTATTAACAGTGTAATTGACGTTGGGTAAGAATAATTAAGAATTCATTTCTTTGTAAAGAACTTATAACAGTGCTTGGCACAAGTAAGTGTACAAGAAATATTAAATGCAGTTATTATTATCTATTATTCTGTTTAATTAAGTTATTTACTTGTTAAGTTTATGCAACTTTTCATTAACATAAACCCTGAAAATACCAAAATGTTATATAAATCTATGTCCTAAGGGTGAACATTTACTATGTATTTAGCTAAATATGGGACTGTGAGTTTCGGTAATTGCAGAAAAGGAAATTCAATCCAATATTCTAATTAGCAACTATTATAAAATCAGGGAAACATAAGAGGGAAAGAGAAAGCTTATGTGCTTTAAGACTTCAGAAAACTAACTTAGAAGTGAAGAAGTGTGGAACTAAGAACTGAGAATAATTCTAAAAACATGAAGCTTATATTTGAGGCAGTTTAATTGTTTTCCTGAGGGGCCTCTGCCAATTCAGAAGCCCACAGAGATAAGGTAGGCAGAATTGTTGCTATTCTTACAAGGGTGGGAAAGTAACTGGAAGTCTAAGATCTGCCCAGGTGGGGAGGGAGCTGATCAACTCCCCATAGTTTAAAACAAGAATCCAAAGGGATGGCTATAACGTAAGAGTGAATAAGCAATGGCTCAGCTTTCCTAGGGGAAGAATCCCATCTTCAAATCATCTCAGTGGTTAAAATCGAATTGGATTTCCCAAAGACTTCTACCCCATCTGGAGGATTGGATTGTAAATCCAATGTGAAAAACATAGCATTATCCTTGCCACATTATTCTTTCATTTTTTTCTTCAAATATAATTTCCAGTCCACAATTTAAAAAGACCAAATATGCAATAAAGAATGACTATGTTATTGAAAAATCTCAAGACATAAACACAAAAGACAACTGGAGCAGATCCACAAGAGTCTTCGAAATTGGAGTTACTAGCAACTGAATTTTAACTAAACATACTTAATATCTTCAGGAAAATAGAATACATATTTGAAGATTTCAACACAAAATAAGTAGAAATTATAGAATCATATACTTTGTGGTAAGGTTTCAAAACATATTATACAGATCTGAAGTGAGAATTCCTGAATTGGAGCATAGTTCAGAAGAAAATATCTTAAATATAGCATGAAGAGGAAAAAACTACACATACACACACACACACAAATAAGATAAAAACCTAAAGGATAGAGCGAGAAATTCTAGCATACTTGCAACTGAAATTTTAGAATGAGAGACAGGGAAGCACAGGACAAAAGCAGCAATTAAAGAGAGTAAATATTCTAAAATTAGCAAAGATATCAAACCACGTAGTAATGAAACAGTATCAATTAGAATAAAACAATCCATAAGAAAACACCAAGAACAACAAAAAACACTAATGAACATATAGTGTAAAACTAAGAAAAAAACTATAAAAAAATTTTAAAACAGCCAGATTTAAAATGACATATTATTTTCCACAGAGCAGGAATTAAAGCAACGTGTAGATCCTCAACAGAAACAACAAAAACTAAAGTAATGAAAGCATATGATCACCTACTTAAAGAAAATAATTAACAGCATAGAATTCAATACATAAAATAGATAACATTTTTCAATACTTATGAAATACATACCTTTTAAAACAAAATGGAAGATTTGACTTCTGAGTAAATAATAAATTAAGGCAGAAATCGAGAAATTCTTTGAAACTAATGGCAACAAAATACAGCATACTAGAATATATGGGACAGGGCTAAGCCAATGTTAAGAGGGAAGTTTATAGCATTAAAAGCCCATATTAAAGGTTAGAAAGATCTCAGCTAACAACCCATCACCACAACTAGAAGAACTAGAGAAGCAAAAGCAAACCAAACCAAAAGCTAGCAGAAGACCAGAAATTAACAAAATCAGACCTGAACTGAAGGAAATGAGACATAAATAATCATACAAAAGATCAAAAAATCCAGGAGTTTGTTTTCTGAAAACAAATAAGATAGACAGCTAGCTAATCAACTAAAGAAGTAAAGAGAGAAGATTCAAATAAACACAATTAGGAATGACAAAGGGGATGTTACCACTAACCCCAAAGAAATACAAAAACAACAACAACAACAACAAAAAAAAACAAAGACTATTATAAATATCCCTAGGCACACTAACTAGAAAATCTAGAAGAAATCGATACGTTTTGGGACACATACAACCTCCCAAGTCCAAACCAGGAAGAAATTATCCTGGCCATTATCCTAAGCTAACACAGGAATAGAACACCAAATACCACATGCTCTCATTTATAAGTAGAGCTAACAACAAGAACATATAGACACAAAGAGAGAAGCAGACACTGGAGCCTACTTGAGGGTGGAGGGTGGGAGCAGGGAGAGGATCAGAAAAAAAATGCTTATTGGGCTTTGTGCTTATTACCTGTGTGACGAAATAATCTTTACACCAAACCCCTGTGACACACAGTTTACCTATGTAAGAAACCTGCACATGTACCCCTGAACCTAAAATACAAGTTTAAAAATATGGAAGGTTTGTTACCAGAGACTTTCTTAAATATAAAGATGGAGAATGACTGAAAGTAAAAGGTTAAGGAAAATATATATTACATCAAAGCCAGACCGCCTCCCAAAATGGTATAGATAAGTAGATATGCTATTATCAAACAAATTAAAATGAAATAGAGCCCTGCCATAAGTCATCCATTATGTGTAATGAAGTAACTTATCTCCTATGCATCCTGAATGTTATTGGTTAAGAATTCTGTTTAGAGGGATTGAGAAAATAGTTACTCAAATCATTTTCTTTAGGTCTTAATTTCTTCAACGTAGGCCAAAATGAAGTAGGCTGCTTTAGGTTATGAAATAATACCAAACAAAAAAAGAAGGGTAATTTAAATGAATGTTAGAGCTAATTCACCATAAAGATAATGCATCTAATTTCACATCCATCTAATAACATAGCCTGAAATCATAAACAGCAAAAATTGAAATAAATTATTAACTCTAAAGTCTGAGTGAAAGAGTTTAACAAACTCTCAATTATGTTAAAACAAACAAAAATGATGAGGATATTGAATATATTAAAATATAGCTAATGAACTTTAATTATACATATGTGATGTAGGATTCAAATTATAAACATAGAAATTTACCAAATGCCTGATTAAAAAGTAATGTCCTAAACATTTCAAAAACATTGAAATCACTGAGTATCTTCTCAGACAGTCCACAGTGCAATTAAACTAAAAATAAGAAAGTATAACTGTAAAATTCCAAATTGAGAAATTAACAATCCCCTGGGCATAGTGGCTCCGCCTATAATCCTAGCACTTCTGGAATCCAAGGCGAGAGTTGGAGACCAGCCTGGCCAACCTGGGGAACTCTGTCTCTCCTAAAAAGACAGTAAAATTAGTGGGGTGTGGTGGTTCGAGCCTGTAGTCCCAGTTATTTGGGAGGCTGAGGCAAGAAAATTGCTTGAACCTGGGAGGCAAAGGTTGCAGTGAGCAGAGATGGTGCGACTGCACTCCAGCCTGGGCAACAAAGCGAGACTCTGTCTCAAAAAATAATAACAATAATAATAATACTCACTTTAAAAGAATATATGCAACACCATAAAAATTAAAAAGAAAATGTTATCTAGACATTTATTATTAAAATATAACATATCAAATCTCATGGAATGCATCTTGACAGACTTAAAATATCTTACCTTAATACATATATTAAAATTTTAAAATGCTAAAATATTTAAGAAACCAAACTGAGTTCACAAGAAGTGATAAGAAAACAGCATCTTAAATAACAAAAAATGAATAAAATTATAAAACTAAGTAGAAATTAATATATTATAGAAAGCATAAACATACAATAAAATAAGCTTTTGATAAAGTCTCGTGTATATGTATATAGAAGCACCCTAGTACCAGCCATGTCTTCTCAGTTATGTACATAGTTGCTTGGAGCACCAAACCCTCCCATGATAAGTCAAAGGCTCACGTTTTAGCCATAGGATGTGGCAAGGTAGTGTCAAAATTCTTAAAAACAGTATTCATGGTTGGGAAGCTCCTGCCTATAATCAGAGTGGACTCCTTATCAGGACTGGTTGTATTAAGCACTGGTACACAGCTAGTTTCCATGTAGCTTTGCAGGAAGCCAATTACTTTTAATAAATTGCAATATCCATTAATAATCATCATTATTACCATTTAATTAATATTAGTTTAATAAAACACATTACTAATATTTATAAGAACAATAATTTAGTAGAAAGGGGAGCATCTGAATTCTGACAAAGGGTGTCTGCAATAGTGAATAAATACTATAAAAAGCATTTTACTTCGTAACAGATTGAAAATTATGAGAATTTTTTTCAAACATTCAGCAGAAGATTCTAGCCAGTTCAATAAGACAAAGAAAATAAGCATAAATTATTAGAATGGGAATGAAAAAAATAACAATCCCATATTTAGCAGGTAAAATATTTGTTTGTGTAGAAAATCCACAGGGAACTACTGACATTTTAGAATTTAAAAGTGAGCTTAGCATGTTTGCTATATACAATTTCAATATGAAATAAGAATAAAATTTTCTAATTCTTAGAGGTACATGTAACAAATATATGTCAAATTAAAAAGATAAAATTTTATTGAGAGAAAGACACACATGAGAGAAGAATAAACATAGTTGTTCATGGATTGGGTGGATATTGAAAAGAAGTCCATTCTCTCTCAGATTTATGTATAGGTTCAATCAGTTCCAACCAAAGTGATTACACAATTATATTTAGAAATTGATAAGCTGATATAAAGATTTACATGTAACTTAAAATGGCCAAGAATGTTTAAAAAGAGATCTGAAGAACAAGAAGTCACTTGTAAAAAATTAAGACAGTCACATTGGTGCAAGGATAGACAAATGGACCAAATTAAACTTAAAAGAGAAGAAACAGTCCACAGTCCATCCATATGTAAATAATTTTAATTGGCACTAAAGATGGCACTGTGGAGTGATGGGACTGTTTTATTATAAATGATGCTGGGCGAATTATCTACTGTAAAAATGAAATGTGAGTTTTTAAAATGATTATTCATAGAGTTGTGTGCTTTTTTATAGGTGTCTTATGCTTCAATTAAAAATTATTGATTGGAAGGAGTGATTTTGAGTTCTTATTAGGGAAACTAGAACCATGCGATACAATTATACTCTTAAGTCCAATTATTTGGCCTTAATAGGAAGAGTTTACCCTGCCTTCATAATAATTACATAAACAAATCAAAATCATAAAAAGTTTCAGGATAAAACCTTTCAAAAATACGTGATATTAACACCTGAGACATTTTCAAAAGGAAAAAGCTCTTCAAAGAATCATTGTGCTTTACTGAAAATGTAATGATAAAAGGATGAGTAAATAGATGGAGTAAATTCATTCAATGAGTAAATTCAGCTGACAATCTGTCTTTATCTGATTGTTTTATTGTTACATAAAAGAACACGAAGAATTGATAAACGGCAAATATATAGTTAGAAAGAGGGTCTGTTAGTCCCAGCAGGAGTTCTTTCAATAGAATCCAGATGAAAGTTAAAAAAAATAGAGGTGATTTTCTTCAATTCAGTCCAATTTAACTCAATTCAGCAGACATTTTTTGAGTGACTCTATCTATAAGGTCATGTGCTACGTAATAATTTTCTTAGAAAAAATACTGGAAAAAATTGAGATTTATAAGAGTTTCATTTTGGATTCTTTACTCAGTTTTTATTCAGGCTAGTGTTTTATTTTTTATAAGCTACAGGCAAATTCTTTTTTTTTCCTTTTATGTTTGCATTAACAGATTATAAATATATTACATATTATATATTATTAATATATGTATTTAGAAAAGACAACCTGACAAGACACAAAAATATCAGAAAAGTTGGAGATTAAACTGTATTTGGCAATAACCCAAACATCTATGTACTATTACATGTCTTAACTAAGTTTCCAGATTGGATATTTGTACTCTTTTTGAATTTATGTATGAATTATGCTTTAGTAAAACATCAGCCAAGACAAAATTCTTCTCCTATTCATCACATTTACTTGTATATTCATCTCTTATATCACCTGGGTATTTGGATGTTTTGCTTATTTGTTTTTCCTCTCTCTATTTGGGTAGGAGAATTAGCTTTTCTTAAAAATATCAGACCAAAGAGTTTTTAATATATTTTTTAAAAGTCTGATAGATACACATTATCAACTATGGTCCATAATGATAAGAACATGAATATCTCTATACACTTTTGGACAACAATAAAAACAGAAGTATATTAAATAAATTAATCACACAATTGTACATCAAATTGAAAATTAGTTGTATAATGAAAACACCGTAACCAATGAATGACTTATTTACTTATACTTTCAAGTGAAAATAACAAGTACAAAGTGATTTAATGATCCCTGTATTAGAATCATCTGTGAATTGCTGTTTTTAGTCTTCTTCTTCTTCTTCTTTTTTTTTTTTTTTTNTAGACTTTTCTGTTCTCCATTTTACAACACTCACCATTGACCACTGTTTCTAGGAAATAAATACACATGTTCATCTTTTTCTTTTTTTTTTTTTTAGAGGCGGAGTCTTGCTCTGTAGCCCAAGCTGGAGTGCAATGGCACAATCTCAGCTCACTGCACACTCTGCCTCCCAGTTCCCAGCAATTCTCCTGCCTCAGCCTCCCAAGTAGCTGGGATTACAGGCTCCCGCAACCACAACCAGGTAATTTTTGTATTTTTAGTAGAGACAGGGTTTCACCATGTTGGCCAGCGAATTGCTGTTTTGAAGAGTCAATATTAAGGACAAACTGATCATCCAGACCCACTAATGTGTTAAACTTGTATTGCTCCTTTTCTCAGTTACTATTAAAGGAATATTTGTTTTGTAATGGTGATATTTCTATCCTTATGATTAAAAAGAGAAACAGTTTATACTAGATAGTCACTTATTCAAACCCCAATCTATATATAAGTAGTCATTTATCAATACCATAAAGTTTATATAAAGATCACATTGTAAAATAAAATATGATTGTTATTGGATTTCCCCAATGTTTTCTCTTTCTAGATATTCTCTGATGAGCTTTGTGAGAATCTATTATTCTATCCTTTGAAAAATTGCTTCTATATTCAGTCTAAGGTATAGGGAACAACATGTCCCTATTTTACATCTCAAAATACTGCCCCTGATCCAAATAGAACTGTGGTCTGAATATATATCTACATAGTTTGAAACGTAGCTCTAAACTTGTCCTCAGTGCCTAAAATCAGTTCAGATAATCATTTTCTTCCCCATTCTTCTTGCTCTTTTTTACCCCTTTCTCTGAACACTTAGGCTACTTGGTCTTCATCTGTGTTCCTTATAAATTTATATGTTATGATTACTTCAATTTGTGTTTCTCCTCCACTTATTCAATACCAACTCTAGAGACATTGACATTTATTGTTAGCTTAATTCTATAGTGGTATGGACACTGGCTGCATTGTATAACACGTTTATAAACATAGGCCTATGTAAAATACTCAGGAACTGTATCTTTTAATTGATGTTTTCCAGAGAAACAGAACCAATAGGGTTGGTGGGTGTCTTTATTGGCCATTTTTACATCTCCTTTAAAGAAATGTCCCTTGTCCATTTTTGAATTGGTTGTTTTTATTGTTGCTGGATTTTATAAATTCTCTGTATATTCTAGATATTATTCTCTTATCAGATTTGTAATTTGCAAATATTTTCTCCCATTCTGTATGTTGCCCTTTAAATCTGTTGATACTGTGTTTTGATTCACAATGTTTAAAAAACTGTTATGAAGTCTTGGTCTAATTTCTTCTTTCGTTGCCTGTGCCTTTGGCGTAATATCCAAAACATTATTGCCAAATTTAATATTTTTAAGTTTCATCATGTTTTCTTCTAAGAGTTTTATAGTTTAAGAAATTGTATCAATTTTGTGTTAATTGTTACATGAATGGTATTATGTAAGGTCCAACAAGAGATGCTGTCAAGGCTGTGGAGAAATAGGAATGCTTTTACACTGTTGGTGGCAGTGTAAATTAGTTCAACTATTGTGGAAGACAGTGCTGTGCTTTCTCAAAGATTTAAAACCAGAAATACCATTTGACCCAGCAGTTCCATTACTGGGTATATACCCAAAGTATTATAATATAACTCTGCTATACTATATTCTACTATACAGACACATGTACATGTATGTTTATTGCATCACTACTTAACAATAGCAAAGACTTGGAACCAACCCAAATGCCTATCAATGATAGACTAGATAAAGAAAATGTGGCACAGATACAGCCTGGTATATTATGCAGCCATAAAAAAGAATGAGATCATGTTCTTTGCAGGGACATGGATGAAGCTGGAAGCCATCATCCTCAGCAAACACAGGAACAGAAAACCAAACACCATATGTTCTCACTAATAAGTGGGTGTTGAACAATAGAACACATGGACAGAGGGAGGGGAACAACACACACTGGGGCCTGTCACGGGGTGGGGAGAAATGGAAGGGAGAGCTTTAGGATAAATACCTAATGCATGCAGGGCTTAAAACCTAGATGCTGGGTTGATGGGCGCAGCAAATCACCATGGCACATGTATACCTATGTAACACATCTGCACATTCTGCATGTGTATTCCAGAACTTAAAGTAAAAAAAAAAATTTTTAAAGAAAGAAAATTAAACTTTTGCATCTAATAATGCGGTGACACTGGAAATCAAACTCTCTGTTCCCCAGGGATTGCTGGTTTCCGTTATTGTTTCTTTTTATTTATTTATTTTTGCTGTTGTATTTTTAAAAATTGTCTCTGCTGTGTCAGTGTCAAGAATCAGTATGCCATGTAAACTTAATTCTTTTTATGTCTTTTCTGAGCCTGTGCCGTTTCCTGGGCATGCGTAGTTACTTTCTAATCTTCCTTGTATATGCCGTCGCCTTTTTTTCTTTTGAGACCGAGTCTCGCTCTGCCGCCCAGGCTGGAGTGCAGTGGTGCGATCTCGGCTCACTGCAACCTCCACCTCCCGGGTTCAAGTGATTCTCCTGCCTCAGCTTCCCAAGTAGCTGGGATTACAGGTGCGTGCCACCACGCCCAACAGGGTTTCACCGTGTTAGCCAGGATGGCCTGGATCTCCCGCCCCGAGATCTACCCGCCTTGGCCTAACAAAGGGCTGGGATTACAGGTGTGAGCCACCGCACCTGGTTGCAGTTGCCTTTTAATGTCCTAGTCTCTAATGTCTGGAAAAGGGTTCCAGCCTCCAACATTTTCCGGAAGTAACTTCAGTCAAGGGGAAGAGCTTCCAACAGCGTGGAGAAGTAAAGCAACAATATCCACCCATCTTTTTCTCTGTACCTCAGTGCTCAGAAGTAGCAATTAGTAATCAGAGAAAAAAATCCCAGCTATTTGGTTAAGAGGATTTTTTTTTCCCATCCTACCATGTGCCAACTGTATACAGGTTGCTCTAGAAACATGCACTGCTGCATGAGGCTGAGGGGTTGAAAATAGATAATTGCTATTGTACTAAGAGCTGAATTGACTAAAACTAACCATAATTTACTATCCGATCCTTACTGAGAAGTTCCATGCTTTTAATAGACTCCAGAGACCCAAAATAGTTACATCTCACCCACTCTGCCATAATAATCCTTGTCTCGGTCGGGAGACAGATTCCTTGCTCTTCCTATTCGACTATATTCCCAAAATCCTCCCTCGAATTATTTTCATATACAATAGATTCTTACCTCAATTCAATACGTAGAATCATTTTTTTTCTTATTAATTTTGAATTCTGGCATTAGAATAATAAAATTAACTCAAAATTATATATGCATATATGTGTATCTATCTATGCATGTGTTTTTATAGAAGCATAAATAGACAATTGATTAACAATTTAAAATTGGTGACATTTCCTGGCAATCTACCTCAATTTTCATTTTAAGGTAATGTCTATACAATGCTAAAACAAATGTCATGCAAAACTAGGTCGACTGAATTATTCACTTCTCAGTCAGTTAGCTTGGAATCACATAAGAAACCACAGGTGCTTGATGCTCATTGGCTCTGAAGGAACCAGGGGTTGTGTCATTGGAGAATCTTTTATAATCTGTGGAAGCATACTATGATACTCAGGGCACATTAACTGTGACATCTGACTTCAGGTGCAAGATACAGATGTAGATGTCTGTTCATTAACATCCTGAAAATACCCAAAGTTCCTCTGACAGTCAGATCCAGAGATTTTCTGAGTGACAGAATTTTTGCACACACATTTTAGTACTATGACAAAAAAGGCAATTTTTTTTTCTTCAAGGAAAAATAAAACACTGAAACCTCTCCTTGTCAGAGTCAAACATGGACAGTGGATCCAAAATACTAATTATAGCTGAATTGTTAGCTGGGACTTGCTAAAGGCACTGGTCTGACTCATCTCTGCACCATCTACTTCGTGCTGCTGGATGAATGTCAGTCTCTCAATTGGCTAAACTTTACATTCCTGGGGAAGGCTTACAAGGGCTTTCAGCTCATGTAAGAGCACGCTGATGATTTTTGTAAGATAATGTCACCGATAAAATAGCCCTCTTGTTTGTGTTGAGCACCTTGGCAGCCTGTTTTGCTGAACAAAAGCGGACTCTTGCTGTGTGCAGTCCATCATATTGTGAACCGTGCAATCTACATTACTTCAGGGATGCTTTGCCAACAATTCTTTTGATTCTACTGGATGGCCCAATTACACATCTTGACTTTCTGCTGTCAGGTAGATGTTATTTCAGATTTCTGAATTATTGCTTGCTTAGAGAATGCTTCGGTAAGTTGTGTGTTACTCCTGCACAAAATAAATAAATAAATAAATAAATAAATAAATAAATAATTTTTTTAAAGATTTATAAATTTCTCTTTCTTTTCTTTGCCTCTTTCTTTCTTTCTCTCTCTCTTTCTTTCTTTTTTTTTGTCTTTCCTTCTTTCCTTCTTCTTTCTTATGACAGAGTCTCACTCTGTCACCAGGCTGAAGTGCAGGGGTGCGATCTCAGCTATGCCTTGGGTTCAAGAAATTCCCCTGCCTCAGTCTCCTGAGTAACCAGACTACAGGCTCACACCACCACGTCAGGCTGATTTTTTTGTATTTTAGTAGCAACAGGGTTTCACCATGTTGGCCAGGATGGTCTTGACCTCCTGACCTTGTGATCCACCTGCCTTGGCCTCCAAAAGAGCTGGGATTACAGGTGTGAGCCACCATGACCGTCACAAATTTCTTAATATGCTTAGAAATTAATGTTCGAAACACTCTGGATCCAAGCACTCAAGTGGTAGAATTAAACAGTTTAAATTTTGCCAATCAGGGGACTTATGTCTGTAATCCCAGCACTTTGGGAGAACAAGGCAAGAGGATCACTTCAAGCCAGGAGGTTAAGACCAGCTTGGGCAACTTTGTGAGACCTTTTCTCTACAAAAAAAAAA
>NW_016107362.1:8283547-8376105 GCF_001604975.1 Cebus imitator
AAAAAAAAAAAAAAAAAATTTAAATAAACAATTAGCTGGGTGTGGTGGCCTGTGCCTGTAGTGCTAGCTAGCTGGGAGGTTGACGTGGGTGGGAGGATTGCTTGAGCCCAGGAGCTTGAGGGGACAGTGAGCCATGAGTGCATCACTGCACTCCAACCTGGCAGCAGAGCAAGACCTAAGCTCCAAACAGAAAATAAAATAAATAAATTTTATAGATCATGTGGAATGTTTTGGTTTTGTATTTTATTTGGTATTGGTTTTATTTACTATGATTGATGCCGTTGTGTTTGTAAGATTCAGCAGTGTTTATTTTTGTATCTTGTAGTTTTTGTATTTTCTAGTAATGGGCCTAAATTTACTGTTCTCCAGTTTATATCTGCTCCCCCTTGTCGTCTCCACAGTGAAAACAAGAAAATATAATTTAGCACTCTCAAAACACATGCAGCTTCAAGGAGTTGAATATGTTTACTAACTAATTCCCTAAAGGTTAATATTTGTTAGTTAGAAGTTTCATTTAGCTTTTTCTTATGAGTTCAATTTGTTTAAACTATTGGCTTTCAAAATAGGTTAAATGTACCCAAAATGTTCAATCAAGATTATCTGCATTGTTCCAATGAATTATTTCAAGCTTTTGCATATATATATACACAGTAAAACACCACAAGATTTCATTTACACAGTGAATTTATAAGAACAAATAATAAAGGAAATTGTCTCAATTTCTATGTTTCTTATTCTTTCTTTCATCTACTCATTTATTTATTTATTATGGTATCTTATCCATATCTTAAAAATTTCCTTGACCATTTCTGAACTGCTCCTATTATTTCACCTCTATAGATTCTTTTTTGAAGTGAACTCATCCATTTCTATAGCTGTAAATATACTCTTTAGTTTTCACTCTTCTACAGCTACATAACTGTATATCTAGGAGAAATCTTTACATATATAAACTACAGATATCTGATATATAAGGCTGTACCCATCATCATTCCTGCTTCCTCTTCAACCTCAAAGTCTCATTTATTTCCCGGTTTTTTATTTTAGGAATTAGTTGTTCATCCCTCAAAAATCCAAGTCAAAGTTTCGGATTATGTTCAGATTAATTCTTCCTTTCCCCTCCTTTCTGATGGATAATTAATCCCTAGGTCCTGCCATTCTGACACTCTCAACTTCTCTTAAATACATTCACTTCTCTTTACCCCAACATTATCCCAGTATCCCTAATTCAAGCAATCATCAACTTACCACTAAATCATTAAAGAATGCCCTTCTGGCATGTTTCCTTGTTCTAAGGTCCTTCTCCATTTCATTGTTTTTTTCATTGACTCTGAGTGACCTTTAGAAAATAATACTTTATATAAGAAATTCCTGTGATTAAAACATTTCACTGACCTTTTACAGTTCAGTACAGTTCATGCTCCTTAACATAAGATATGTCCACCTCTGATCCAACCTCTGCTTTCTTCTGTGGCCTTGCATCTCTTCATGTACACTCCATTTGGACTTGGCTTTTATGTTTATTTATATATTTAAGACACAGATATTCCTCTGCTTACCATGGGATTATGTCCGAAAACCCCATTGTAAACCAAAAATATTTTAAGTCGAAAGACATTTGAGAAGCTTACTGAATGCATTTTGCTTTCACACAATCATAATGTTGAAAAACCATAGGTCAAACCACTGAAAGTCGGGGATGTCTATACAGAGTGAGCTTTTTCTCTAGGCCTAGCATAGTGTTTACATGCGGGATGGTCTTTTTATGCCTTATATGCTGCCTCTGAATTAAGAGGTATGCATGTAGTAAATTCAGGCCTCTTTCTTAACATTTCAGAAATACCTTTAATGAAAAGTTATTTCTCTAAAAATTAAGCCTACTTATTTAGTTTAATAGCATTTTACACAGCAGATGTCAGTAAAAAGAATTATGAAAGCATTCTTTGGAAAACCACCAAATTTTGTCATTACTAGCTTAAAATATTCAGTTAGACCACTTTTGCATCTTCCATCATGACACCCTGGACAAACATCAGCATCTGTCACCTGAGCTATTGCGAAAATCAACTAATTGGTTGCTTAGCTTCTGTTGTTGACTTTTACTGTCTATACTTAACACAACACTCAGTAATTGATATGAAACACAAATTAGAACTTGTCATCCTTATGATTATATAACCCTCCAATAACTGTACGTCTCAACTTAGATAAAAAGCCAAGATCATAGCAATGACAACCTAGACTAATGGCAACCTAGACCAATGGCAAAACAGTGACCAAAAGGGAGTGCTCACTAACTCTCTATCTTATCTTATACTATGCTCCAGTTTTCTAACTTAGACATCCAACTTTCTTTAGTTTTTCTCATATAGTTATAAACACTATAGTAAGTGCCTTTGCACTAACTGCTTTCTTTACCTGAAAGCATCTTTTTCTAGATCTGCATGATTGCAAGAGAAAAAGATTAGGAGTAAAAAAAAAATGAGGAATTCAGGTTTGAACTAGTGACAGTGAAAATGCCTATTAAATTTCCCAATGGTAATGTATGCTTAAGAAATGAGTGCTCAAGCAGAGCTTTAGTATAGAGATACATAACTGAGAGTGAACATAATATATATTCATATTAATGCCTTGAAACAAGATAAGTTCATTATGGACTGAGGATATAGAAAAAAAAAAGAGAGGGGTTATGATTGAGCCTTGGTCCACTTCAAAGGCTAGAGGTTTAGTTGATGAGGACGTACCTGCAAATAATACAAGAAGGAACATCCAGCAAAGTAAGAGGAAAACCAAGAGATATTGTTAATCCAAGGAGGCAGGTGAATGATAAATATTAAGAATGATAGAATAATAAATTAACACAAGTTTTACAGAGGTCAAATATGATGAACACTGAGAGCTAACTATTGGAGAACAATTTATTAATAGAGGTCACTGGCAAGATATATGCAAAAAAGAAATTCTATTAGCATAGAGTCTAAATTGAAGTTGATAAGGGCAAGTAAAAATGGATCAACGAATTGTTATGTTCTACTTAGGTCAAAGAATTACCACAAAGGTTAGAACCAAAGGCTCTTTAGATTATTGAGAGTTTGCAGCTATTCAAAATGACAATGTCAATGTATAATACAGAATTTAGTGTTGGTGAAAGTATGAAGAAAAATATCTTTGAAGGAAAGGAGGTCAAAAAACATTTAGAGGAATTGTCTAAGGAAGTTCAACTCTTTTTTTTTTTTTAAGATGGAGTCTTGCTCTGTCACCCAGACTGGAGTACAGTGGTATGATCTTGGCTCACTGCAACCTCCGCTTCCCATGTTCAAGTGATTCTCCTCCCTCAGCCTCCCAAGTAGCTTGGGACCACAGGCATCTGCCATCATTCCTGGCTAACTTTTGTATTTTTAGTAGACACAGGGTTTCACCATATCGGCCAGGCTGGTCTCGAACTCCTGACCTTGTGATCCACTCACCTCGTCTTCCCAAAGTTCTGAGGGAAGGTCAACTCTTAACGCTTGTGACTGAAGCAATGCTGTAGAGAATGGTATTGAGGCAAAAGCTATAGTCTTAAGAAATAAGGTAGAACATCCTGAGAATCTGTTGATCAATGCAAAAAGGAACACTAGTAAGAACAGTTAAACAGAGGTCATATTATTCAAAGTTTGAGAAGTTTAGGCCACAGGGAGAAAAACTAGTTCAAAACTGGCAATGAGAACAGAAGAAGCCAATGACTGGGATGTAGAAGAGATAACACCCCTTCCTTCAGAGCTACTGCTAAGGTGTGAACATGTTAGTTATTACTTAAGAGGAGTGTAGGGAAAACATAGTGATCAAAAGGGAGTGCTCAGCTAGGATTAAAACAAATAAAACAAATGTGCAGAGAAGAGTTTGAAGATACAGGAGATTCTGCAAATGCCAGATCAGAAGACCCAGAAAGCACATGGAAAGCTTTTTGAACCAGGGAATGTTGTAAAATAGGATTGGATTAAGAAAATTACTGGGGCATAAATGTCCAGGTCATGGGAGATAAACATAAAGTCTAGGGCACCTACAGCCATTATAATACATAGTGATAAATGATATGATTAGATTAGTCTGAGAGACTATAATCTGAGGGAGAAGGTTTCTAAGTCTTAGCAGAAATATGAAGAGCTCTTGAGATCCTGATTATTAACAAGACATTCTCTTATTAATAATGCTTCTAATTCACAGCTCACATCTTTGCCACCCCCCACCTCTTGGCTTCTGCATAGGAGGCCTAGAGGATGGTGGAGGATTGGTGTTACATGAAGCATGGGAAATCAGAGATAACCTCTTGAATCTTAGGGGTTGTGAAGTTCTGCAGAGGAAATGTAGAGGTAAAGAAACAATTGATCTTAGCCAGAAGATGGTGAGCTTTAGGGCTACATACCCACAAACCCACTAATCCCACCCCAATGCATACAGAGACACACACACACACACACACACACACTTTTATTAAAATTTTTTCAGATACTCTATCTTCATTTATTTCTTCCCTATGTAGCTTGTCAGAGGGAAGCACAAGTATCTTCTCTTAAAAGTTTCTCTTGAATGGCAACTCTTCCTCAGATCTCTAGCTTGCCAGCCTTCCCTACAGAGTTTGGATTTGCCAGTCTGCACACTGGAATGAGAAATTTCCTGAAAATTTTTTAAAATAAATATACATATAGAGTTCTCTCTACATGTGCATGTATATATCTCTCTGTCTCTGTATTCTGTTTCTCTGGAGAACCCTGATGAACACAGGAATCCAATCTTTGTTGTATTTGCTCTTGATGCCTTTTGAATTTTATTAAACAATTTGTATTGTTTTGTTCTGATGATGTATTAGTTCACTTTCATACTGCTGATAAAGACTGGGGAACTTACAAAAGAGAGTTTTAATGGACTTACAGTTCCACATGGCTGGGGAGGTCTCACAATCATGACAGAATATGAGAAGGAGCAAGTCACATCTTACATAGATGGCAGCAGGCAAAAAGAGAGAGAGCATCTGCAGGGAAACTCTCATTTTTAAAACCATCAGATCTCAGATCTCATGAGACTTATTCACTATCAGGAGAATGGCATGGGAAAGACCTGCCCCATGATTCAATTATTTCCCACTGGGTCACTCCCACAACACATGGGAATTATGGGAGCTACAAGAGGAGCTATGGGTAGGGAAACAGAGTCAAACCGTATCTGATAATAAAATGCATACTGTAAAAAACACAGCAAATTCAAATAACACAAAAATGTCAACATCTTGCTGAGTGCACTTCTGTTTTTTTCTGTGAGTTTGCAGACATGTATACTCAACAACAAATTTGGATTATGATTTTTTTTCCAATAGCATTCATTGTAAGCATTTAAAATGTTATTAAAATTGTATAGAGAAAATTTTATAGAGAAAAAGATTTTTAAAGTTTCTGTCTTTAATTCTAATACATTTCATTTTACATGCACAGCTTACATTTTTATAATTAGTATCTTCATTTAAAATACACAATACTCATATAAAAATTATACTCTTTTGCCCTGCTGAATTTTATAATTTTATCCTAAAATGTGTTTAACTTCTGCAAAATATTGTTTTTAATAGGAATGCCTTTAATATACCTTAAATTTATCATAATTTCTTAAATAGTAGTGAATGACTAATTTTCTCAGTTAGTAAAATAGTGTCATAAAGATAATTTAATGTGACTGCCAAACAAAGTGAGGCAGAAATACCACAGTAATAAAAATCTAATTTAAAAAAACATAGAAGATTTGTAATAGTACAAAAGAAGATTTAATATACCTCCACAAGAGATACATTTTTCACATTGCTCTTATAATCATTAGTGTTTGGTTTTAGATTGTTGTTTGGCACGAGAACCATAGTTAGACCTGCTGTAGATCCAGTAGGCTTAGGGGTCCCAGTTAGCCTGACATTTGAGAATGTAAGCTAACTTTAGCTGAGCCAGTGTGTGAACAGTTGCCTATGAGTTACAAAAATCAATTCATCTCTGAGTGTATTACCAAGGACTGTGTCTCTTTTGCTGTACAGTTAAGTCCAGGTACCAGAAAGTTCTTTGCATACGTAGCTTCAGTGGAATTCACAACTGGGTCAGATAAGGGACTCAGTATATAACTCTTTGTCTATGCCATCTTTTATTTTCCCAAATCCCTCCAATCCCTGGGCACAGGTAAATAAATGTTAACTGAACAAGATCTCAAACTGAGACTATCTGTAAAAAGTAACCTAAATCTGCCTTTGTTTCATTATTTTTAATAAGAAGATGAGAACATAAGTGGTTATCTTCAGCTTAACTTACCATCAAAAAATATATATTAATCAGTTTACTTACATATGAGAAAATCCAAACCCCACCATGTGGTACCATATTAACAATGCCATGGCTTAGCAGTGAGTCTTAAATTACACATGGAGCCATATTTCTTCAGATTTCTGGAAGTCATGTTTCTAAACTCACTAAGTTCTTAGACACAAGGTACGAGAATCATATAATTAAATAATTAAGCAAGTTCATATAGCAAGAACTAAAAGAACTTCTCTATATAGAACTTGATATGTTTTCCATAATTATACTTATGTATCTGAATATAATTCTTATACTTATTATATCTGAATCACCTTAAATTCTTCTTGATGATATAGCATTTGTACAGACACTCCTTTGACTCAAACATTTAGCTCACAATCATAAAGCTAGCAACTACACACCACAATGTGTAATCATGACCCAATTATATAATCATTTGCTCCAATCCGTTGGGAGAATTTCTTGATTCAGTGTTTCTTCCCCACAACCTGCTTGATTCTTCCTCATTGAGGAGCCCTACCTCAGTTTTTCCTTTCCATATCCATTACCCGGTCTTGGCTATTTACAATCCAGCTCCTTTCATTATTCACTCTTCTTGCTCTCTTCTACTGCCTTCTTCCTTAGAAACTACTCTTCCTCACCTATTGCTTCCTTTCTTGCTAAGCATTGGGGAAATCCTTCATCATTGTTTATACCTTTAATTACAACCTGGTTCAAGCTCTTGTGAACTTTCCTAAACTGCATTACATTCCTAACTTGACATCGCTAACTTCAGTCTTGCATACACAAGACATTCTCCATACAGATACATATTTTAAAAACCCAAGCCAAACTAGTTCAGTTCTCTTGGCCACCTTAGTGATTCCCATTTTCTATGATATGCTTTTCATATTTTATCATGGCACACAAAGCCCTTTACCAATAGTCTTATCTCTACCTCTTTTGCTTTATCCCCAGGCGAGTTTTTCAGAGTGACTTGTTATTTGTAGGCTAGTGGAACAAGTTCAATCCAAACAATCATTCATAGCATTGTCCCTTGAAAAAACAGATCAAGTGTTCTAAGTTATTTGTTAATCACTTTTACTAAATTTAGTTTTAAGACTCTTTTTAACTTCTATCTAGTGAATGTTTCATGTTTTAGGATTCTAATAAGTTTTTCCACCTCCATGCACATGATTATAATTTCTTTCCTGATTATAAAATACATTTTGAAAATCTCTGAATATTCTTTATTAATATAATAAGAATCATAATTAAAATTGCATTCATAGAAATTAACATTTCAGCAGCAATTACAAAATTTCAAAAATTTACCTACTCTTTACCATGTTTCGTATATTTGGAAGCTTTTTTAAGTAGAAAATAAGTGCATTCACAACCCTCTTGACCTGAGCAAGAAAAAAAGCCTAAATCACTTCAGAATTTTTAAACACTGAAAGAGGAAATTATCATAACGTTTATCATAAAGTACAGAAAGCTATATATAATTTTTAAAATAAATTGAATCATCAAACAAATTTGACCTAAAAAACAGGTTAATATCCAAGTTCTTAAATGCCACTCTACTTCATACTGTTATTGCTAAAACTGCATTGAAACCTGCTCCAGAATTGAGTTTCTTCATTTGTAAAATGAAGTAACATAAATTTGCTATTTAGAATAAGAACTGGAAAAATGTCAACAGAAACTGTATATTAAATAAATATATGAAGCCAAACACAAAGTTATATAAACATTTTTTTCAGAATAAAATGTTGGCTTAAATGTATAATTGTATGAGACACATTTGGAGTAGCTTGCTTAGACCAGATTCAAAATATTATAAACTACAGCTTAAGCCAAGAAGATACAGAAAAGTCCATCCAAATTCCTGTATGTTAGACAACAGCTTGGACTGCCTGCTTTTTTGTTACAGATCTACCCATAACTCACCAAATCAATCTCTTTTAATAGCACGGTTTGATAACAGTTCTGACAAAGAAAACTGCCATCAGCAACTACTGGCTGCCAAAGAATACTGAATTATTGTGAGGTATTGGCCAAATATATAAAATTGTAAAAGCTCATAAAAAAGCAATTAATTGGTCTCAGATATCTATTTCTATTTTAATGCTAGAATTAACCATTTAATTAACCTATCCCATTAAAATAGAACATTCATATAATAGCTTCTTAAGCCTTGGAGCTTTCGTGTATATGAGGGCTGGCTTCTTTTTCTGTAAGTAGGCCCAAGATTATCCCATTATATCTGAATTCATTCACACTGCAGCCAACCCAGATCTCTCTATGAGCTCCAAAATCAAGCATTCATTTATTCAGCAAATATCCACAGACAGCTGCTGTGTGCCAGGCATTATGCTAGGTTGGGTACCAGAGATAAAAAATGCTGTCAGTAGGTCCCAGGAATATTTATTTCATAGGCTCTCCCCCAGCAAAATGTTTCAATGATCAATTTGTTTTTAGATATGTATCTGCCACCCCATCTCCAAATATTCAAAGCTGTTTTTTAAATTTTGAAAGCATTGCAAATTCTTAGATACACCTAGTAGAATGGTGAAAATGCAAAACACTGACAACACTAAATGCTGGTGATAATGTGGAGGAACTGGAAGGCTCACTCATTGCTGGATGAAATGGAAAGTAGTGTACCCATTTTGTAAGACGGTTTGGCAGTTTCTTACGAAATTAAATGTACTCTTACTGTACTATTCAGCCAGCACAGTCCTTGGTATTTATAAAAATAAGCTGAAATCTATGTCCACACAAAAAAACTGCATGTGGATGTTTATGGCAACTTACACATAATTGCCAAAACTTGACGACAACCAAGATATCTTTCCCATAGGTGAATGGGCAAACTGTGATACATCTGGACAACGAAATATTATTCAGTGACAAAAAGAAATGAGCTGTCAAGCACAAAGACACATGGGGGAAAACTTCAAAGCATATTGCCCAGTGAAAGAAACCAATCTGAAAAGTCTGCGTACTGTGTGACTCCAAATGTCTGACATTCTGGGAAAGGGAAAACTATGGAGATGGTAAGAAGATCAGTGGTCCTCAGAGGTCAGAAGGGAAAGAAGGATGAATCAATAGTGAACAGAGGATTTGGGGGGCAGTGAAACTATTCTCTATATTACAAGAATGGTAGAGACATGTTATTATACATTTGTCAACATCCATAGAATGCAGCGTAAACCCTAATGTAAACTATGGACTTTGGGTGATAATGATGTATCCATAGAGGTTCATTAATTATAACAACTGTACCACTCTGGTGAGGCTTATCAATAGTTGGGGTGGTTCTGTGTGTGTGCAGGGGACCGAGGAATTCTCTTTACAGCCTGCTCCTCAATTTTGCTTTGAACTTATAAATGCTCTAAAAACTAAAATTTGTTTTTAAAAAACCTTTATCTAACTTGATTATGAGACTTTTATGTCAAGAAATTGTCACTATTTTTTGATGCAACTAATAGCCTATGTAGCACATTGCCTTATGATGGAACTCTTAGTCTATGTAATACAAAAATGAACCAAGAATTTGGTAAGATAATTAAGACTCAGATATTTCCGTTTCCAAAACAAACTACCAAAAAAAGGTACTATGGTTAGTTGTTTCAGTAAACTGACTAAATCAAGTAAACCATTTTATCATGTATTCTCACTAGAGAAGTCTTTCATTATCTCTTGACTCACAATTTAAGCAAGAATGTATTCTTAACAAACAGAATTTTTACTTAAAGTCAGACATCAATATAGGTGATACTCTCCGGTAATTCACTTATTCAAAAAACATTTTTCAAACACTAAATCTGTGTTGGCAATTTTTTTCTGTAAAAGGCTAAAGAAGAAATATTTTAAGCTCTGCAACCCATATGATTTCTGTCACAACTACTAACTTCTGCCATTGTAATGCAAAAAAAAGATAATAATTAATAAATGAGCATGGCTGTGTTCCAATAAAATGTTATTTATAAAAATTGGCAGTAGGACAAAGTAGGCCTGTGGGGCTTTAATTTGCCAACTCCTGGTCTAGATGATAGGGATTCGTATTTTAAAGTTATTGCCTTTAAATATTTAGAGCCTCATGAAAGAAACATATGTTTACATTTCACTGTTTTAACTGCTATTTTATGAAATCGGGAAGGAGGAAGGGTTAACCAAAGAAAGGAAATGCACAAGCAAGACATTTTTTCTCAAACTTCCTGGGTGAAAATTGGCTTATCACAGTACAAGTTGCTACTTTCTTAATTATTTGGAATCTCAAAAGAAGATATGTCTTTGTCCTACATATTATCCTGGACCGTATGGGGCTACAGATGATATTCATTACAAACTCACCCACTCACCTCCTACTTTCATAACAACTTGTGGTAGAGATATATCAGAAGACATGAAGAAGGGATGTGAGAGAGAGTTCATAATTACTGTACTCTTCTAAAATCACCCACCGCAGACAGGCACAACCAACTATTGAAAAGTGATAAAGTTGCAAAACAGAACATTAGTGAGGCCTGGAGTTGAATAACAGTTAAGAGAGAAGAGTCCCTGACATGTTCCAGGGGAAAACTCAGCAGATGATGTCACGCTGTGCCTCAAGAATCGTTAGGGAAACGATAAGGTCTTTGCTCCCCAAATTTGTCCCTGCTAATTTTTTTAAATGTGCTTGTATGTAGACTTACTGGAAAAAAAATAGTCAAAACGCTTCAGCGTAAGATGACCTGTAAAAAGCAGACTGCATAATTTGCTGAAGCTTTGAATAGAATTCAAAGCACCATCCATTTATGCAACATTGGCTGCATTTATCTGTGAGTGATAGTTCTTGTGGTGGATACAAAAGAGTAATAATTCAGTTTCTGGAAACTTTAAGCTGGGAATATAGGATACAGACATATTAGCAATTAAAGAACATAACCCACTGATAAGGTTTGGCTGTGTGTGTCCCCACCCAAATCTCATCCTGAATTATAGTTCCCATAATCCTCATGTGTCATGGGAGGGACCCAGTGGGAGGTAATTGAATCATGGGGTGGGTCTTTCCCCGAGCTGTTCTTGTGATGGTGAATAAGTCTCATGAGCTCTGATGGTTTTATAAAAGGGAGCTCCCCTGTGCAAGCTCTCTCACCCACTGTTATATAAGAATTGATTTTCTCCTCATTTGCCTTCTGCCATGATTTTTGAGGCTTTTCCAGCCATTTGAAACTGTGAGTCAATTACACCTCCTTTCTTTATAAATTACCCAGTCTCAGGTACGTCTTTATTACAGCACGAGAACAGACTAATACACCCACAAAGCCTGTCTTGTAGAATATTTTTTCAGATGTAATGATGCAATTATACAAATAAAAAAATAGAAAAATTAAGTATCATTTCAGTATAATTTTTGAAAACCCAATTGACAAGTTTGAAAGTGAGAATATAGAGTTCAGTTGAGGACTCAAATGATAATGAGAAAATATCTCATAATTTTGAGTTCAAGAATTTTCATTTTCCTCTTTTACTAATTTATTGATTATGCTGTGCCCAATAAACCCCTAAATTTCACTTTGTGTACCTTCTGTGGTTTCCCACCCAGGTGCACGTTGAATGCCTTACTGTTTTTACCACCATCTTGTGGTAAGACAAGGTAACTGCATGTAAACTCACTGAAATTAATGTAAGTGGCAGATGAAGGCACTCACACCACATCCCCTTTGTGACAATGTGCCTGACAATCAGTACACATTTCAGGAACTTAGTACATTATAAAAGCAGACATGATGATAAACCTTATAAGTGAAGGGCTCAAAGCAGATTTTAGAAATGGCGTTGATTTTGTTTACTACTAACTTTATACATAAAATCAGTATTTTGAAGACACATATATATTCTCAAACAGCTTCTGAAATAAGAGTGCCTGTAAAATTGCTGTATGTTTACTTTTTAAAAAAAAAATACAGGAGGTCTCTTTCTCTTGAAGGGGATGAAGAGAGAAATTTCACTCTAACTATGGCCAAATTGTGAAGAGACCCAACATAGATTGGTGATAAATAAGCAGAATAAAACAAAGACAAAGCAGGAGTTCACAACTAGCTTGCGAAACGGTTAATCAAAATGAATGACCTCTGCTACTAGGAACCAATAAAACATTGTCCTGTGGTTTTTAAGCGGAATCTTTAGCCAATGCAACCAGGTAGGACATCATAGGATGCTCCATAATACATGCCTATGGAGACGATTCATTAAAAAATAAAATAAAAATTAAGATAGATCACATATATTCTTAAAATAAAAAAAGTTGATATTCATCTGAAATGGCAATGATAATAAAATCCTACAGGAAACACTATTTTTTTTCCTGAGTCTGAGTCTTGCTGTGTCACCCAGGCTGGAGTGCAGGGGTGGGATCTTGGCTCACTGCAACCTCCGCCTCCCGGGTTTAAGCAATTCTTCTGCCTTAGCCTCCTGAGTAACTAGGATTGCAGGCACACACCACCGTGCCCTAGTCTGGAACTTCTGACCTTGCAATCAGCCCGCCTCTGCCTCCCAAAGGGCTGAGATTACAGGCGTGAGCCACCGCACCCAGCCAGGAAACACTATGTGGAACAACATTTCCTTCTGTTAACGTCTTCCTGCCGGCAAAACAGTCAGAACAGCAGGTACTAGTGTCTAGGTAGAGTTGTGTACACTCATACCACATAAAAGTTCATGTGTTACCCATGAGAAGGTAATGATTAAGATGGAGAATTAGTGTTATTGTAAATGAATTAACGTGTGTAAAACATAAAAGCATAAAACATAAGCTCTGAAAAACACTTTATAAATAATTTCATCTAGTCTTCTCATTTTCCAAAGAAAAAATTTAGAGGAGGTAAATTCTACTGAAGTTTTCCCATCTCAACATTTGACCTGATCAAATATATGAGCATTTGCCAACCTAACAAGAGAGAATTGCTGCTCCATCCATGCCCCCATTTGACTTTCTGGTCCTTATCTGTTGTATTGTAGTTAGCTTTAGACATCACTCAGATGTCAGTTGTTTTCACATTTTCATACTCTTTCATTTATTCCATCTGCTTTTGTACTTACTACTACCTAGATACAGCATTCCATAATGTTTTCAATTGTCTTTGGAGGTTTTACTCTCACACACACACAAATATATTAGTGAGCAATATTCACTGCACTAATTTAGTTAACAAATATTTACTTGGCATCCACTAAGTACCAAGCACTGCCTTAGATGC
This sequence comes from Cebus imitator, assembly GCF_001604975.1. Classification (NCBI taxonomy): domain Eukaryota; kingdom Metazoa; phylum Chordata; class Mammalia; order Primates; family Cebidae; genus Cebus; species Cebus imitator. Next base: position 8,297,103 of record NW_016107362.1, read on the forward strand.
TGGGGATACAAACCAAACAAAAAGTCATGAGACTTGCCCTCATGGAAATTATAATATAATGGAGGGGAAAGATTAATGGAATCATCAAGATGTTAAACCCATAAAAAACCATTACGCGTATGGAGAAACACACACATTTTCAATGAGGATAATTAATGTGGTAGAGGGAGGCAAAGAATGCTTCCCTGAGAAATGAAGATTTAGCGAAGATCCAAAGAAATGAGTCCAAGTTAACAATTTTAAGAAAGAACTGATGTATATATGGGAATAATCCATAGTTTGATTGAAGAACTGAAAGATGACTTGACAGTGAATGGAAATGAACAAAGTGTAATAAATTCTCAGTGAAACATTATATAGCAGTCAAAATGAATGATCCAGAGCTATCTGCAGGAATATAAATGGGCTTTATCAATATATTATTCAGTTAAAAATAATTATTCCCATATAGAAAATTCTTCCTTGTTTCTTATCACACCACATTAAAAGTGTAAAAAGCATGACTAGCTCACTGGCTATAAAAAGACAGTCGTCAGGCCAGATTTGACCAGCAAGCACAACATACACACACACACACACACACACACACACACACACACACAAACACACACACACAAGTTTTATGCTAATGGTTACCTCCAGTTGAGGGAGTTGAGAAATGGAGGAGTGAGGAATGAGTTCATTAAGAGATGTAAGATGTGTTAGTTTTCTAGCTCCTGAATTAGATACTGGATTACAAAAAGCTCACTATATTACAGATGAAAAAATATAAAAACACGCTGGGCACAATGGCTCAGGCTTGTAATCCGAGCAATTTGGGAGGCTGAGGCGGGTGGATCAGGAGGTCGTGAGACCCAGACCATCCTGACTAACACGGTGAAACCCCTTTTCTATAAAAAAACAAAAAATTAGCCAGGCGTGGTGGCACGTGCCTTTAATCCCAGCTACTCTGGAGGCTGAGAACGGAGAATTGCTTGATCCTGGGAGGCAGAGGTTTTAGTGAGCCGAGATGGCACCACTGCAATCCAGTCTAAGGACAGAGAGAGACTCTGTCTCAAAAAATATAAATAAATAAATAAGACTCTTCGGGAACCAAAAAGGATGATGTTTTAAGAGCCACACGTCAAATAAAAAATTCAGTTGCACGTATTTAAGATACAACATTCAACAACAAACGAGAATAGAGAGACAGAAAGAAACTAAACCATGGAGCAGCAAAATGGTGCTAATTGAGATTGGGGATTTTTGAGGCCGAAGCTTCAATGGTTAACATAGATCTTTATTTACTTGTTTGTTTATTTATTTTAAAATAAAGATTCACTTTGAATTCTCTTTATTGAACGGTGGGAATGGGGTGGAGCAGGAGTTGCATGGCCAAGTTTGCTTTTCTATAAAATTACTCCACAGTAGTGTTGAAAACTCTTCAGAAGTAGACAAGAGTGGATATGTAGTCACCATTTAAGAGACTGTAGAAAAGTCAGGTAGAGCTGATAGTATCTGAGCCAGTGTAATTGTTGTGGAAATGGAAAGAATTTAAAGAATTTGGCTGATTTTAAAAACACATAAAAGCTAATAGATAAAATTTAGAAATGAATGTGAATGTTTGGATATAGACATTGGGGCCTCAAAGATTTCATGAAGGACTATTACATTTACGGCAATTACAAAATTAGATACTTGGTAACGTCATTCTCTGAGGCATAAAATGGGGCCAGAGAACTAAGTTTAGGGAGTAGATTATTTATTCATCAATTTAGTAAATTTTAATTTGTGCAATGTTGTGTTAAGTACTAAGATAGCAGTGTAAAGCAAATTTCCAAATTCCTTGCTTTCATAAAGCTAACATTTTAGTGAGAGGACTCAGACGAGAAATAAGTGTGGAGAAAAATTAATTGTTTAGATTATACCATTTTGTAGAGGAAATAAAACACCACGATGTCATAGGGAACAATGAAGGCAAGGAAACTATTCTAAGCAAGGGATTGGCAGGTGATTTCTCAAAAATGACGTAGCACAGACTGGAATGGCAGTTAAGAGTTTGGTTTTAGATGCCTTCTGCTTAAGGTACCTTTGAGGTACCCAAGTAGAGATGAGAATGAGCAGGTTAAGGAGACAGAAAAATGTCAGCGAAGAGATCTACAGCCTCTGCAGGGGAGAGGTGGGGAGAGGTTAACCTTGTACATCCCATAATATACACGTTTAATTTGTATACATGTTTTTTCTTTCTGTCTGTATTCCCAAGATATGGTTGCAGGATTTAGCAAATAGAAATACTGAATGCTCAGTTAAATTTGATTTTAGCTAAACATGGAATTTATTGATTGATTAACTGATTGTTTGATACTCATGAACCATTGGAGACATATAAAAATATTCATTGTTTATCTGAAACTCCAATTTAACTGGGTATCCAGTGTTTTACCTAGCAACCCTATCACAAAATGCGCTTAGCACCACGAACTTCTCCCATCCTCTTCTCTTCCTTCCTCCTGGCCCTCTCATTTTTCTCCTTATCTTCTCTTCCCTTCCTCTTTCATCCCCTTTCTTATTCCCAGATTTTCCACAGGGGACTTCAAAATCCTCACTCCTTCATCTTGCAGAGTAATTCAGTTCCGCCATTCTCTGCCTTTTCTAGTATATCACATGGCTGCTAATCAGAACACAGATTATATAGCCAAGACTAGACAGATACGGACTGACCTACGTATGGACTGACCTATGCGAGAAGGCAAGTTGGAGGCCACAACACACATTTACATATGTACAGGTGCTGCTGTAAATAAACCGTCACTATATGAAACACAAGAACTCCATCTCAGGTTCTATTTATATTCCCTGTATGTGAATACAGGAGACACTTGACAAGATTTTTCAAATTACAAAAGGCAAGATTTGATATGCTTAATGTTGCAAGCTACTAAACATGTTACTGGCAACATTTTAGTATAAAGTTCAGTTTTCTCATTTTTGTATCGAGAGGTTTAATACTAATTGTAAAAGGCAACAATAGGCCAGGCGCTGTGGCTCACTCCTGTAATCCCAGCACTTTGGGAGGCCAAGGCAGGCAGATCACAAGGTCAGGAGATCAAGACCATCCTGGCCAACATTGTGAAACCCGTCTCTACTAAAAACACAACGCTTAGCTGGTCTTGGTGGTGCGCACCTACAGTCCCAGCTACTCTGGAGGCTGAGGCAGGAATCGCTTGAATCTGGGAGGCAGAGGTTGCTGTGAGCTGAGATCGCGCCACTGCACTCCAGCCTGGTGACAGAGTGAGACTCGGTCTCAAAAAAAANCCCCACAGGCTGTCACAGAATTGGGCGGCATCATTCATAAGTCACTTTCAGATCAACAAAAACTAACAAGAATAGAAAAGGTGTGTTTACTAACATCAGCTGAGATGTGGGTCGTGGAAGCATTTAGCATGTGCGTGAACGTGACGCAGGTGAGGCATTATGGTTATCTCGAACATGACCCAAAGAAACGGACTCAAAAAAAAAAAAAAAAAAAAAAAAAAAAAAAAAAAAAAAAAAAAAAAAAAAAAAAAAAAAAAAAAAAAAAAAAAGAGAGAGAAAGAGCAACAATAATAACAACGAATGTTTATTAGCTAATTACTGCATATGAGGCATTATATTAAACATTTTCTATGTATTAACTTGGAAGTTCCTTTTAGCTTTAACAATGTGTGATTCATTGGCACAGCATGGTCTCAGATATGACAGAATCTGAGGAAAATTTAGAGATACATTAATTAATAATGCGATGCAATTAAATAATAATGTCTAAACATTTCCGGGGGTGGGGGGAAGGTGTTGAAGTATGATGATCAGCATAGAAACAAGAAATATTATTGGAAAAGATTTCAGCAATTTGTATCCTTTTCTCTATTAATTCCCAAACTGGTTGAGCACAGCTTCAACAAGGTGTCATGCCTCAACACTTTGTCTGCATGAGAATCATTTACAGACCTAACGTTTCATTTGGTGTGACTACAAGGTGTGTGGTTGCTTGAATAAAGTCACGAGCTACACAGATGCAAGGAAAATATGTTATTACTGGTGTTCGTGAGAAACATAATTTAGAATTTAAAAGCATATTTCTTCTGTGCAGCTCATTGGGCTTTACAAATGTTTCATTAAGCTGTATTACCCTGCTGTCAGAGGGAGGTGACTAGATGGCAAATATTATAATAAACAGCTATCGAGGGCTATTCAGATAAGAAAAGAACACTGCAGTTCACAATATGTATAGTTAAATGAGAATAGGAAATAAATATATCAACTTACATTGGCAGGCTGTGATAAAAGCTATATTGGCATTAGCGTAACTTGAAGCCATATGAAGAAAATCCCTTTTTGGCTATTCCTCAAGACAATCGTGTGCACAATGGAACCATAAGCCCGTCGGTGCAGAGTGCCACAGCAGCACTTGAAGCCATGCAAATTGCCTGTAGTGTGGTCTAAAAAGTTCACCTCACCCACATCTAGCTTCCAAAAGAACTTCAAGTATGTGAAGCTGGTTATGCACAAAAATTCTTGTGCAAATGACTTTTTTGTAAATTTGTTAGATAGTTTTGCTGCATACAAACCACCCCAAATTTTACTAGCTTGCAAGATTAAGCAGATAAGGTTTGCAAGTTGGTGGGGTTGTTCTTCTATTACAGCCAGATGTTTGATGGAGCTTACGCATGCTTCTGTGGTCAACTGCATGTGGTCAACTTCTGTGGTTACCTGGCAGAAGGGGGAGGTCTTGCCTGCTCTCCTGTGTTTGTGCCTTAGCTATGACATCATGTCTCCTTCACAAGAACTGCATTCTTCAGTATGTTAGTCTGGGCTTGTTCTCATTGGTACAGCAGCGTTCTCAGAGGAACAGCAGGAGAGTAGCCGGCCTCGGAAGCTCAGGCTGGCAACCAACACAGTGTTACTTCTACTGCATTGCATTGTTCAAACAGGTCACATCTGCCAAAATCGTGGTTCAGGAAGAAAGACCTTACCTTTTAATGGGAAGAGCTGCAATACTCACATTGTGAAGGCCTGAGTATAAATTTAAAAAGGAAGAATTTGTGGCTGTTTTTGAAATCTACCACAGCGGTATAGTGAACATGTGTTATGTTTCTCAGCCACTTTTAATCAGACAGAGAGAGACTGGGTCTCAAAAAAAAAAGGGTGGGGGGCAACAATAATAGCAACTAATGTTCATTAGCTAATTACCACATATGAGGCATTATATTAAACATTTCTTATGTATTAACTTAAAAATTGCTTTTAGCTTTAACAATGTGTGTGATTCATTGGCATGGCATGGTCTCAGATATGACAGTCTCAGGGAAATATTTTAGGAAATTTACCACGTTGTAAATACCACTTTCATTAACAACAACAACAAAAAAAAAGTCAAAAGGGACTCTGCCATGTGGCCTAGACTTAATCAATAAGATGTGCCTTTGTGAGATTTTGACTTGGAATATAAAAGGCCCTATGAATAGTCAGTTCATTTCCTGGCGAAGATGGCAGAACATGGCAGAGAGACAGATGGCAATGAACCCATTGGTGGATTCCCAGGTATATGAATTGCCTCTCCTTAAATCACATACTGTGGGGTCTCTAAAGTGTGCTGCTCCCATGCTGGTACAGGTCCTGGCTGCTTAGCCTTTAAGCTAGTTTCCCTGGCCCTCCCAGAGAGTTGGAGAATTGCTAATATCCTTAATAAATTTTTTTAATTAGCCAGAGTCATTTTCATAGATTAAAACTAAGAGTCCTGACTGATGTAGTAGGAACATTGAATGTATTTCTTCATCTCTAAAACAGAATTAGTAACATACATTGAGAAGCTGGTTTGTAGTTGGCACTTAATAAATAATAGCTTCTGATGCTGTTTTCTAAAAACTTTTCATGAAACAAAATTCCTCATCTTTCTTTGGCTGACATAGCACCAAATGACACTGGTTAGTTTCATTTTATACTTAACGGAAAGGCTCAGACTTACTTTTTCTTAAAAGGTAAAATAGTTCAACTTTTCACTTATTTTTCCAGACAGAAGATAACAGGGCTGCATAACACAGTAGAAGTGTATTTGAAGAAGAGAATCAAAGGTGAGTGTCTGGTCTCACTTCTGTCACAGACAAAATAGAAGCAAATCTCATCTTTTTGGCTGCTACATTATCCATACGACTGGGGAACGTGGCTGTCTTGTTCACCTCAGAGGATTACTCTTGAGACTCATACGAAATATTAGAAACATAAAGACTAAAATTATAAACTGCTATGCAAACAGAAGGGACTACTTTTTTATAAAGGGATTTCTCATCTCCTTATCTTTGTCATAAACAAATACAAATTTTGAAATTTTTAATATATTCTCAAATTTTATCTCCACTCTGAGCCTCCTTTAACATCAGTTTACATGTGTCCTCCATCCAGATTTAATTTAGATTGGTCCTTTCATATTTTGAATTGAAAAACTTGACATTTATTCTTGCATCCTGCAAAATAAACGTACTTTACGTAACCAAGGAAGAGTTGTCTTCTAAGCCCGATTTCAGAGGAACTATCACTTACATCACTTTTTCCCCTGGACCTAGCACACTGACCTATACAACGCAGGTCAAAATTAATGTAAGGTGATGATGGCTGTTAACAATAATAACACTGAAAATTATCACATTTATGGTAAGAATGCAAAGTCATGAAATAATTACTTCATGGTCCTATGCCATATGTTCTTAAATAAATACGAGGAGTTTTCTCTTTAAAATTTTGATCTAAACCTTCTTTATACAGTATGATCCTTCGTTCCTTTTTATGATTTGTACAGACCACTTTAGTTTACAGTTACTTTCAACACTTAACTTGTTATTTTCTTTTCTTTTTTTTTTTTTTAATTGTACTTTAGGTTCTGGGGTACATGTGCAGATCATGTAGGATTGTGGCATAGGGACATACGTGACAAGGTGGTTTGCTGCCTTCATCCAACCCCATCACCTGTATCTGGTATTTCTCCCCTTGTTTTCCCTCCCCCTCCTCCCCACCCCCTTCTGTGCCTCCCCTATTCACCCCCAACTGACTGCAGTGTGTGATGCTCCCCTCCCTGTGTCCACGGGTTCTAATTGTTCAAACCTGCCTATGAGTGATAACATGGTGCTTGGTTTTCTGTTCTTGTGTCAGTTTGCTGAGAATGATAGTTTCCAGATGCATCCATGTCCTTATGAAGGACACGAACACATCGTTTTTTATGGCTGCATAGTATTCCATGGTGTATATGTTCCACATTTTCTTGATGCAATCTATCATTGATGGACATTTTGGTTGGTTCCAGGTCTTTGCTATTGTAAACAGTGCTGCAATGAACACAAATGTGCATGTGTCTTTATAATAAAACGAATTATAAATCTTTGGGTATATACCCAGTAATGGAATTGCTGGGTTAAATGGAATTTCTATTTCTAGACCCTTTAGGAATCGCCACACTGTCTTCCACAATGGTTGCACTAATTTCCACTCCCACCAGCGGTGTAAAAGTGTTCCTATTTCTCCACATCCTCTCCAGAATCTGTTGTCTCCAGCTTTTTTAATGATCGCCATTCTAACTGGGGTGAGATGGTATCTTAATGTGGTTTTGATTTGCATTTCTCTAATGGCTGGTGATGATGAGCATTTTTTCATGTTTCTTGGCCTCATAGATGTCTTCTTTTGTAAAGTGTCTGTTCATATACTTCACCCACTTTCAAATGGGTTTGTTTTTTCTTATAAATCTGTTTTAGTTCTTTGAAGATTCTGGATATTAGCTCTTTGTCAGATGGATAGATTACAAAAATTTTTTCCCATTCTATTGGTTGCTGGTTCACTGTAATGATTGTTTCTTTTGCTGTACAGAAGCTCTGGAGTTTAATTAGATCCAATTTATCTATCTTGGCTTTTGTTGCCATTGCTTTTGGTGTTTTAGTCATGAAGTCCTTGCCTATGCCCATGTCCTGAAATTGCCTAGCTTTTCTTCTAGGGTTTTTATGGTGTTAGGTCTTACATTTCAATCTTTAATACATCTGGAGTTAATTTTAGTGTAAGGTGTCAGGAAGGGGTCCAGTTTCTGCTTTCTGCACATGGCTATCCAGTTTGCCCAACACCATTTATTAAACAGGGAATCCTTTCCCCATTGCTTGTTTTTCTCAGGTTTGTGAGATCAGATGATTTTCTCAGGTTTGTAAGATCAGGTGATTTTAGATGTGTGGTGTTGCTTCTGAGGCCTCTGTTTTGTTCCACTGGTCTATGTTTCTGTTTTGGTACCAGTACCATGCTGTTTTGATTTCTGTGGCCTTGTAGTATAGTTTGAAGTAAGGCAACATGCCTCCAGCTTTGTTCTTTTTGCTTAGGATTGTTTTGGCTATGTGGGCTCTCTTTTGGTTCCATATGAAGTTTGAAGTGGTTTTTTCCAGTTCTGTGAAGAAAGTAATTGGTAACTTGATGGGGATAGTGTTGAATCTATAAATTACTTTGGGCAGTATGGCCATTCTCACGATGTTGATAATGTTGATTCTTCCCAACTATGAGCATGGAATGTTTTTCCCTCTGTTTGTGTCCTCTCTTATTTCATTGAGCAGTGGTTTGTAGTTCTCCTTGAAGAGGTCCTTTACAGCCTTTGTTAGTTGTATTCCTAGGTATTTTATTCTCTTTGTAGGAATTGTGAATGGGAGTTCACTTTTGATTTGGTTCTCTGTTAGTCTGTTATTGGTGTATAATAATGCTTGTGATTTCTCCACATTCATTTTGTATCCTGAGAATTTGCTGAAGTTGCTTATCGGTTTCAGGAGATTTTGGTCTGAGACGATGGGGTCTTCTAAATATACAATTATGTCATCTGCAAATAGAAGTAATTTGGCTTCCTGTTTTCCTAATTGAATACTCTTTATTTCTTTTTCTTGCCTGGTTGCTCTGGCTAGAATTTCCAATACTATTTTGAATAGGAGTGGTGAGAGAGGGCATACTTGTCTTGTGCCAGATTTCAAAGGGAATGCTTCCAGTTTTTACCTGTGCAGTAAAATTTTGGCTGTGGGTTTGTCATAAATAACTTTTATTATTTTGTGATATGTTCCATTGGTACTTAGTTTATTGAGAGTTTTTAGCATAAAAGGCTGTTGAGTTTTGTTGAAGGCCTTCTCTACACCTATTGAGATAATCATGTGGTTTTTGTCTTTGGTTCTGTTTATGTGATGGATTACATTTATGGACTTGCGTATGTTGAACCAGCCTTGCATCCCCAGGATGAAGCCTAATTGATCATGATGGATAAGCTTTTTATGTGCTGTTGCATTCTGTTTGCCAATATTTTATTGAAGATTTTTGCGTCAATGTTTATCATGGATATTGGCCTGAAGTTTTCTTTTTTAGTTGTGTCTCTGCCCAGTTTTGGCATTAGGACGATGTTGGTCTCATAAAATGAAGTGGGGAGGATTCCCTCTTTTTGTATTGTTTGGAATAATTTCAGAAGGAATGGTACCAACTTCTCTTTGTATGTCTGGTAGAATTCAGCTGTAAACCCATCCAGACTTGGGCTTTTTTTAGTTGGTAGACTATTAATTACTGTCTCAGCTTCAGTCTTTGTTATTGCTCTATTCAGGGATTCAACTTCTTCCTGGTTTAGTCTTGGTCTCCCTGCAGGTGTCCAGGAATTTATCTATTTCTTCCGGATTTACTGGTTTGTGTGCATAGAGCTGTTTGTAGTAATCTCTGATGGTAGTCTGTATTTCTGTGGAACTGGTGGTGATGTCCCCTTTATCATTTTTTATTGCATCTATTTTATTCTTCTCTCTTTTCTTTTTTATTAGTCTGGCTAGCAGTCTATCTATTTTGTTGATCTTTTTAAAAAACCAACTCCTGGGAAAAAATTACCCAAGCAATGTATAAAAAAATTTAATAATTATACATGGTTGACAACAAACAGAGCAATGAAATTATGTGGTACAACAAAAATTGAATTTAAAAACTGGTTTTATGTAGGAATACAACCAATTATTTAAAAAACATAGAAGCATAATACAATGTTTAAAACTACAAATAGGAAATACAAAAGCAATGGTAAGTAATTCAGCAAAAGTGACACTTTAAGTAAAGGGCAAATGAGAATTTAGTTAAAATTCGTCTTCTTCCATTTATTTTTATTGAAAGTTTAGTTAATTTCTCATAAAAGAGCAAATTTTCTGTTGCTTTCTTGTTTTTAATTTTTTAATAATGGTTTTATATTAAACTTTTTGGTCTATAAAGATCTACCAAATCTTTGTTTTCATTTCAGAAATTACTCTTTCCAAACCTTAAATGGACCTCCAATCAGATATTATCAGTCTTAGTAATGATACTTAAAAGTGTTCAATAGCCTCTCATACTTCTTTAAAAAGTATCCAACTCCTAAAAAGAACTATGAGTGCTTACATGAGGTTGCCATTGCCTACTGTTGCCGTCACAATCAGTCTTCTCTTCACTCACCAACTTCACTAAAAACAACAACCTTTCTTCTAGTCCACTGAACATGCCAAGACCTTATATGATCTAACTCTTACGTTTCTCACCAACATAATTTCATTCTGTTCTCTACTCAGTATTTTTCAACCACTGTGACTTCCGTTCTGTACCTTGAACATGTGAAGACTTTTCTCAGCTCTCAGGGTCTGTTTACTAATCTCTCTGCCTGAAACCATCTTCCCCATTTTTTCATTGTGTGGTCTGTTTTTTTCTCAAACTCCAGATGTGAGCTCAAATGTCACATGTAAACAGAGCCTTTTCTTTACCATTCTATCTAAATCATATTTCTTCTCACTCTCTCTTCTATAACACTGATTATTTACTCATAAACAATGTTTATCTTATTTATTTATGTATTTGTTGACTTACTTGTTTTCTAGCTCTGAAGAGGAAGTTCCTTGAGAATGGGTAGGGTGTGTATTTCCAGCAATATGCTCACAGCACCTACTGCAATGCCAACACAATCATTATTTCTTGAACTACTAATCTGCTGCTCTCCTTTCTGGTAATCTACGTTTTGTGCTATCCTTTTGGGACAATATACTCTGTCTCTTATTTTCTCCTAGATATTTGACTTATTATGCCATCACACAAATATTTTTATAATGTGTTTAGTTTTTTTGATTACCATGTCTTATAAGAAATGAAATTTTATTTTCAGATATTAACTAGGAAGAATTTATCTTGGCATATTTACTATCTTTATGTGCTGGGTAGTACTTTTTTTTTTTTTTTTCCAGTTACTAATCTCATTCTCAAACTCTTTTGTGCTTTTCAGGTATGAAAGCATAAGAACTGCTTTTCCCAGAATCACTTTAATACAGAATTATGGATTAAATTCCACCAATTTACATGATAATTGCAAGACAGAAGAACAAAGCCTAATATTGTCCTGTTTGCAGCAATAAGCCTTTCATGATCTTTAGCACATAGTAGATACTGTTTTTTTTTTTCACAGCTCTCATGAGCTTTGTATAAAGAATTACCCACTTGTTGCTATGGAAAACCAAGATTATCTAGAGTGATTTTGATATTTATTGTATTACTTGATTTCCTAACCACTGGGGACAGTAGCTCAGATTGTTGTTCCCCAAGCTTTTTAATGTATGTTGGTGTATGTGTTTGTATTTGTATGTGTGTGTGTCTTAACAAGTTTAATTCCTTTGAAAAATTCTTTTTTTAATACCTACAGAATATATTTGTTTTTTTCTCGCAACTTAATTGTTGGTTAACCCCACATAAATACATCTTAATACACTGATTCTGCTGCCAACATATAAAAATAATTGACTTGACAATTACATGTGTGGCGTTTTTGTGAGAGGACATCAAAGTATTTCCAAATTCACGAAGACTGGAGGTAGAGACATAAGAATTGAATCTCTGAGATTAAAATTAGAGGTAGACTAGTAACTCCAAAAACGAGAGAGAGAGAGAGAGAGAGAGAGAGAGAGAGAGAAATGCAATTCAAGAGATCAGTAGGAAAAGCACAGAAGATAAAATGGAGCAAAACTGACCCTGACCCTACTTAGCTCATAACATTGAAGAAACTTCATTTCCTTTCTTCAGCCCAAAAAAATAACAGTTTTGTTGTGATCCAAGTAGATTGTGATTGAAGTTCTCCATATTGTGCAATAACTTATTCAGAAAGCAGGATATGTGATCATGTGGCTAAGTCCAGAATGCTGATCAAATCAAACCAGCTTCCTCAATAGCCAAGTGGACCATATGGAATACATTTCACGAGTTTAAATGACATTATTTTTTTTTGCGCCATTTTGGCCCATGGAGGTTCTGGTGAGCATCCAAATATTCATGTAAAAATAGGCCAAGATGACTGATTCAAATTAGAAGTCAACCAGTCATAAATAGCTGATAAAATCTACTTTCTCATTTTGTGGCTTAAAATTTGTGTTGGGTGACATAATTACTTTTAAACTCAAGATCTTTTGACTGATTTGGGAGTGTATCTGTGATATGGAAATATATTATTCTACATATTTATTTTATACTTATGTCTAGCCTATTAGGACACAGGCACAGTGAAAGCAAGGTATATTTTGGTCTGCTATTAGCTTGCTTTTTTCTTCTGCTATATCTTCATTACCTAGAATAGTGACTATATTTGTTGGCTGAATGAAGAAATGAATTAGAGAATACAACTAGTTAGTGTATGAATAAAATTCTCAATGTAAAACACACTAAGGGCTAGTAAAAATACTGAAATATTAAACTATCAAAGGCTATCAAGTTTTCTTTAAAATGTCTCTTCATAGATACATTACTTTCAGCAGTTCTCAAACTTTTAGCCTCAGGGCTCCTTTACTCTCATGAAAAATATTGGAAAAAATGCAAATGGCTATAATATATGTAGTTTATAAATATCAATATTAATTGTATTGAAAACTGCCACTGAATTTTAAAACACATGTATTAATTCATGTTAAAATAGTAACTGTATTACATGCAAATATAAATACTTGGGTAAATAATAATTATTTTCCAGAATAAAAAATAAATTAGTGAAAAGAGTGACATTGTCTTGTATATTTTTAATTCTCTTTGACATCTGGCTTAATAAAATAAAATAACAGCTGAATTCCCATATCCACTTCTGCATTTAATCTTTGTGAATATGGTGTATTGGTTGAAGTATGTGAAGACAATTTAGCCTTATGCAAATATGTAGTTAGGAGAAAATAAGTACGTTAATTGCTTTTCGGAAACTTGTAGATACTCTTCTTTTATACTACACCAAAACTTGTCAAATCGTGGCTTCTTTAGTTGCAATGTAGAATCCAAAACTTTATCAATGAACTATTTACACTGTGTTGCATTAAAATCTTATAAATTCACCATACTCTGTGAAAATATGTTTTACCTTCTCATGATTTTGTAATATCACTTATTGGTCATTTGAAATGTGTTTGTTGGCTGACTTATTAAAACACTACAAATGTTTACACAAATGTTTAAACATTATATAATGTTTAAAATCATATTTATTAATATCATATCCAATCTCATCAGAAATGTTTTTATTGTGAAACTCTCAAACTCATGGGAGCAGACACATGTTTTCTAAAATTTTAATTTTCACTTGAATGCTCAACTTTTATTATTGGCAGATACCAATGTTACCTGTTTTTCATGAAGTGACAGGCTCACATTATTTAATCATGAAGAAGTGTTTCACAAATACCCAATTCTCAATAAACATAGTCTGTCAACCTGTCATTTTTTTCAGGTATAAAATTGTATTCATTGAAGAAAAGCAAATATTTAGCTTACAACACAAACAATTGCCAGTGATTCTCCTGGGAGCAACCATTATGAAATAAAAGTGTTTTGCATATTTCCTATTGTATCACAATAAATATTACAAAGATATGTACTCAAGGGTCAAGAAGTAATAAAATTAAAAATTGTTACTATTTCATCATTCTGTGAGGAAAAAACAGGTATTCCTGTATTATTAAAGCTCATTACAGACCTCTTCTGTGAGCAGATGTGTTTGGGTTTTTTGCCACAGACCAAGCAATTCCTTAGTAGATACTGTCTCAGTCCATTTTGTGCTGTTCTAACAGAATACCTGAGACTGGGTGATTTACAAAGATCGGAAATTTATTTCTTACAGATCTGAATGCTGAGAAGCCCAAGATCTATGGTGCTGACATCTGGTTGAGGGCTTTCCCTCTGTATCCTCACATGGCAGGAAGTGGACGGGCAAGTATGAATCGACTTCCCAAAGCCCTTTCAATAGTGGCATTAATCCATATGAAGGCAAAGACCTCCCAGCCTAAACACTTCCCAATGCTGTTGCATTGGAAATTAAGTTTCCAATGACTGAAATTTGGAGGACACATTCAGATTATAGAATTCTACCCCTGACCCCCAAAATTCATGTTCTTCTCATGTTTTATTCTATCCCAGTAGCCCCAAAAATCTTAACATTTCTCAGGCTCAAATTTTCCTACAGCTGTTTTGTAAATTAAACAAGTTATATACTTCCAAAATGCATTAGTGGGACAGGTATAGGGTAGATATTCCCATTCCAAAAGGGAGAAATGGGGAAAAAAGAAAGACATGTCAGGTTCCAAGTAAGTACAAAACCCAACATGGCAAACAATATTAAACCCTAAGGCTTGAAAATACATATATATATATTTAATTGTATGTCTTGCCACCTAGACACACTGGGGTGGGAGGAGTTGGGCCCCTGAGGCTTCACTCAGCTTTACCCACATGGTTTTGCTGTGTGCAGCCCATACTTTCTCCCACACATTGAAGTCATACACCTGCAGCCTTCCCAAACTGGCATTGCATGCTGGTGTTACTACAGTTCTGGGGTCTGAGAAGTGGCCCCACTCTTCTGGTTCCTGTAGGCATTGCCCTAATGAAAATTCTCTGCAGTGTCTCTATACCTGCAGCAGTTTCTCTACCTGGGCTCTGAGACTATCCTATAATTCAGTTCAATTCTGACATCATCTACCTGGAGGTAGTGTCAGATACCACCTTCTAACCCCAAGACTGGCTACTTATCAGACTGGCTACAAGCCAGAGTTCATGTAACCTCTTCCTTGGGTTTGAATAGTTTGCTAGAACAGCTCACAAAACTCAGGGAAACACTTATGTTTACCATTTTATTATGAGGGAAATTACAAAGAATACAGATAAACAGCCCAATGAAGAAATGGTTAGGGCAAGGTCTGGGGTGGTGGAGAGCTTCCATGCTCTCTGGGTGTGCCACAGCCCAGCACCTCTGCTCCATGGGTTCAGCAACCCAGAAGCTCATCAGATCTCACCCTTCAGGAGTTTTTATAGAACTTAATATACAGCCTCCTACCCGACCTTTCCTGGAGGTTGGTGGGTGGGCTGCAAATTTCAATCATTAAATTCTCTAATCATTGGGTCATTCTGATGATGACCCCATCCTGTGGCTTTGTAGGGGCTTCACCCTAAGTCACTTCATTAGTATAAATTTATATCAAAAGGAGCACATTATGGATAACAAAAACCATTCCTACCACCCAGGAAATTCCAAGTGTTTTGGGCTCTCTGTGTTGGAAACTAGGGACAGAAACACAAATATATTTTATATAATGCCGCAATCATGCTCTCACTTTTTTTTCTGTCAGAGCATGGAGCTAAGAATATAATGGTGTTACTGCAGTTGGTTCTAATATCTTGATTCATGTTAAGCTACCAGTAGTTTTACCCATGGCTGTTTTCTTACCATTACAGAAAATATCACGGAGGGTAAAAAGCAGATAATGTTTTAGTGTTACTGTGACTGCTACAGAGCTCCTAAAAGAGTTCCAGGGACACCTAGGGGTTTGTAAACAGTACTTGGAGAACCAACACCTTGACTGATTTATAAAGTTGGGTTTCTCAGCCATCTAACGTTAGAGTCCTGACACTTGGTAGCATTAACAGCAGACTCATTTAAATGAAGCAGGTTTACACAGGTTGCTAAAGTAGGATATGCACCTGAATGATATATTGTAATCGTAGAAGGAAATATAACGGCCACACAATTTGATTGTCTTTTTACTGTGTTGTCAGAGGCATTCAAACCGAAGTGACTCCATATTAAATAGAGGCTGGGTAAAATAAGGTTGAGACCAACTGAATTGCATTCCCAAAAGTTAAGGCATTCTTATTCACAAGATGAGATAGGAGGTCAGTGAAAGATACGGGTCAGAAAGACCTTGCTGATAAAACCGGTTGTATAGTAAAGAAGCCAACCAAAACCCACCAAAACCCACCAAAACCAAGATGGTGATGAAAGTGACCTCTGGTCATCCTCACTACTCATCACACACTAACCCTAATGCAGTAGCATGCTAACAGATGCTTCCTCCAGCACCAGCAATTTACAGATGCCATAGCAATGCCCAGAAGTTACCCTATATGGTCTAAAAAGGGGAGGAATCCTCAGTTCCAGGAATGGCCCATCCGTTCCGGGAAAACTCATGAATAATCCACCCCTTGTTCAGCAAATAATCAGGAAGCAACTATAAGTATACTCGGTCAAGCAGCCCATGCCATTGTTCTGCCTATGAAGTAGCCATTCTTTTATTCCTTTACTTTCTTAATAACTTGCTGTCACTTTATGGACGCACCCTGAATTCTTTCCTGCAGAAGTCCAAGAACCCTCTCCTTGGATCTTGATTGGGGCTCCTTTCTGGAAACAGTGTCAACAAACACCTGGGGTTCTCTTTTTTCCAGCAATATGGTAGGCTTACATTTCTCTGCTCTTATTTCAAATTTGATGTGCTATGTAAGTTGCTTTGGCCAAACTGAGTGGCAGGGCTAACTGAAATTTCTTGGTAAGTCTAAGACTCAGTAAGTAAACAGATACACCCTGCTTCTGCCAGAAGAAGCTAAGATGAAGTCAAGACGCTCCTCTTTGTGGAGCATGTTGTCCCAACCCACTGCAGGTGAAAGATTTCCAAAGGACAGCAAACACTGCGGGACAAAGATTTCCAAAGGATAGCAACCTCTGTGCCACGGCCTACCTGGTACCTGGATGTGGATAGCAAGAAGCTCAGTCAGCCCAGCAAAATGCAACTTCAAATGGAAGGGGGGCTGGGGATTTATTTACTCCACTCCCAGCCCAGCAACATCACGCAGTGCCGTGCACCTGAGGCTAACCTTCCCTCAGCTGCGCCCAGAACTCTTGTCAAGGGTGGGTGGGAACATGAGGTAGATGAAGACTGAGCTGGGAAAAGGAAGGCTACGTGGAACTGTGGCCAGCCAGGTCTCACTAACAGCTGAACAGGAGGCGTGCATCACTGTTTCAGCACTGACTGGGTGATGAAGTTAAATATTAAAAGGTGGTACAGCCAGTGCCCTATACAAAGGCTGCAATGTAACAAAAACCCACTTAGAGTTTTGCCTAGCCTTTCCTTGGCCTTGAAGCATGATGAGATCATGAAGGAATCCTTAACAGCACCTGTTTAGAATTAAACAAGTTTTATTGGGGGTCTGAAGAAACTCCTCATGTCTCCACAAACAATTTTTATTGGGGATCTAAAGGAACTCCCCAAACCTCCATGATTCAGCAGGAGACAAGATAAAGGTAATCGCACCTGGCACCTGGACCCATCTAGATAAAGTAAATTTACGGAGACCCCAGAGGTAGATCTTCCAGACTCAGACCTTAGTTATAGATTAGAAGTTAATCACTTATGTCTTCAGATGAACGCACACTTAAATGTAAACATACAACTTAAAAGCTGTATGAGTTCTGGAAAACTTTGTAATTTTGAGTTGATCTAGTGATATTTTCCCGGTCTTCTCCCTGTACTGGGTTACAGAAATAAACTCTTTCTTTCCCAGTTCATCTGCATCTCATTACGGGGACACGAGAATAAGTAGTCCCACTCTTGGTTCCATCTGGGAACAGAACACGTGGCACTAGGGTGGGGTGTGAGGGAGCCTATGGCAGAAAACCCCCCTTGGGAAGTGTGGGAGGCAGGCATAAGTGAGCTAGGCTTCAAGTCCCCAGTGCCTGGTTTGTTGTTTCGAGGAATTCACTTACAAAATACACTTTGACAAATAAAATTATTAAGACTATTGAGATGGCAGGTTTGGTTTCTCCTGAGTCTTCTCTGCTTGGTTTACGATAGATGGCTGCCTTGTCACTGAACTTCACAGATATTTCATCTATGTATGCACATCTGTGGGGTCTCATTTTGTGTCTAAAATGTTCTCTTAGAAGACCACCAGCCGGGCACATTGGCTCACATCTGTAATCCCAGCACTTTGGGAAGCCAAGGCAGGTTGATCACAAGGTCAGGAGTTTGAGACCAGCCTGGCCAACATAGTGAAACCTCATCTCTACTAAAAATACAAAAAATGAGCCAGGCATGGTGGTGGGTCTCTGTAATCCCAGCTACTCAGGAGGCTGAGGCAGGAAAATCTCTTGAACCCAGGAGGCAGAGATTGCCGAGATCAGAGTGAGCTGAGATCACGCCATTGTACTGCAGCCTGACAATAGGGGGAGACTCTATCTCCAAGAAAAGGGAAGGGGAGGGAAGGGGAGGGGAGGGGAGGGGAGGGGAGGGGGGGAGGGGCGGGGCGTGGGAAGGGAAGGAGGGGAGAAAGAAAGAAAGAAAGGAAGGAGGGAGGGAAGGAAGGAAGGAAGGAAGGAAGGAAGGAAGGAAGGAAGGAAGGAAGGAGAAAGAAAGGAAAGAAAGGACACCAGTCAAGTTGGATTCAGTTTCACCTTGACAGCCTCATTTTAACTTAATCGCTCCTTGAAAGGCCCTCTGCAAACGCAGTCATGGATTAGAGCCCATTTATATGACCTCATTTAACCTGAATTACCTCCTTACTGTCTCTATCTCCAGAGACATTCTGTGGTAGTCGGGGTTAGGACTTGATCATAGGAACTTTGGTGGGACACAATCAACCCATAAGAACATTCATATCCCCATCACAGATTTTAACTCCATTCACGTAACAGACTACTTTCATTCATAAATCTCTGTCCCTATCCACATATATTGATTTATTTAAACATATAGCATAATTTTACAAAGATTATATGGATAACTTTTCCCTTAAAGTAAAATACTATGTAAATGTAAATCCTCCGGTGGGTTTCCTTACAATTCCAGACTACCTTTAACTTTCTACCATAAAATTTGATGTGCTTATTTTAGGTATTTTACAAATGCATTTAAGTGCCCAGGAACTCCTTATAGAATATTTTAAGGATATTTATGAATGTTTTAATCCCCTTTCAAAGGCATAGGTAAATACAGAGCCACTAAGATCAATGGCTGTTTGGAGTGCCCTTATAATTGCTTTCAAGAAGTGTGTGTGGGGTTGGGGGAGGGTGTGTGTGTGTGTGTGTGTGTGTGTGTGTGTGTGTGTGTGTGTTTAGACAGGCTGAAGGAGAGGACTTGAAGGTTGTAAAAAATCTAAGCTTGCTTTATTAGCCTTAAGTAAAACCTTTGGGAATGATCTTTTCATATTAGTCTAGCTTTTTAGGTCAGGAGCATAAAAATGCAGATTTGTTTGCTATTTGCATGAATTTTATACTTATCCATGTAAATTAAAATTGACTTTACATGTGTGAAGTCATTAAATGTCAAAATTGCAGGACAATCTTTATTTTAAGTATCTTTCTAAAATCAGTTTTTGTGTCAACTACCTCAGGAATTCTATCTCATGATCATCTTATGATGGAGCCAAGCCTCTTTTGCACATTTTCGGCTAATATTTGAAGCAAACCAGTTTCAGGACACTATGAATTTATATTTCTTTCCCTAGAGAAAGATTTTTAAGTGAAACAGAATATTTCAATCTAATAATATGCAAAGTTTAAATAAATAAAAGAATACATACATATGTAAATCTCAGGCAAACTTCAAACTAGTTTTCAACAAAACTACTCAAAAAGTAGCCAACATAAAGCAGGAGTTGGTCCATGTAAGGAAACTTCATTTTATTACTTGTTTGGATATCAGTGTGTGGTTGACTATGTATATTTACCCAATAAATGTTTACTTTCTCTGCAAAAAAAAAATAAGGAATTTATCATTTGATTATTATTTAAGAATAGTTAAAACATGGAATTCTTCATGTTTTCATAATATTAATCTAAACACTTTTTTTTTAGCTCTTGTTGCCCAGGCTGGAATGCAGTGGCACGCAGCTCACCACAACCTCTGCCTCCTGTGTTAAAGCGATTCTTCTGCTTCAGCCTCTTGAGTAGCTGGGATTACAGGCACCTGCCACCATGCCTGGCTAATTTTTGTATTTTTAGTAGTGACAGAATTTCACCCTATTGACCAGACTGGTCTTGAACTCCTGACCTAGTGATCCACGGCCTTGGCCTCTCAAAGTTCTGGGATAACAGGTGTGAGCCACCACTCCTGGCCTACAAGACACTTTTAATTGCCCTTCTGGTCAAAGGCTCTGTCATCAAATTAACTAGGTATTCCCTAAGTCAGTTTCATATATACATTTTTTATTTAGTAAGAAAATTCCTTTCTCTAAAGAATAGGAACAATTTCACATGGTTTTTATTGTGTTAATCTTACTTCATATATTAATTCCCCCCCTTTTCTATTAACTATTCAATTCTTGTCAGCAGTTTTATTAATAGTAACATTCTCTTATTACCAAAAACCAACAAGATCAACACTTGGACCTTTCTTAATACTGTCATAGCACAGTTAATTACCTGTATACATTATAACATTTAAGCTGAAAAAGACTCCAGTGGCTATTCTTTTTCTTTTTGAATGATTAACAAGCACATTTTTAGCTTCTAAAGTTGTAGCATTAATTTAATTATACTAATTTCCTACTGATATACTATTACAGTTCACATACACATCTACAGCAAAGTAAACCCATCGTCAACAAAACATGTAAGCCAGAAACACACACACACACACACACACACACACACACACACACACACACACACACACACAGATGCAGAGTAGATATTATATAAAATATATAAGCCAGACACACACACACGTGCGTGTGTGTGTGTGTGTGTGTGTGTTTCTTTAAGAATTGTATCTACTCTGCATCTTTGCTTACTAATTAAAATTCAAGCTAAAAATTGTGGTACGGTTTTACATACTCAAGTGAGTGGTTCTCTCTCTACATAAATGGAAAATATTTAACCCAAACAGCAGTTCTCATACCATAGCAGGCATTTTTAATTTCCATGAATTCAAGTATCCTTTCTTCAAAATGCTGGAACTAGTTTTAATTACTGTCTGATTATAGTATGGTGATGGCTCAGGCACAGATGTTTCAATTTTTTTTTTTAAATCATATATCTATAAACATCTTAAATCAACAATATTTACTTTTTGAAATATTGTGTAAATGTTCCATATAGTAAAACAATTGCAAATGTTATACTTATGGTACATGTAAATGTTGGTTTCTTCCTAATCATCTAGTTGCAATTAATCATAAGAAGTAAATTTCATATGCATTTAATTGTGATAGTTTCACAATTCATAATTGCAGTCAAAAATTTGCAAATGCAGCCTTTTTCCTCAATTGCCATATTAGTCTGTTTGAGTTACATTAACAAAATACCACAGTCTGGGTTTACTGAACAAGAAAAATTTATTTTCTCACAGTTCTGGAAGCTGAAAGTCCAAGATCAACTGTCCAAAATGACAGCAGGGTTGGTTTCTCCTGATGCCTCTTTCTGACTTGTTAGATGATTTCCTTCTTGCTGTGTTCTCAAGTGATCTTTTCTCTGTGTGTGTGTCCGTCTCTAATGTTTCTTCCTCTTATTATAAGGACACTAGCCCCATCAGGGTAAGAACCCGCTCTTAAACGATCTTATTTACCTTTAATCATCTCTTTAAAGGAACAATCTCTAAATACAGTCATATTGGGTATTAGAACATCAACATACGGACTTGGGAGAGACCCAATTGAGTCTATAACAACTGCTCTTCTCGCTTGAGCAAATTGTTGATACTATGTAATAATCGGACCAAACTTGTCTCTTTAATGGCTTGTACTATAAAAATTCAAATAACAGTAACAACAAAATGCCTATGGTTCATCAAGGTGGACATGATGGGGTATCTACCAAGATAGGGCCAGTAGTTTAAGTTACTCAGAAATTTACTGATGGCAACAGGAAAGTTTGACACTAAATCTTTTAAACTAATTTGATTTTTGTAGACAAACTGAAAATATAGCCAAGTTTTCAAGGACAAACTTATGTTAACCAGATTTATTAGACTGATATGGAATACAGAAATGTCAATTGATGCATTTTTAATAAAAAATATAATAATCCCTTAAGCTAAACCAGTCATATTGGTATACTACAGGAGGACAATGAGATATTCTTGACATCTTTTAAGGGTCACCAAATATTTCTATTATTTTTGAAAGCTTTGGAGACTTTTCTGCAAAAACTAAATATGTGCATGTAAACACAGTATTCAATACACAATTTCCTTGGGATAAAAATAGTAAAACCCATCTCCGTGATTGCATTTACCATATGGCTCTTGCTTTGGGAATAAGAGAAACTTGATTTACAGACATTGAACAGATAAGCTCAATACCTGTTTACATAAAGAAAACATATAGTTCAAAAGGCACTGGTAAAATATCCTAGTAGGGAACTCCATAAGCCCTATCTGTATTTAGGCTATGCAAGATTCAGGCAAGAGCTAGGATTGCTCAGCCCAAGGTATTAGTTTTGTCCGGATCGTAAAGAGTTGGCAAATGGGTGTCTAAAGCAAACTTATAACATCAAGGGATTTATGGGGAGAGGAGTTTTCTTGATGTTTCCATGTGTTGTATATTATTTTTCTGTGGCAGGCTTATACTGCTGAATTTTACCTAAGCCTTATGATTCTGAAAACAGTAATGGTTAAGAAATCTCCCACCCTTCTTACTGCAAAGAATATGCTCCCCTTGTTTTCCTATGGCAAAGGCCAACAGAGTTCCCAAATTTCCATTCTTTGTCTCATAACTAGCTGAACATCTGGTCCCTCCCTAACTAGTTGAAACAAAATGTTTTTTAGCCCAATTTTGGTTCATCTTCTTCCCCCAGGTCCTGGAACCCCCATGAACTCTCAGGCTGAGCCAGCATTCAACTCCTCCTTAACAGTCCTCCTGACAATAGGCTGGTCTCAGTGTAAACATTGTCTGATCCACCATCGGAACACCCCACCCTTCTAATCCGCTTCCCGCAGCCAGTATGTTAGTCACATTTACTCTTCCCTGTTAAAGAGAAACTCTTTTTTCCTGACTCTTGAGACACTTGCAGAATCTTAAAGCCACAGAATTCTCCCTATTTCAATACACTGCCTCCTTCAAATGTTGTAGTCCTGATGCCCTTTATTATAACAGTCTTTTCAAAGAAAGTATTCAATGAGTACAAAAGTAATTACAGTTTTTGTCATTGAAAGCAATGCCAAAATCGTAAACACTTTTGCACCAAACTAATATTTTTCATACTACACCCAGATTTGTCTCTTATTTGATGAGAACAACATTATTCCTTCATTGGGTGTCCAGTATAGTTTTCAGGATGTAATAAATAACTAAGGATTATTGGTTGAGAGAGTAATCAGTTGAATTGTCTCTTCACACAACACACAACTTAGACTTTATTTTCTTATAGAAATTAAGATAGCATCTGATACTTACTAGTATAGCCACACACAAAGAAAGATAGAGCAAGAAAAACATTAGGAAGGACACAAATATATTAGATGATAGATGAGAGTTTCTCCCACAATATTATGGCTAAATTCATTCAACAGTCTATAAGATAGATATTCTTATAATTGATATTACAAAAACTGGGAAACTGCATCCAAAGTCAAAAAACCAGCCTCCAGAACTGTGAGAAAATCAATTTCTCTTGCTTAAGAAACTCAGACTACTTCATTTTTGTTATTGCACCCAAACAGACTAATACGGCAGTTGAGAAAAACAAAGTTGCAACTGCATATTATTGATTGAAATTATGAATTACCAATAATTCAGTCTAAGACAAGAGCCTACCCTCTTAATCACAGAAATAAGGTATTTTCTAGAACAATTTGTTACCTCATAACTCTCCCAGTAAACTGCTGAGAAAAAGTTTTGAATAATATTTAATTTCAGGATTTTGAAGAAAACACTTCTAAATATGATCTCCCCCAAAATGAATGTACACACTCCAGAATAGTAAATATTATTGCTACATATTGTGTATATTTTGTTGTAATTTCCATTGATTTTTAGAGTGAACGATAATACCACAAAAAATTATGTGATTTTCTGTAGTGGAAAGTTCTAAACAGAACATTTTTAGTAATTTGATTTATAAAGGAACCTACATATTCCTTTGGTTTTATTTGCTGGTTTATAATATTTTAATGCAATTTTCTTAATGCAAAATACAGTGGATTCCTCTGAAAGGATGAATTATAAGTTTTAAGATATTTTAATCTTATAAATTTGTTTGTATTTTCTTTAAACCTTCAAATATACCTACCTGGCAGTAATTCAGTGGCTGAATGATGGAATTTGGCTCCATTGGATATTTTCATTATAGATATTATTAGGACTTTAGAAATTATGTGTATTCTATTTTCCATACTTTGTTGCTCAGAAAACCAAAGAAAAACAAAATCAAGCATGTTGCCAAAATAACCATAAGAAGAAAGTAGGAAGGTATGAAAGCAATTACCTAATCTATACCCTTACTGTGCTTCAAACCTAATTTACAAACATGAAATCAGATAACAGTTTTTCTTATCATTTAGTCTCATATGAAAGCTGTTTCTAGATGACAAAATACATGATGCATTGAAGAAAAATCTTTCATGCAAAATTAGTTATTTCCAAAAATGCAAATGACTGAACCCTGAGAAATGCTCTGTCAGTTACTCATTCACAGACAGAAGTATTAAAATATCTCA
Organism: Cebus imitator; assembly: GCF_001604975.1. Classification (NCBI taxonomy): domain Eukaryota; kingdom Metazoa; phylum Chordata; class Mammalia; order Primates; family Cebidae; genus Cebus; species Cebus imitator. The sequence goes on from NW_016107362.1 coordinate 8,322,044, forward strand.
TTCACAAATGGATATTTCAGCCCGTCTATTCATTAAGGATAAAATTGGATCAAGTCTACAGCCTGTCCTGCCAGTTGCCTGGCTGTCAATGTTCAAATAGCCCAAATGACCTATCAAGACACAGTTTCTTAATAAAGATTAAATATCTTGTCAGGAGGTTTAGAAATGTGTTAAGTGTGATAACTCTGCTTTAAGAGTGAAAACATAATGGTTTATTTGAATAGTACCTTTATCACTGCAGCATATAAAACATTTTTGCTATCTACTAGAATATTAAACAGTATATTGGTTTTGACATTTGTCAAATGTAAATTCAGATAATCAAGGATTTCAAGGATCTAGGTATGACCTATATTTAAACTTCTATTAAAGAAACATAATTATCATTGCTTGGTTTTAGAAACTATAACACAGTTTTAAAACTACATACATCTATAAAGTTCCCAGGAATACTAGAGGTTTCTATGTGAAATGCAACAATGACGGTGAAAAAATAAAAAATCAATCGCTAAAAAAGTAAAGGAAATTGAAACAATTAGATTAAATCATGAAACTATGTAATAAATGGATTTATAAATTGAATAGGTAATATAATTATATCAAAATAAATTATCAAAGTTAAACATAATTTATTTAATACGGCACATGTCTTGTGCCTCATAATCTGGCATAAATCAAACCACAAGGTGGAATGTTATTGAGATTCTCAATCAACACCAACAACATTCATTATAAATATCAGCTAAAACGGAACTTGAAAAACAAGCGATATGATTAGCTACAACAAAATAAATTCATTAAAACAAAAAGCTTTTTTCTTTTTAACAGAGACTTTGTGACTACTAATTAAAAATCAGAATAATTTATTTCAACCTTTATATATTTTAATTTAGTATTACAGTCAGAAAGACAGCCTGACCTGTTATACAAGCTTTGCTTGCAAACATCTCCATCTTTTATTTTATTAAGCTTAGATCTGCAGGAACGAGAGATGAATTATTCTAATGATAAATTCTCATTAAATAAATCAGCAAAGTAAATCAACATAGCTAGAGGAAATATATATATCCTATCATAAGGGAATAAAAAAAAACATAATTTTTTATGAAGTCATCTAATAAACAGCATCAATTCCAGTGTGTTTATTGTCAAAGTTTGCATAGGTGAGGTGGGGAATAAGATGCCTCTACTTCCACAGATATCTAGCCACTGGCTTTTTGTGTTTCTCCATTGACATAATTTATATACCACAAAGTTGACACCTTTAAAAGTGTACTGCCAGTGGTTCTTAGCATATTCATGACTTATACAACTCTAACTACTATCTGATTACAAAACATTTTCATCACTAGAAAAGAAATCCATTAACAGTCACTTCCCATGCCCTCTGTTCCACAATGCCTGTCAGTCATTAATCTGTTTATTTCTATGTATTTGTCTGTTCTATATATTTAACTTACATGAAATAAAAAGATGTGTGACCTTTGTATCTGGCTTCTATCAACTATCATAAAATTTTCAACGTGTATTTATGTTGCATCATGTAGCACTTTATAGCCAAGTAATATTCAATTGCATATTCAATATTGTAATTCAATATTACATTTTGTTTGTCAGTTTACCAGTTAATGGACATTTGGTTGTTTCCATTTTTGGCTACTACGATTAGTTCTGCTATGAATTTTTACATACAGTTTTTCGCATTGAAAACATACAATATGTTTTCAATTCTCTTCGATATTTATCTAGGAGTAATATTGCTGAGTGTTATGGAAACTCTAAGTTTAACATGCTGAAGAACTACCAGCAAGCTTTCCAAAATGACACATGTTTTTTATACCTTCTATCAATGTAAGAGGGTTTATTTTTTCACATCCTTGTTACCACTTGTTATGGTTTATCCTGATTATAGCCATCTCAGTGGGTATAAAATGATGTTTTATTGTGGTTTTAATGTGCATTTCTCTAATAACTAGGATGGAAAGCATATTTTCATATGCTGTTTATTTTTATATCTTTCTTAGAAAAATGTCTATTCAGTTGATTGGAATGTTTATCTTTTTGTTGCTGTGGTTTAGGTGTTATATATACTTTCAGGAATCTAAATTTGTATCAAATACACGATTTCCAAATATTTTCTCCCATTATATAGATTGTGTTTTTTCATAGTGTCTTTTGATTCAAAAACACTTTTACTTTTCATGAAGTTCAATTTATCTATTTTTCTACTGTTCCTTTTGCCTATGGTGTCATATCTTAGATTTTTTTGCCTAATTCAAAGTCATAAAGATCTCTTGTTTTCTTACAACAATTTTATATTTTTGGCTCTTATATTTAGGTTTTTTTATTAACTCCACATGGTTTCTTAATATGGTGTGAGGCAGAGGTCCAAATTCATTCTCCTATGTATGGTTGTGCAGTTGTCCCTTCACCATTTGTTAAAGAGGCTATTCTTTTCCCATTGCATGATCTTGGAAACAATGTAAAAAATTAACTGCTCAGATATGTATGGACTTATTGCTAGACTCTCAATTTTCTTTATCTGCATGTTTCCCCTATGTAAGTAACAAACTCTCTTGAATATTATAGCTTTATAGAAAATATTGAGCCTGGGCACTGTATGTACTTTATTTTCTTTTTCCAAAATTGTTTCACTATTTTGGGTTCCTTTCATTTCCATATTAATTTTAGGATGTGCTTCTCAATTATTTCTTTAAAAAAGTTAGCTGGGATTTTGATAGAGATTGCATTGAATCCATAGATTAATTAGGGAAACACTAGTATTTTAACAATATTAAGTCTTCTAATCCATGAAAATTGAATTTTTTTAATGATTTGTCTCTTTCTTCTTATTTTTGTTTTGTTTTGTTTTTCTAATTTTGTTGTTGTTGGTTTTTGTTTTGATTTTTTTTGTAGAGACAGAGTCTTGTCCAGGCTTGTCTCAAACTCCTAGGCTCAAGGTGATACTCTTGACTTGGCCTCCCAAATTGCTGGGATTACAAGTGTGAGCCACCCTACCTGAGCTATTTGTCTTTTTTTTTTTTTAACTAAATGATGTTTAATAGTTTTTAATAAACAAGTGATACATTCCTTTTTTTAAATGAGGTATTCTATTCTTTTTGATGCTATTCTAAATTGAAATGGTTTATTTATATTATTTTATATTTATTGCTAGTGTGAAAATACAATTGAATTAGGTGCATTAATCTTTGATCCTACAACCTTGCTCAACTTCTTCATTGGCTCTATTATTTACTATTATTGCTTTCATGAATCTATTACAATATTTTTTGTATACAAGATCAAGTCATCTTAAAATAGAAAGGATTATAATTCTTAGTTCTTCCTTTCCAAAATGGGTGACTTTTAGCTCCTGATTTTAAGGTAGAAGTTCTCAGTATTTCAACATTTTCTGTGGATGCCCTTTAGCAGGTTAAGAAAATTTTCTTTTCTTCCAAGTTTAAGTAGCTTTCTTATTAAAGGATATTGAATTTTCTCAAATGCTTCTATGCATATTTTGGGATTATTCTGTGCATTTTGTCTTTTATTGTATTAATATAATACATTATGTTTTATTGATTTTTTTGTATGCTCATCCAACGTTGAATTCATGGAATAAATCTCGCTCATGACGTAAAATTCCTTTTACATGTGGCTGGATTTGTTTTTCTAGTATTTTGTTGAAAAGTTTGAGAACTTTTGCATTTGTATTTTGATCTGAAGTGTTTGATTTTTGTATTAGTTTAAAAGTGACCCCATAAAGTGAGTTGAGAAATGTTCTTTTCTATTTTTAGGAGGTGTTTGTAAAAGATTAGGGTTAATTCCTCTTTAAATATTTGGGAAAATTCAATAGATAAGCAACCTGGTCCTTTTTTGTGTGTATACTTCTCTGGTTACTAAATCAATCTCCTCATTTTTATAGGTCTTTTGAATTTATCTATTTCTCACAGCATTAGTTACAGTAGTTTATTTCTTTCTAGGAATTTGTCAATTTCCTTTGCACTATCTAATTTGTTAATTTGTCACTTTCCTTTGCGTTATCTAATTTGTTAGCATATAATTGAGCAGAAGTTGTCTTTATAATCCCTATTATCACTGTAAGATCAGTAGTGTTGTCTCCTCCTTTATTTTTGATTTAATAAATTTAGTTATTTCTTATTTTCATGGTTTGTCTACCTAAAAAATAATATATTTTGTTGATGCTTTCAAAGAACCAATTTCATCTTGTTGGTTTTTCTCCCTTGGTGTATATTGTATGTTCCATTTATTTCCTCTTTGTTCTTTATCACTTCCATTTCCTGGTTGCTTTATATTTAGTTTGGTCTGTTGGTTCTAGTTTCTTAAGGTGAAAAAATAAATGATTGATTTAAGATCTTTCTCTTCTTGTTTTAAAATATAGATATTTAGAGCTATAATTTTCACTCTGAGAACTGCTTTTGCTGCATCTCATAAGTTTTGATATATTGTATCTTCATTTTGATATATCTAAAAATATTTTATATCTTTTGTGATTTGTTCTTCAATCCATTTGTTGTTGTGTGTGTGTTGTTCAATCTTTAAATATTTGTTTATTACTCAAATATCCCTCTTTTCTTGATTTCTAATTTCATTCCACTTTGGTTGGAGAAAAATGCTTTGTATTATTTCAATCCTTTTATATTTATTGATATTTGTTCTTCTTTATTACAAATGACAGCTTTGTACATTGCCTGCCATTAACACTTTACACTTACTGCTTTATATCAAATAGAAGGGGAAAAAACAAAAACAAGTTAACATTGTCATTCATATTTACTTATGCAGTTTACTAGATGTTTTTCTTTCTACAGATGGTTTCAAGTTATTATGTTTCTTTTCAGCTTTACAGTCTCCCTTTAATATTTCTACTATTACAGTTTAGTGACTAATTCTCTCCAGTTTGTTGTTCTTGTTGCTGTTTTAATTTAGAAATGTCTTAATTGCTCCTTCTGTTTTGAAGGATTATTTTGCTGGGTACAGAAGTCTTGGCTGACAGTCTTTTTACTTTCAGCTTCAATAAGGCTTCTGACTGCTTCCTAGACTTCAAGGTTTGTAATAAGAAGTCAGCTCTTAATCTTATGTGATCAGTAACTTATCTTTTGCTGCTTTCAGTATACTTTTTAAAAACTTACTTTCACCAGTTTGATTATTAAGTGTTTAAGTGTGGATCTCTTTGAGTTTAGGTGTGATCTCTATGAGCTTCTTGGATGTGTCAACTTTTAAAAAAAATCGAATTTAGAATGTTTTCAATTATTAAGTTTTGAAACTTTTTTTATGCCTCCTTTTTCATCCCTCCTGGACTCACATAGTAAGCTTCTTTGTATATCTCATGATGACCCACATTTTTCTAAGGCAGTTCTCATTTTTTTTTATCTTCTCTGTTCCTCAAACTGGATAATCTCAATTGAATCTACCTTTGAATTTGCAAAATCTTTCTTCTCCCTGATGAAATTTGCTCTTGATCCCTTTATTTGACTGTTTTATTTTATTTTATTTTTTTAACTTCAGAATTTTTATTTTATTCCTTTGTATGGTGTGTATCTTATTAATATATTCTCTAACTGAAAACGTAGCATTCTCATACTTTACGTTTTTTGGACAGGATTTTCTTTAGTTCTCACAATATATCCTTAAAAGTGAATTTAAAGTCTTTAGTAAGTCAAACATGAGGGTTTCCTCAAGGATAATGTTTATTATATAATAGCATTTCTCTTGTATATGGACCATATTTCCTTTTTTCTTTGTATTCCTTATTTTTGTTGTTGTAGAAAACTGGGCATTTTTAATTATATAATATGACAACTCTGAAAATCCGTTTCTTTCTCTTCTTTAGGGTTGACTGTTGCTGCTGTTAGTGGTTGTTTTGTTCTTGTTCTTTTTTCTTCCCTTAACTTTCCAGAACTAATCTGTTAAAGACTATATTCTTTGTTTTCTATGACTAGTAAAGTTTCTGTTTGTTTAGCTTATTGCTCTGCTAATTATTGGATGGATTTATTTTTTAACAAGTCATCCAGTCTTGCTGAGAGACTATGCATGTGTGGCATGCCTTTGACATTCCAGTTGGCAGTTGACAACTCTGCCTTAGCTTTCACTTCCTTCCTCCTCTGAGACTCAACACTGGCCAGAGTTGAGAACTTTAGACCTTCTAGAATTCTTCCTGAACATGGACCAAGCCCTATGCATATGCAATATGCATGTCCTGCTAGATTCCCAAAAATATATCACAGTTTTCAAAATCCCTATGGACATCTCATTCTCCTGCTTTCCCTTTTAAGCTTTCTGGTTAACTTATTGTTTGGCTTTAACTATTATCCACTACCCTAGGCAACTCTTGAAGGTAAACAATTATTTCAAAATATTTCAAAATACAGCTCCAGGGAAAGACTTTTCACATTGGGTGAAATCCGACTGAGTTTAAATAAAGACAACCTGGCAAGCAGAGACTCCCAGGGAACCACCAGACAGGCCAATAAATAATGATTCTCTGAGAGTGAAGCTTTGGGAAAGCTATATTTCTTCTCCTTCTGATGGCTGCTAAGATGTTAGATTTCACCATGTTTGCAGTTTATTGGTTTTCAGAGTTAATACAGGGCTAAAGATGTGGTGGGGGGAGGGTAGAAAAATAGCAAGTTAAATTGTCATAAGCCTCATAGTTCATACTGAAATTCAACTATTTTTCTTGAACAAACATATTTCAAACCTGGAAATCCTTTTGTTTATATCTGGAGATCTGGAAAACTGGATTCTGACCATTTTTGCTAGTTTTCTTATTGTTTTTACAGGAAGAGATATTTCAGAGTTCCTTAAACTGCTATTTTTGTTGCCATTACCCACTGAGCCTATAGTTTTTCAAGACATTTAAGTTCCCGAGCATTTATCCTCATATTACAAACATTTTCATGGAAAAGAAGCATGTAAATACAGTCCTTCATTTCCTACCCAACATGAAGATTATGCTATCAAGAGCTTTTCTGGTCAATTTCCAAATCCCAGCATTATAGGTCATTAAGAGAATGAATAGTCATCATTAAAATATTACCAAAAAGTCTATTTTTTTTCATTCCCTAAGATCATACAAATTCAGTTATTTCTGTAATAGTACTAGTATTTAGTTTAAAGGCAATAGCTTCGAGCATGAAGATTATACTGCTGCTTGACTGAATTACAATAGCCTATTTTAATTAATATCTGAAAAGCTCAGTTTACTCATATGTGACACAAGGGAATCCTGGTTATACATTATATTTTTTTGTTACTTGAATGGAATTAAATCATTCTAATAAGCAACATAAGCCATATATAAACCCAGAATTCAATTAACATTATTTATTATTGAAGTCTTTCCTAAGTTTTTCCACTTCTCTAGTATCTCGTTCCCTCACTAAGTCTCTTTTATGAGTCACTTTTGTCTTCTAGCCAAGTATTTGAAAAAGAAAACACTTAAAAAAATGTATTTCATTAATCATTTGGTTTTCTTCCTGGTCTAGAGATTAGTTGTATAAATGTCTTGAATAGAGAGTTGAATCACTCCACAAAGTGTAGTTAAATGTGATTGTGTTATCTTTATCATAAATTTCACCTTTGTTTGATGTGCTGTACACAAATACATAAAAAGAAAATATAGTTAGCTGTTTTTCAATGTCATTTTCTTACTTAGATCATTAAGGAAAGTAAAGTGTTATATTCTATACCAGAATGGATTGCATTTATATTCTTTCATTTCTAAAATAGGTTTCTTCCTTTGAAATGGAAACAGCTTTCTAACATAAAGTAGGTAATTACACACTCCATTAAACAAGTAATTAACAGATTACAATTTGAAAAAAAAAAAGAAAAACTTGAAAATGAGCAATTTGGATTCTGAATGTGGAGAGTAGTGTTATAATTAGCATAATACCTTTAGACATAGATTAACAAGCACACAATAAAAATGAAAAAAGAAACAATCTGTTTCTTCCATACTGATTATCCACCACAAATAGTATTTCATGAGTCAAACATTCACATGGTTTTAAGAAAGCTTGATCTGAGAATCATTGTTATATTACTCTAAAATTCAAAAAGATAAGGTTTTGATGTATAAAATGTTTGTAATCCTAAGAGACTACAACACTTCAGAGTCAATATTTTAAATTGTCATTCTACAATAATTCCCTGAGGCAAATGGCCAATGCTAGCAACATGTGTAATTTAAATTAGTAATCTAAAATTGTAAAAAAGGCTCAGTGTTTTGTAAGGGTGGTTCATTTCCACTGCAAGTTTAAAAATGTGCACAATGGGAAGTCAAAGGAAACATGTACATTAAGTATGTATTATTCTGCCGTCTAAGAAAAATAATGCATCCTAAACTGGAAGAAAGGACCGCGCTCCTTGCTAATTGGCTGTTTAAGAAAAAAAAAAAAAAAAAAAAAGCCAACCTGTGCAATATAGTTTGACCCCGTCTGCACAAAAACAATACAAAAATTATCAAGGCATGGTGGCACATGTCTGTGGCCCCAGCTTCTTGGGGGACTCGGGCAGAAGAATCGCTTGAGCTTTGGAGGCCAAGGCTGCAGTGAGCCAAGATCACACCACTGCACTCCATTCTGGGTGACAGAATGAGATGTCTCAGAAAAAAAAAAAAAAAAAAAAAAAAAGGAAAGATAAAAGAGGAGAAGGTGTACACAAAAGAAGAGGGGTGAGATGGGGTGTGGCAGGGGCAAGAGTGCTGAGTTACTGCGGGTGCCACAAACAGGTTCAAATAGTAGTGGTAAAACAAAAGTCTGCAAGTCCAAATAATAACCAGTCCTGAAATAAGATGTGTATTTTTCTTCCATGCGAAATTCTGGGCTAAATGCCGCATTAGAATCACAGTAGCAAGGAAAAAAGGAAAGTTCTTCAGGCCAGGTCTTCTAATGAAGCTATGTTCTTATCTACCTCTAGTAAAATCAAAGGATGCACAGGGACTAGGTCATTAAGTCTGAAATCTGTGCTCCTGGTTTATCTGATTATTTCTGTTCTGAAATTTGAGCTGACCTTGTGAGCAACAAATAAAAGAACCCATATATTGTTTTCATTCCATATTGAAAATAAACAAAACAGAACACTCCATAAAAGGAGATTTGCTCCTACAATGTTACTAAAAACAGACATTTGATACATTCAAATTTGCCAGCATGAAGATGCTACAGAGAATGTCAAACAGCTATTGACTTTTGAGTTGTTATTTCTGTACGGCAGTAAAAAGACACTGTTGTTATATGCTACTATTACATTTGCTTTACAGTTATTTTAGTAAAAAAAAAAATATGTTTGTGATACCTTGTGCCATTACTTGGTAAACTTCTTTTGTGATCCTATGTTAATTCTTAACTCATTTATATCAACATGTACGCAGTGCTATCCTGGAAATGTTTGTTTCATAGATATTAATACTTCCCTAAATATTTGTAACATGCTGCTACAGATTCTAGCTATTACAATACATCCAATGTAAATGTTAATAATGAGAAACTGTGTAAAACAGGCTGAGAAACCTGAGTCATCTATGGGATGCTACTTTGATTTGAAAGTAGATATGTAGTGGGTGGTCAGTGGTGGGACACATTTCAACTTGAGTTTTCTGCCCATAAAGAATGACTTTTTGGTCAATCCCATTGCATTTCCTAAAAGCAGATGATGCATCACCATGAATGTCTTCTATGTGGCAGATGCAGGATTTGTTTATAAGAAATTATTGCTTAAGGGCTATGCTTGTTGCCCTAAGCACTGTATTTGAAATTGATAACAGAATAAGAAATATACCAGACTTTAGCTCTTGGACATAAGTCAATAATGGCAGCTACTTTTCCAAAGATCAAGAATACTTTGGAAGCATGTTAGTTTCACAGGGCAATTCCAGGTGAAAATTGAAAATATTTTGATTTCTCAAAAGGTTGCAGAGAGTTTTCTGCTTTCTCGTTTCAAATACCAATTTCAGAAATCACATGCCTTGTCAGCTATTTTTGGCATAGAAAACTTTCCGATATTTCATGAATACACCTTGTAGCCCTTAATCAAATACTTAGGCTTTTATGATAGTGTTAACTTCTAAGTATGGTGTGGAGCTGATTATTGACAGAGAATAGTAGCCAAGATTTTCCATGTTCCTTATAGCTCAGGGTATACCATGTTTCCACAGAATAATCAGTACTGGTGGATTTTTATGACACGTCAAACCATCTTCAACCATCTTTACCTTGATTAAGTAAGAATTTACAAAATGCATAGACAGATATCCTGGAAGCTTCATGTCTGTACCTGTCCATTTACAAATGTTAAATTTTGCTAACATTTATAGAGCTTGTAATGGTTAAATTTCATATGTTAATGTGGCTAAACTATGGTATTCAATTTTCGGTCAAAGAGTGGTCTAGTTGTTACTTTATATTCCTTCCCTAGACCCCACCCCAAACAGGCCCCATGTGTGATGCTCCCCTCCCTGTGTCCATGTGTTCTCATTGTTCAATACCCATTTATGAGTGAGAATATGGGGTGTTTGGTTTTCTGTTCTTGTGTCAGTTTGCTGAGAAGGATAGTTTCCAGATTCATCCATGTCCCTGCAAAGGACAAGAACTCATCCTTTTTTATGGCTGCATAGTATTCCACAGTGTATATGTGCCACATTTCCTTTATCCAGTCTATCGTCGATGGCCATTTGGGTTGGTTCCAGGTCTTTGCTATTGTAAACAGTGCTACAATGAACATACATGTGCATGTGTCTTTATAATATAACAATTTATAATCCTTTGGGTGTATACCCAATAATGGGATTGCTGGGTCAAATGGTATTTCTGGTTCTAGATCCTTGAGGAATCAGCACACTGTCTTCCACAATGGTTGAACTAATTTACACTCCCATCAACCCAGAACTTAAAGTATAATAAAAAAAATTAAATAAAAATAAATGAATAAAGTGCTTCAAAAAAAAAGAAAAAGTTTTATAGATAAGATTAATACCTATGATCTGAAGACTTCAAGTAAAAGTGATTACTCTAGATAATGTAGGTGGAGCTTATCCAGTCAGCTGAAGGCTTAAGAGTAAATAACTTTTCTGTGAAAGAATTATTTCTAAATGATTGGAATCAACTAAATTTAATTTAATTTAAATTTAATTGGAAAAGTCCCAATAGATATTTGTCATTTATTATTCATTGGAGAATTTATCAGCTCCAAATGGAAAGAAATCATTTTATTATTTGCATTTTCAAAAATATTGAGAGTACTTTGTATATGCTCAATACTATGCATGATTCTGAGGATGCAGAGGTGAAAGATGATTCAAAATCTATGGTGGTGCTGGTCTATTTGGAGAAATATTCATAGATGGTGGAAATATAGGAAGGATATTTGGAATGATGTTTCAGACATAGGGGCGCCATGTACTAGAACTTTAAAGAGAGTGAAATCATGAATTTGGTAGTCATAGTAACCAATGTATATTGAGAATATATGGTGCATGTGGAGGATATTGCTAAGGAACTGAAGTCAGATAGTTGACCATGGTTACATTTTTTGATCTGTATTTTGTTGTTGTTGTTTTTGGACGGAGTTTCGTTCTTGTTGGCCAGGCTGAGAGTGCAATGGCATGCCCTCAGCTCACCACAGCCTCTGCTTCCCGGATTCAAGTGGTTCTCCTGACTCAGCCTCCCGAGTAGCTGGGATTACAGGCATGTGCCACCACACCAGGCTAATTTTTTGTATTTTTAGTAGAGACAGGGTTTCTCCACATTGGTCAGGCTGTTCTTGATCTCATGACCCAAGTCATCCACCTGCCTTGGCCTCCAAAACTGCTGGGATTACAGACATGAGCCACTGTGCCCGGCCATATTTTTTTATATATACAATTTAATGTAATACGGATATGTGTCCCTGCCCAAATCGCATGTTAAGTTGTAGTCTCCAATGTTGGAGGTGAGGCCTAATGGGAGATGATTGGATTAAGGGGGTGGCTTTCCCATGGTTTAGCACCATCCCTTTCATGCAATTCTCATGATAGTGAGTTCTCATGAGATCTGGTTGTTTAAAAGTGTATGGCATCTCCCTCTCCTTGCTCTCTTGCACATATTTGTGCCATGTGGCTTGCCTGTTCCCTTTTCACCTTTCAGCATTTTTTTTTTTTTTTTAGATGGAGTTTTGCTCTTGTTACCCAGGCTAGAGTGCAATGGCGGGATCTCGGCTCACTGCAGCCTCCGCCTCCTGGGTTTAGGCAATTCTCCTGCCTCAGCCTCCTGAGTAGCTGGGATTACAGGCATGCACCAACATGCCCAGCTAATTTTTTGTAGTTTTAGTAGAGAAGGGGTTTCACCATGTTGACCAGGATGGTCTCGATCTCTTGACCTCGTGATCCATCCGCCTTGGCCTCCCAAAGTGCTGGGATTACAGGCGTGAGCCACCGCGCCCGGCCCACTTTTCAGCATTTTAAGTTTCCTGAAGCCTCCCCAGAAGCTGAACAGATGTTGGCATTATGCTTCTTGTACAGCCAGAAGAACTGTAAGCCAATTAAACCTCTTTTCTTTATAAATTATCCAGCCTCAGGTATTTCTTTATAGCAATGCAGGCATGGCCTAAAGCACAATTACAAACCAAAAATAAAATTCTAAGCCTACTGAATTGACCCCTTTTTGGTCAAGGGCATTCCAAAAATAACCTGAAAAACTATTCCAGGCCACATGGGACTAGGTGCCCACATACCTCACTATACCCTCCTCCCTTTGGAATGAAGGCACAAGGGATCAGCATTAACATTAAAACAGAGACCTTGAAACTGACAACAGAGTCTTGGTAGCAAAAAAACATCCACATGACAGATAGCAGGCCCTGAAAAAAATGGAAATATTTTATCCCAAAATATATTTATTTAACATATTTTGAAATGACCTTGCAAAACTGTCCCTTATGGGGAAAATGTACATTCTGTAGAGAATCGCCTTCCCTTTCCAGGTATTTTCTCTGATACAGGAGTCAAATTAATTAAGAGCCTGACACCTTTTTAAATCTGATAAGAAACATTTGTAATCTATTCTCTCTGAGGCCTGCCACCTGCAGGCTTTTTCTGTATAATAAGAACCTTGGTCTCCACAACTCCTTATCTTAACCCAGACACTCACTTCCATTGATTCCAGGTCTTTAAGTGATAATTGATCTCTTTCAACAAATTGCCAATCAGAAAATCTTTGAATCTACCTATAACCTACAACCCTGCCCTCCCCCCTACCAACTGCCACCCCACTCCCAAACCAATGTATAACTTACATGTATTGATTGATGTCTTATGTATCCCTAAAGTGTTTAAAACCATGCTGCAGCCTGGCCACCTTGGGCACATATCCTTAGGGCTTCGTGAGACTGTGCTTTGGACTATGGTCACTCATATTTGGCTCAGAATAAATCTCTTCAAATATTTTACAGAGTTTGATTCTTTTAGTTGATGCAATTTCGTAACTGTAAAATAGAAACAAGGATGTTTTTATAAGAATATCCTATCCAAAATATGGTAGCTTTTATTATTAGCAGTGTTGACCTCATAAAATGTGATCTAGTAGATATACAACTTCTGGCACATGGAGAATATTCACTACATGCCCTATCTATCTCTTTACTTTTGTGTCACTTCAATCAACTACTCTTTAAACTATCATATGTCAAGCATTTATTACTGTGTTTGATACATCATAAACACCTGAATATTGATAGGCAGCTTTATAAATGTACACACAGAAATCTGTATATTTTTCAACCAGCAAGCACTTTAAGTGCCTCTTTTGATAATATTCAAAATCCTTAGTGAAGTGACTTCAACATAGTACTGTTACTTCTAACTGGTTATATAACAAGATATGTGGCCAGATTACTGATATAAATAAAAACAAAACTCAGCACTATAAAAAACCCTTTGGGAATGTAAATACTGGTTTGGGAATTGGAAGATGTAGGTTTTAGAGCTAGCTATAATGCTAATTACTGCAATATGTTATAAAAAGCTCTTGAAGTTCACTGTTATAAAGTGAACAAGTTGAATTAAAAGATTCATGAGGCCCCTTTTGGCTCAAATAGTTCAAAATTGTGGACATTTATACTCTGAGTCATATACAAACAAATATTACCAAAAGAAATTATAGAAGATACTGCTAAATCTCTGGTATCCAAGCAATGAATTGGTGAAACTTAATTGTCTTGGGATTATAGTATCAATAAAAATAAATAAGCATATCATTACATTTTAGGGCACATAGATACTTGGATGTCTGAATGATCTAAGTTAAAAACCAAAATCATCTTTCTCTCTTTTTATTCTTTTAAGGCAAGCCTCTTAAATATCAGAGTCGTCTAGTAGAATCTGCAAAGTCAACAATCCATCCTTGGGACAAATGTTTGAGGTATGCACTATTGCCTGAGATTCCATTTAGGGGAAAAGAGGTGAGATAATCCTGAATGACTAGGGTCACTATTTTCCCATAGTCAACAATCAGATATATCTAGATTCCATTGCAAGTACAGATTGACTAGCTGTTATATAGATATTTCTTTTCTTTCAAACATTGATAGTACATTTCTTCATATGCATTTTAACTTCATAGTGCCTCTCTGGGTAGGATATTTTTGCTAAGGGAAGTAGTTGATTTAGTCAGCTGTTGTGTTTTTCTTGGAGTACCAAATCATGGCTTGTAGTTACAAAAGGTGGCTATTCTCCCAAGTGTCACTTTATTGTCACAGCCTGTCCTGACATTTGATGCCAAGTGTGATGTGTTGGTTGGGTGTGTAGGTTGATTAATAAAATCTGTCTAATAACCAAATGTGGCAGCAGTCATTTGTCTTAGTCTCAAATACTTGGAACGGTTGTTCCCAAGACCTGGAAATATTTCTAAATTTCTAAGGACACTTTGTTAGCTTTCTAAATCAAGACATTTCTTTCCAGAGCATAGAAAACTATATTTCCCAAATGGCACAAGAATAATAAATATAATTTGTTTTGAAACAAAGTATTAGTTATATTTTTATCACCTATAGCAACAGATATATAATATTAACTGAAATACTGTTGACTTCTTTGCAGATTTTTAAACTATAATAAAGACTCCAATTAACAAATGAGAATCAAAGATCTATGTGCTTTACAAATATTATACAAAGATCACTTTTTTCACAAGATTCTATCTGTCCCATGACAAACATTTTAGTGAAACGGTATGAATTTAGTTATCCAAATACTTTAATTACTTGATACTATACTGGATTTCTTTTTATCATGGATACTAAACCGTGTCTTTAAATTGATTAAAAGTTAAGGAAGATTTATCCTTCCATCTGTAGTAAATTTTTAAATTTAATGTACTATTTCTCAAAATTAAGTCATTTACATATTATGCTTATGTTTTCTAGCCATATTTGCTTACCAGATTTAATGTTATTTACTTGAACTCCTGACCTCAGGTGATCCACCCGCCTCAGCCTCCCAAAGTGCTAGGATTACAGGCCTGAGCCACCACGCCCGGATACTGTTATTTACTTATCACTTTTATATTGTTTCTCTTTTTTTGCTTAATAAATGCATCAAAAAGAACATTTTATAATCATTGTAATAATTATTACCATTATGCCAGAACATTATTGTTAAAAATTTTAAAAACAAACCAAAAAAATTAGCCATTCATTTAATCAATGTAACAATTGCATGCTTAAAAATTAATTTTTCAAAAAGAATAACATGTTTATTGTCACCAAATAATAGAATTTTGAATCCTTGAAGCTTAAATTAACATGAATATCATGCTTAATATAATAGAACAATCCCATTGTTTTTTAATCTATTAATGAGAATTTCAACTGAAACATGTACATATTTGAACACTGGAAAAACCTAGTTCCTTTGTGATAATTTATGGTATAGAGAATTCATTATTAGTCAAAATAAGATAAATGACTTTGCATAAGAACATTTCCTTTAAAAAAAAATCTGAGGTGTTCTCTAAATTTTGTTCTTCTGAATGTGTCAAGTAATCTGGTAACGTGCAATACCAGGGAAGAAGAGCATGTCATGGCAGTATGAAAGTGTTGTTCATTTGGGAAATTTTGTATGAAGGCCACTTTCTTTTGTTATCCTTCAGTGACATCTTGATATTATTCAAAATACTTTTTACCAACTATTTAAAATAAGTTAATAACTAAGTCATTCTGACATGTAAAATAATCTAACATACCATGATCCAGGCTTGATGGCTGATGCTCCAATTTTGTCATTAATGAATTTACTCTATCTTTCATGTGGAAAACTGATACAAATGAATTTTGTAAGGTTGTTGTTCAGTTGGGCCGACATCTCTGCAAAAAATTTTAATATGCAAAAGCAGTCCCTCGTGCATACAACATCACGTAGTAAAGGTTTTAGCTGTAAAACTAAGGTTGTTATTTTGTTTCAAATAGAAAAGGATAGATTTTCAGGATTAAAAAAAATAGATTTCACTACAAAACTATATTTCTTGTAATTTCCCAATTCTAAATAAATATTAGAAAACATTTCAAGAGTTCAGTGGTCTCTCTTTACTATGATTGATATGTGTTTACAACTTTAAATACACTTTTTAAGCCTTCCTGCAGGTCTGGGTGATGTGGATAGAGGATAGTGGGTGTAGGATACGGGACATTACTTCCTGTGATACAGTTTGACTATGTGGAACAAGCCCTCTTTGTGCATCAACCATGAATGCAGTGCCTCTCCTGCTTATCCCACTATATCACCTCCAGGTTATGTCATGAATTTATCAGTAAGTTTTAAAATCCCTACTCCAGATGTACTCATTGGCAAAGACTGGCAGAAGAGAAATCTGCGTGGTCTCAGAGTTTAGCACACACACCATAACACACACTTAATACTAAGATAGCATCAGAGGATTAATTTACAGTGAATAGAATCCATTTTATTATATTCATGAAAATATTTGCTGCCTTCAGTTTAGGGCCATATTTATAACTTTATAGTAAACTATTTCTTTTGACAGAGGCACCTTACCGGTTCCTTGGCTTGTGTTGTCCCGATTTATTATTTAAAATGTTTTAGCAGCATATTTAGTGTTTATTTACTATTATCCCAGAAACTATAAGCTTTGCAAGTTAATAAAACATGATAAATAAATATTCTAAAGCCTTACATTTTTATTGAATTGGAATGCTAAAAAATGTCTAAAAAGCTGGGATATCCTTTTTTCTTCCTTTTCTATGGAAGTTTTACAACTGTCTTTGAGGTCAGACAGTGTAATATCTAATTGTGTGTGTTTCAGTGTGTATAATTTCAGAATGTAGAAGCATCTCTAAACCTAAAGGAATTCGTTTGCTTTAGTTTAGGAGGTCATGAAAATTTTAATTTCAAATGCATTTTCATAATATTTTGAATATTTGTTTTGCAGCTGATATTTTTATGATATTAACAGAAAACTCAGATTATCAATTAATGTGTGTCTTTGAAGACATAAAGATTTCATCACAATCAAACCTAACAATATGAATAGTAGTAGTAGTAGCTAGAATTTAATATGTATACAGTATGTCTGATATTATTCTGAATACTTTAATCCTATTGAAGTTCTTTTAGCACTCATGATACATTTAAGTAACTTCCACTTTTGTGCATTAACAGCTCTTTTTCAAAAAAAATTTATCCAAAACTTATGTGTATTTGTTAT
Source organism: Cebus imitator (assembly GCF_001604975.1). Taxonomy (NCBI): domain Eukaryota; kingdom Metazoa; phylum Chordata; class Mammalia; order Primates; family Cebidae; genus Cebus; species Cebus imitator. Next base: position 8,339,758 of record NW_016107362.1, read on the forward strand.
TTATTTATTTATAAGTTTTATTATACAAATACTCCTTGACTTACACTTGGATTATACCTTGACAAACTTATCGTAAGTGAAAAATATTGTGAGTTGAAAATGCAGTTCATACCCCAACAAATCCATTGTAAAGTTAAAAAACTGTAAGTCAAACCACCATTAAGTCAGTACCATCTATATATGTTATCTGTGTATATGTGCATGTTCACACACATGCACACACACACATCATATATATGTTAATATATGTGTGTGTGTTTTTCTATAGTCTGAGTGTTTGTTCCCCCCAAAAATTTATATGTCAAAACCCAGTTCCCAATGCAATAGTATTAGGAGATGGGGCCTTTAGGAGGTGATTGGATCATGAGGGCTCAAACCTCATAAATGAAATTAGTGTCCTTATAAAAGAATCCTCAAGCTTCTTCTGCACTGTGAGAATGCATACAGAAGATGCCTCTTATGAACCAAAAGACAATTTTCACCGGATGTTGAATCTGTCGGTGCCTTGATCTTGGACTTCCCAGCCTCCAGAACTGTTTGGAATAAATTTTGGTTGTTTATAAGCAACCCAGGTTATGGTATTTTGTTATAACAGTTCAGATGAGCTAAGGAGTGTGTGTGTGTATGTGTGTGTGTGTGTGTGTGTGTCTTGAAAAGAGTGCACATATTTATTTTGTTTATATGTATTTACCAGGCTTAATATTAACTTCCTGACATGGAGTTCCAATACTCTGAAGAAAAAAACTAAGATAAAATACGTGTCAGTTAAGTATAGGAAAGCCCATGCCTTTAATTTGTATGATCCTACTATCTATACTTATAAACTGTAATGATAGCACTTTCAGTTTTGAAGGTTCACCCCTTCATTGGTTTTCTGAGCACCACATCTATAATTCGCCTGGTCATCCTAAGGCAGATTACTATGCCACTGCTTACTTGAGCAGAATCCTAAACCAGCAAAACCAAGCAATATTCTATGCTTAGTGTGTTGGTTATATTTTTCTAATGTGCATGGAAACAAATACCAAAGATTGGAATAATTACTGCTGGCCTACCATGTTAAGCTTTCATGCAATACACAAGTTACCTATAAAATTATTGTAATAATTAGAGGTGCTCATTTGGAGCTGAAGGGATATAATATTTTCCCTTAATTTATCCTTATCACTTGATATGTCAACAGTGCCTTTGGTTGTTGTTAATGCTCATGTTATCCCTTTGAGAATAAGACAATGATGGTGGGGGGGTGGATTGCAAGAGAAGAAACTATAGAAAAATCCAAAGTTACATTGCAGAAAGAATCTTAAAAAATCCACAAATAAGAGTATATGGAGAGTGCAGCTGTTAACCCCAGAACTGATGACTGTACATAAAAGATTGCAGCAGGTGAAGATTTTATTCTCCTCTCTCTGACTTTCTAAAATGACACAGAAGCTTGCATGTTCTGGGCACCATTCCCAGAAGTACTGCATTTTCTCCCGAAACCCACAGATGCTCTTCTGGGGATGAGGTGGCAGCACTGACAACACAAATGAGATGACAGTGTGCAACCATTCCTGGAAGCACTGCCTTCTGGAGAGGAGACTTTCAAGAAAAAAAAAAAACACTAAATTTAATTCAAGAAAAAAAAAAAACACTAAATTTTCATTCCATTCTGTTCTTCACATAACCTCTATATTTTTTTAATTCACAGATTAATATTAGATGGAAGGGAAAAGCTAGTTTGTGTCTTTTTTTTTTTTGGAGAAATTACTAATACATATTTTTTTGGGAACTGGATACATGATAGTTTGAGTTATTAAAGACTGGTGTTTCTGAGGCACCATAAAAATAAAAATTGGAAAGAGTCACATAACCACCAACAGATCTATTTATTACCCTTTGCAGGAGCATACTTTAAAACTAAAACAGCTGGCCGGGGGCGGTGGCTTATGCCTGTAATCCCAGCACTTTGGGAGGCCAGGGCAGGCAGATCACGAGGTCAGGAGATGAAGATCATCTTAGCCAACATGGTGAAATCCCGTCTCTACTAAAAATACAAAAATTAGCTGGGTGTGGTGGCATGCACCTGTAATCCGAGCTACTCAGGAGAATGAGATAGAATTGTTTGAATCTGGGAGGCAGAGGTTGCAGTGAGCTGAGATCACACCACTGCACTCTAACCTGGGTGACAGAACGAGACCCCATCTCGAAAAAAGAAAAAAAAAAATGAAAACAGTTACTGATAATACAGAAAATACAGTCCTTTGTTATCACAACTTGTATTTTGTAGTCATTTTATCTTAGATTCATAGGTCAATAATTTTTCAAAATAACCTTAGTAAGTATGGACCAACGTTTTCATTTTATAAATCCTTAGGGATTAAGTGACTTACTCAGGATGAGCCAGCCATAACACGGATGGAATGCTCCCAAGTTCAAAGGCAATATTTTGCTTTTAACAGTTTCCAAAGGCCAGGCATGGTGGCTCACACCTGTAATACTAACCCTTTGGGAGGCATAGGCTGGAGGATCATCTGAGCCCAGGAGTTCAAGACCAGCATTTAAAACACAGTGAAACCTCATCTCTACTAGAAATAAAACAATTAGCAGGTGTGGTGGTGCACTCCTGTAGTCCCAGTTGCTTGGGAGGCTGAACTGGGAGGATCACTTGAGCCCCGGAGGTGGAGATTACAGTGAATTATGATAGCACCACTGCACTCCAGACTTGGAAACAGAGTAAGACCCTCTCAAGAAGAAAACAGACAGAGAGAGAGAATTAAAGAATTTCCAAAGAGTTTCAAATTTATCTCATCTGAGAAGTCTAGAAATCTTATAGAGGTGTTCAAATAAAAGAAAATAGAAGCCCAAAAAATTTAAGGAAATTGCTTTACAACATATATTTAGCAACATAACAAAACTTAAACTCACAATACAAGATTTCTATATATATAATAAATTCAATTGACCCTTGAAAAACACAAGGGTTGGGGCATTGACTCCCTGTGGCTGAAAATCCACATAACTTTTGAATCCCCCAAAACATAACTACTAATGGCCTACAGTTGATCAGAACCCTTACCAATAACATAAACAGTCAATTAACATGTATTTTATATGTCATATATATATATCATATCCTGTGTTCTTATAGTAAAGTAAGCTATAGAAAAGAAAATGTTAAGAAAATCATAAGGAAGAGAAAATACATTTACAATACTATACTGCATTTATCGATTCTGTAAACTTACATCATTTGTTTACAAGATGAATCGTCTGTCTGAAATGGGGCAACCTCAGCTGAGGATATCAATGTATGGTACATATCAAGTGATTCAACTTGTTCTTGCAATGTCATGACTTTTTTCTGCTTCTTGAGAGCACTTCCAGCATCATTAGCGGCACTTTGTGTCAGTCCCACGGTGTTATTCAAGGTTTATCATGCTGCACTAAATATGGTGAAAAACACACAGTAACCCCTAGAGATCACTTTTTACGGCAATAAGTGATTTTCCGGAAAGGAACTTCTCACGTGGAGTTGATTAGCACCACACTGTTTTAAGTAGACACTTGGAATACTTGAGCTCACCACAATAGCAACCAGGGGTGGCTACAAAATTTTTATAGTAATATAGCATATACTACAGTTAATTTTATGCAGTTACAATTTTATACTGTATGGTTACATTTGTTTACATTTCTCCCAACTGTAAATGGTACCATGTGCAATCTGTAAATGTATGTGTAGGTTATGATAAAATTTAACTTTTTATAGTATATTTGTGTACCATACTTTTTGGTGGTAAATGATAAAATTGACTAGTATCTACATATATTTTATAAATTCATGACATATCTAAATTTTTTTATTCCTTTGACATATCTAGCCTACTCAGTTCATCTGCAAGTATTTTTCAAATTGTTACACTTCTCAAAAAATTTAAATATATATACATATTTAAATATGTGTATAAGTGAACCCATGTTGTTTTAGTGTCAACATGTTTTTAATTTAACTCATGTTGTTTTAGTGTCAATTACATTTACTCTTAAAGTACAAAACTGTATTTCTCAATATTTTTTACTTAATAATTTTGTCACATTACATGAAGAGAAACTTTCTGATATGGTTTGGATGTGTCCCCATCCAAATCTCATTTTGAATTCCCACATGCTGTGGGAAGAACCTGGTGGGATGTAATTGAATCATGAGGCAAGTCTTTTGCATGCTGTTTTCCTAATAGAGAGTAAGTGTGAAGAGATTTGATAGTACAATAAGGGTGTGTTTCCCTGCACAAGCTCTCTCTCTCTTTGCCTGCCACCATCCTCATAAGATGTGACTTGCTCCTCCTTGCCTTCTGCCATGATTGTGAGGCCTCCCCAACCATGTGGAACTTTAAGTCCAACAATTCTCTTTCTTTTGTAAATTGCCCGGTCTCAGGTATGTCTTTCTTAGCAGCTTGAAAACCGACTAATGCACCATCTTTACTATGTATACAGCAGTAACTTTTATATTTTAAATGCAAGAGAGATTCAATCATAGTTCTTCTGAAACCAAATTAATTGAACAGCTGCCAATCAGTTGACATACAATAGCAAACAAGGAAGTTTTCTGATACAAAAAGTTTTTATTTTAGATGAATAAGAAATAAATGCATTATTTTTTATATAAAAATCAATCAAATGCCCTCTGATGTTTCATATTAGTGGACCATTTTTGATGCAAGGAATATATTACATCAGCACAACATGATTCAGTTGGTAGTTAAGTCTCTGGTATAATTTTTTGTTTATATGTAATTGTGTCCTACATTATATCACAGTGATCAAAGACGGGGTTACATTATTTATCTTTGAATGAGTGGTTCCCAATACAGGACCTGTTATATGTTAGGCTTTCATTAAACATTTTGGGCAAATAAATTATTCTGGCGGAATAATCATTAAAAGGGAAAGAGCAATTGCAGTTCAGTTATTAGTTCAGAACCATACACAGAAGCAAAGACAAATGAGAATAAGAATCTCTACCCTATTACATCTTGAATTTTTTTTGCCAATTTGGTAATTCAATGTTTCAATCCTAATAATTGAGCACTTTCATTGTGCAATGCCCTATCTTCAACCTCACAAATTTCCCCCATTTCTTCTTGATGAAGAATATTCACTGAAGGTCACACTACAAGATGATGAGATAATATAACTACTCAAGTTAGTTTTTTCTTCCCTATATTTGTCTCCATGCTTGTTAAGGACCAATTCTTTTGGGAATTTTCTAGGATTTGTTCATTTCCTATTTCTGCATTTATTTTGGTTTTACCCAACACTTAGAGCATATTTAATAAAAGACAGAAAGAAACAAATACATTCATAACTCAATTATTTCAGTTTGCCAGGAGGAAAAGATGTAAAGACACAAATTGTACTGCCTACCTCACCTATATCCAAGCACAGTGGCTTCTGATTGATAGGTAATCTAGAAAACAAAGCAAATACACATTAGAAACATTCCTACAGCTTCAATTGCTTTACTTGGGACAGACATGTTTTTGTATTACTTGGACAGTGGGCTAAGCCTTGACAGAACACTTATTCTATCTACCAATCTGTCATGCTACTAAATTTTATCACGGAATAATGCCAGTAAAAAAAAAAATTCTCCTTTTTTTTCATTATTACATTTGGTAGGCCTATTGTTATGTGCATTTGCAGGTAGCAGTCACTCAAATATAATGATCTAAACAGATTCTAAATATTGATTTCTTGGCAAAGATTTTTCCACTACCTCAGAAAAAAACAATGTATGAAAAGTCATTACACATTATTTGTGCTCTGTCTGTTACTTCTTACTGCTGGCCTAGCATATTGGTCTTCTTTTCTTTTTTTCAGATAAAGAGTGACATTAGTCAGCTCAATTAAATTAACATGCTCACAGAAAACATAACTGTTAAATTAGTAAAATAAGTTAAAGAAGTTAATGCAATAATGCAAAGAAAAATATAGGAACATAAAAGAATGGGAGAGGCAAAGTATTTTGCCATTTTCTAGGATTTAAGTGATGACAATGCTTAGTTTATGAAAGAAGTAAAGTTAAGCCTTCAGAAACCAAGCCAAGAAAATAGTCATAATGACATGTGTTAAAGGGCGTGGCAGGACTGCAAATTATATGTAATAAAAACATTCATTTCTTAATTTTTAAATTATCCATTCAACTAATTTTATCGAGTACCTACTTTGTACCAAATACTCTTCTAGGAACCAAAATATAAATCATGGAATAAGACAAATTGCATACTCTTGTTGAGCTTACATATTTACAAACAAAGTAGAAGTAGACAAATTAACATATATGTAATTTTTTTTCCAAGGATATTAAAAACTATAGAGAATTAAAAAGTCAGAAGAGAGAATAGCAGGGTAAGATTCTAGTTAAAGAGCACATCAAGAACAAATATTCTGAGATGGAAAGATATCTGGTATGTGGCAAAATGAACATTGAATATAATGGTAAAGGCTTAGAATTTTTTTCTAAAAAATCAGAGAAGTGTATACTGTTCAGAATTTTTTTTATCACAAAATTATACATAAGATAAAATTTAACTACAAAGTCTCTTTTGCCATGTATGACATAATCACAGGTTCTGAGGATTAGGACATGCATATTATTTTTTCTATCACGATGACAAAAAAAAATTATTTATTTATTTAGTTAGTTAGTTTTTTTGAGATGGAGTTTCACTCTTGTTGACCAGGCTGGAGTGCAATAGTGCAATCTCAACTGGCTGCAACCTCTGCCTCATGGGTTCAAGTGATTCTCCTGCCTCAGCCTCCTGAGTAACTGGGATTACAGGCATATGCCTCCATGCCCAGCTAATTTTGTAGTTTTAGTAGAGATGGGGTTTCTCCATATAGGTTAGGGTGATCTTGAACTCCCCACACCCAGGGATCCACCTGCCTCAGCCTCTCAAGTATTTGGGAGTACAGGTGTGAGCCACCATGCCCAGCCAACAAAAAAATAATTTAAAAGATAATATGAAGACTAGGTTTTAAGTCCCAATAACTTTGAAGACTGCTATAGTACAAGCATAAGGCAGTCACACAGTAGGACAAATATTGCAAATACCACTTACATGAGTTCTTTATAATAGTCAAATTCATAGCAGCAGAGAATACAATAGTGGCATTTAAAGGACACAAAGTAACTTCAGGAGGTGCTGGATGTATCTATTACCTTGATTCTGGTGATGATGTCCCAGGTGCTTGCATACATCCATAACTCATAAAATTGTGCACATTAAATATATGTAGTTCTTTACATATCAATTATGTCTCAATTAAGCTGTTTTTTTTTTTTTAAGGGAATGATCTGGTATACCCTAGGCTGCAATATTGCTCTTTAATATCTGCTTTCTGTTATTTTTACTGGGCACACAGGTAGATACATTGTACTTTCAAGCTTCCTTTGTAGCTTGATATAGCCATATGACTGAGATCCAGCCAATGGGATCTGAGTGGAATTGATGTTCATCACTGTCATTCCTGACCCACAAAGCAATCTCATGCATGCTCCTCCTCTTTTTCCTCTGATGACTAAGAAAAAATATATATATATGTGTACATATATATATATGTACACATATATATACACAGATACACAGATATATAAAGTACATATATATATATATATATATATATATATATATATACTATTGGCACTTAAATTAAAATTAAATAACATTAAAAATTTAGTTCCTCAGTCATATTTGCCTATTAAAGTGCTTAATGGTCATATGTGACTATTAACCATTATATTGGTGAGTGCAAATACAGAACAATTGAATCGTTGCTGAAAGTTGTATTGTAGAGTTCAGGACCAAAGAAAGGCAGATCCACAAGAAGGAAGGAGCCCATTTCACTCAATGATTATGTATAGAAGAACCCCATCCCCACTCCTGATTAACACTGGACTGTGCCAGGATCAAAAACTGACATTTTCATCTGTCAAGCTGGTAAGATTTTGTGTTCTTTGTTATGACAGTTAGCATGCCTTAACTAAGACAGCCAGAAAGAAAATAAATAATTTTGGTGGACATCGTGCTGTCCCACACTGATTTTCTAACACATTCATTAGCCCAGATAGCGGGCCTATTGACCAGCACTCAAAGACTGATTAATAGAGGGGAGTAAAGGCCCGAGTCTTTTGCCCCAACGCGGGACAGCTCTGATGAGTTATCCAATTTCATACCTCTTTGCAGGGCAATTTAGGACTTTTCCTAAGACACCGTGACAACTGTATTTCTCCTCTTCAATTCTGCTTATTTCCTTCTCTCTGCAGGTACTTCTGCTGTGTTCTACTTTGTTTTGTCTTTCTCAAGAGCCCTTCCTAATATACCTCCTGCACGCTAACTACCACCTCAGTGTCTGACTCCTGAGGAACACAACCTACAATAATTGGTACTGAAATTGCCATAAGAAATCAGATGCTGGCTTATGATTTATGAGCTAGATCTTCTGCCACCCAGCAATTAATAAGGGACCTAACACTGGTGGTAGGTGGAACACAGAGAGACCCTGTTACAACTCGATCATTAAGTTGTTAATGTTTTCACCGGTGGTGAACCTAGATGGTCCATTGTTGGGAGGGAGTGCATTAGCAGGCGCCAGGTGTTGGAGTTGATTGGAAGAAAGAGTAAGTCTAAAGACAATTGTATCGGATGGCTGTGGCTGAGTTTGCTTGATGCTGTGAAGAAAAGATAAGGAAAAGCTGCAAGCACCACAACTAAAACTAGGACTGAAATCCAGACGTATTTTTTAGCAGCATAGAAATTGTCTTTTTCTTGCCATGAGAGAACAGATGAAGCAGAGTATCAATCCCAGGACTTAATATGAAGAAAATCCAAGGACCCCAGAAGCTTGAACTCCCAAAAACGTGGGCCAGAACCCAGAACAGGAGAAACTAGAATATATAGACTGGGAATATCTTGATTGCTCTCACCCTTCTCCAAAAAAAATCTTGAATTTTCAGATCTCTTAAACTCGGAGCTTGCAGAAATAGCCCAGTTCTCCCTTTGATGACCTGCACGCACCTTTCCTTGAAGACAAAGTAATCCCTCCCTCCTCAAGACAACATCCCCTTCTCCTCAGGATTGCCCCAGTGTGCCCTCTTGGCCATAGGCCAATGATAAGGGTTATGTTTTAACACAACCTGCCCAAAGGCATGCTAGAGCTGTTAAGGGAGGAAAGAAATTATACCACCAAAGATCTGCAGGACTCAGCCAGCATATATTACAGGAGCCAGGGTTGTATGTATGAGACTGTGTTCTGAGAATACTAGATCAAAGGCAGAGGGCTGGATAAAGGAGAGCATATTAATTTGGTAGCACTTCTCAGCTTATAGGATTTCACACTCTGGCAAAGACCTCAGGAGGTGACAGGAACACTCAACTGGAATCATGAAGAAAACAATGGCTTACTCCAAGTGAGGTTATATGCCAGACACCCTTTGCAGACAGTGACATTATAGGGCTTGCCAAGAGTGCTACAGAGGGTGGAAGTCAAATCCTATAAAAATTCAGAGGCCTTTATATCTTTGGCATTTTATGGGTCCAGGGATCTGGGTCATATCAGGGGATCCCTTACAACATAAAAGACAAAGTATCTGTACATTAACTCTTCATGTAATAGATGAAGTGCCAGTAGGAAGGAAGCATAATGCCATATAAAGCACTTCATGTAGTGTGTTCTTTGAAATACATGAAATATTGCTCTGCGTCCTATGACAGATATCTTAATTTGTTGTCTACTGCTGCAACAGAATACCACAGACTGAGTAATTTATAATGAACAGAAATTTGTTAGCTCATAGTTTTAGAGGCTGGGAAGTCCAAAGTCAAAGTGCTAGCTTCTAGCAAAGGACTTCTTGCTGTATCATCCCATTGCGGAAGATGAAAGAGAGAGAAAGAGAGAGAGCAAGAGGTAACTGGACTTGTTCTTTTATAAGGTAGCCACTTCCATGAAAACAAACTCACTCTTGTGATAACAGCATTAATCTATTTATGTAGGAAGTGCCCCCATGATCGAAACACCTCCCATTAGGCTCCATCTCTCAATACTGCCATATTGGGGATCACGTTTCCAACATGTGAACTTTGGGAGTCACATTCAAATGATAGCGTTGAGTGATTAAAAGAAAGGAGAGAGAGAGAGAGACAGAGAGAGAGACTGGCACTTTGGGATAGTAATCAGAATAATGGTCTTAGCAGGTCTTAAAAGTAATGCAATCTGTTCTGCTTTTTGGAATATATAACCTGTTAGTCGCCATGTGATAGAAGTATCAGTGTAAGGAAATAATGCCATCCATTGTAAGAAGGAAAAGGAGCTATGGGAGATGAGTAGAAGTACAACATGAGGGAGAAGCATGCGACTACAGCAGGTAGCCTAGGTTTGCCTCTCCCTCAGTCTATGCCTGGATTCACATTTGAGATCCCTAGCGTTCAGCTGAAGAGGAAGAGAAAGCTCAAGCTTATTTTGCGAATGTATCAGTTTATATTGGACATATAAGCTGAAAAGAGATAGCAGCATCTTTGTGGACCAACTGTGTATGACCTTGGAAAGTAGAGTGAGAAAAAATCCTTGCAATGGTTCAGAGCTTTGGCTATTGCACATGGTCATCAGTGTGCGTGAATAGATAAGGGGCTTGAGTTTAGAAAGATATGTAGACTCAAGAGAAATAACAGAAGGTTTGGCAGGCTATCAGAGGTGTGCCATAACAAAAAATGGAAGAACATGGACATAGAAATCTGGAGTAGAGACATATGGATGACTTATGGGAGAGGGAAAAGAGCGTGAAGATCTTGTGTGTCCTGATAATGCTGCTCAGGGAATAACAGCCTGATGCATAAAGCAACTTTACTCTTTCCATTAGCCAGCATCTGTCATTAGCCATCCCAGTACAAGTACAACAGGTACATCATAGCCATGGTGACAGCGACAGAGGCGATAAACTCATATCAAGTGTCATCTTGCTACTGCCACCACCAAATGTACAACCTACCCTCAATGGAGATACTGAGACTCTACTATGTCCCCATTCTTCAGTGACATCAACCAATGTGGCAAATTGCCTACATTGGGTCTCCTCTACACTAGAAGGACAGCAATTCCTTTTGAAAGGAATAGACACATATTCTGTATGTGGGTTTGCCTTTCTTGCATGCAGGACCTGATCCAGTACCACTACTAGATCATTTACTGAGTGTGTGATAGATACACGATCATGACATTCCATATGCTATCATGCAAGACCAAGGACCGACCACACAGCGAAAGAGTTGTGGTCATGAACCAGTGAAATATTGCACAGTTCAGATGCTTTTGGCCTGACAGAGCACCAAGTGGACTATTGAAAGCACAGCTAATGCAGCAGCTTGGAGGTACTACAAAGACAGGATGTCCTTCTAAGACACTTTGTAAAATTTAATTCATAGATTTTAAAAAAATGCTTTGACCCCCAATGATTAGGGTATACATGTCTGGAAACCAAGTAGAGGAAACATAAGTGAACATGGTTAGCTTATTCCTATCGACTCATTTGGATAATCTGTTCTATTACTGTCACTCTAGGCTTCATAGGTTTAGAAGTTGTGGTTCACAGTGTTAATTTATTTATTCATTAATACTTCCATTAGTGAATAAATATTAGTATTTATTCACTAATACTTCCATTAGTGAATAAATCAAGTTTCTTTGAAATATAAGCTGCAGGCACGACCTTGGCACTTTGGATTCCTTGAGTCAAGGAAGCAGAAAGGAAGAAGGTGAGTTGTGGCTTGTCAGAGAAGATGATCCTGATAAAACAGAGTTAGTAGCCTACTTTTGCACAATGTTGGGAGCAAGGAACATATTTGCCATCCATATGATCCATTTGATATTTATCATAACAATTCCCTGAATTTTGATGGAAAATGAGCAATGGCAGCAGCACTGTCCGAGAATAACATAATTACCAGGGGACCAGAATTCTGAGGGATGAGGGTAGAATCAAGTCCCCAGATAAGCCATTAAATCCAGTGGAGTTGGTAGCTGAGGTGAGAGAATCTGTAATGATTAGTGAAGAATAAATACACTGCATATCACTTTTGATTCTGAGATCAGATGCAGTAGACAGAGCTATAGATAATTGTTCCTGTTATCCTTCTTCTCAGACATCATCCCCAAAAGAGAGGCCTACAAGAATCCTAGAGGGAGAACTTCTCCTAGAATTTATACAAAGGAGTTGATTTGAGCGATACAACTATGGACTGTTGTGGGTGTTATAACGTACTATTACATTTCCTTTCAATAATAAAGGACTGCAGTTTCCAATAGTGCTGCCAGTAGGCAGCCTTCAGCTATCTTCACTTTACGACTATGTTTAGCTGTAGAGAGTTATCTCACCAAAAGTAACGTCCTTGCCTAGAGAAACCCAGATGCAATATCTCTACCCTAAAATTAGCACAACCCCGGAGGGTTATCCCATCTTCAGAACTCTCTGTATCAGCATCTAGAGTTTTCCCTTAAGACTGTGTTGCAGCTCAACTATTTCCTCTGTAGTTTTGTCTTCTTAATTTCCTTTTTAAACAGATGTTGACCTCAAGGGTACGCCTTATTCAACCTCCTACATGCTAACCTCTATCTTAGAGTCTTTACCTGTCAAGCCCAAAGTATAAAAACAAGGGTTAAAGAATGACTCTTGAAGTTGAAATTTTGGAGGAAGAAATTACTGTTAGTGGCAAGGTCTGGGATAAGATCATGACAGTGTGTGGCTAAGGTAGCTTGTGGATCAGTAGAGTAGAGGCAGCTAAAGAACTGAGATGCCGTAATAATGAAATAATTACCTTCAGAAACAGCAAGCATTGTCAAACGTTTTCACAGAAACAGTGTTAGAGGAAGTATCAGTTCTCCAGGCATCAAAATTTTCAAGGAATTGAGAAGGTGATACAAGGTTATTTGGAAAATATGACATGTGGATTACCACAAGGAGTATCATTGTGAGTGTACCCTGATGGCATGAATACGGAGGAAGGAGGGTAATGACCTGAAAGGAACTTTAAAAGGTGGTAGGGGAGAAACATGTTATACTTTGAGAGAAGATTCAGGGAGAATCCATGTTTCAGTTAGAAGAAAAAAAAAGAACATTCAGCAAGGAAGCTAAGGATACTGGGAATTTTGCTCCAAGTCTGTTACCTCACCAAAATTGCTTGAATTGGTAATTATATATCTGGACAAGTTGTAACTAAAATAAGAAGCACACAAAAGTCAACTGCAACAAAATATTACTACACAAGATAAATCTGTTTATCCTGTAAGAAACTGAAACATGAAATAACCACGTGAAAAAAATGGTTTTGATATCTTTACCTTTAAATTTTTTTTTTTTTTTTTTTTTTTTTTTTTGGACGGAGTTTCGCTCTTGTTGCCCAGGCTGGAGTGCAATGGCACGATCTCGGCTCACCGCAACCTCCGCCTCCTGGGTTCAGGCAATTCTCCTGCCTCAGCCTCCTGAGTAGCTGGGATTACAGGCACGCGCCACCATGCCCAGCCAATTTTTTGTAGTTTTAGTAGAGACGGGGTTTCACCGTGTTGACCAGGATGGTCTCGATCTCTTGACCTCGTGATCCACCTGCCTCGGCCTCCCAAAGTGCTGGGATTACAGGCTTGAGCCACCGCGCCCGGCCTGAAACTCTTATTAAATGTAAGAGCATCTGAAGGAAAATGCATGTTTCTGACCTTTGCAGAAATTGTTAGATTTTCAACTAATTATTTTATATTTTTATACTATTTCAAATCAGACAAAAATATAAAACATCATTATTTTGTGAAATGAATAATGGCAAAGAAGAATCTACTGGTCTACTATTTTGTTATGATTTATACCTTTGTACTTTTAGGACCATATTTTCAATTTCTTTCTTCTTTTAGTTAGACTATGACAGGCCACTCACTATCAGCATGTTCAGAATAAAAATCTTATTTCTTTCACTCTACTTTTTATGGAATCTGCTATTAATTTTCAAAACTTGTTCCTTTATCTTCCTGGCAAATTGTTAAATTGCATTTCCTAGCCTCATTTGCAGTCAGGTATGCCTGAATCCTGCCCAATGAGATACAGATGAAAAGAATCACTTCCAGTTTTAGCCCATTAAAATCTCGCTCCCACTCCTGAACAATCTCTGTCTTGCTCTCTGAGCCAGAAACAGGGAATCCAGCAGACGTCTCTAAGACCCTGAAAGATGAAGTCGCTGTAAAATGGAAAGGATCTGGATCTTTGTCTCTAGCATGCAGGGCCACCTACAAAATGCCAGCATTGCTTTATTAAATGAGTGAGAAATAAATTGCATTAGCATTAACTGCTGAGATTTTTGTGAATTTTTTTATAGCAGTTAGCCTTCCCTGACTATATTGCTCTATTCTACCTGCCATTCCTATTTCTGTGATGGCTACAATTATATCACAGATATACAAGACCCAAGAGCGGGAGAAAATGCAAAATGCACCTTTGCTTTCAGTCTGCACCTCCTTCCCAATAGGCCAATCTAATTAATTACCAAGCTGATGTTGATTCTGCAACTACAATATTTTCCTCCTTGATTCACATCTCTCTAGCTTTCTGTCTATGGATGTATGAATATTTTAAGATGAGCATTTAGACATATCAAAATAAGTTCCCCAAAATTTAGCCAGAAATTCTTTTTATCACCATTATCCTTTGCTATAGCCCAACCTTGATTTCTTTTTCTGTTACTCAAATTTTCCCTCATCTTGTGACCTTTCAAAATGGTCACAATATTCCCTCCCCTGGTAATTTATTTTTGCATATATTAAACAGAGCTAGCTAGTTGGATAAAGAAATGTAAATCCTCCCTAATGATAAATGACTCATTCATCACTTTCTATATGAAAACTTCTCATATTTTTCCAATTTATAATTAACATTTACTTGTGATACAAATGTACAATACTGTATTTACAGCAAGGATATCCTCTGCTGTTATTTTATAGGGCTTATACTTTTTCTATTGATATATGACAAGCTATCATAAACTCTTAAAACAATATCTATTTTTATGCCAGTTCTTAAGGCAGAGCCTGGTATAACATGGCTGGGTTCTCTCTTCATGTTTTCAGAAGATTGAAATAAAAATGTTCACCAGCCTGAGGGCTCATCTTGAGGCTTTGGAAAAAATTGCTTTCCAAACTCATTAGAACTGAATTCTGGCAATAAGAAAAATGAGCTTGTTGAGGTCCCTGTTTTCTGCTTGTGTGGACTCCTCCATCCTCAAGCCATCAACAGAGCAATGAATCCTTCATTTACTTCAGCTCTCTCAATTCTCTTCTATCATTAGCTGGTGAAAAACTCGCTTTTAAAAGGCTTATATGATTAGGTTGGGCCTACCTGGATAACATCCCTTTCTTAAAAGTAGCTGTGTCATGCAATATAATCTAATCCCAGGAAGGAAATCCATCGTATTCATTGTCATGAGGATTATTCAGAACTGTACATCAGGAGTGGAAAATTTGGAGGAAGACATTAAAATTATACCTATTACAAGAGTGTTACAATTAAAAATGCAATTCTTCAAGTGCTGGTGTTGAACTTCAGTATCACTGAAATATAGGTTAGATATAGCAAGAATTATAATCTCATAGGTAAGTAATAAGAGTTTCAAAATATTTAAGCAACTTGGTCATAAAATATTTTGATTTCAAGTCTAATATTCTCTTTACAACACTTCACAAACTACATTTGGTTTTATATCTATTGTCATTCTCTTAAATATTATTTGATTATAAAATGGCAATGTTAAAATATCACATTAGTGTAGGAATTTAGAATTTTCTAAATGAATTCATATAAATTTCTCTCCTTAATGTAATTCATAAGAGTAGAGGAAGATTCCTTTATTCTCCAAATTACAAGCTTGGAACATCCATACAACCGTTATTGGGTAAATATTTATTGATTGCCACCTTGATTCAATCAACTGATACCTTGTCAAGCCAGATCCATGGAGAATCAGATAAAATAATATACATTCCAACCTGCTCTTTATTGTCATAATTAATGAAAAAATAATTAAAGAACAAAAACTACAGATGCTTATTTAAACTCTCTATAGCAATAGACAAAACTTTCATAATTGAAGAACAGAGTACCAACTCTCATTTTGGCTCCAAGGCTTAGACTTGACTCAAAGTTCAAACATGTCAATGCTTTAACTGTTTTATCTAAATTGTCTCCAGTTAGAAAATATTGATCAAAAAGAAAAATTATGATCAAGGTAGTGATATATGTAACTGGCCTGGAGTATACTCAGCAGCTTTAAAAATTCATATATTCTGCAAAATACTAATTTTAGACATGGCTTATGATGCTTAATATGAGTGTTCGCATTGGGGGCAAAGGACGTAATTCTCAAAATTTTTCAAATAACGTTACAAAGTCATGATATAGTTTGATATTATGATGGAAACATTCTGTGCACTCCCCACTCATTAAGCTGTTGAAGTTTCAGCCTACAAATTACATTAAGTCCTGTGCAATGCTTTCATGACAATGTCAGATGGAAGAGTTCTAAACTCATTAACTTATAGAGGGTGGCATTTGTTTTCACTTTGCCAAATCAAGAAGCAACAAATAAACTCGAAATGTCACTTTTGTGAAAGATTGACCATTGCTTTGACCTACTTAGGTAATTCAGAGATTCTTATGCAAATATTCCTGTGGAACTGTGGATAATATGTTGAGTGCAATGTTAAAAAAAAGAGAGAAAAATCTCCAGAAAAGTTACCATGTCTTAGCTATTAGATACAGTCATTGGCAATATTCAGAAATATTCTGACAGCTTTCACCACAATTTCCTCTTCCTTTGTTTTAAAAAACTCTACTCTAAAGAAAAACATTCAGCTAGGTTATAATTAACGTGGCTGTCAAAAGATATTATATATCATCAACTACTTACTATCCTAAGGTAGACAAAGAGTAGCAGTACTATTGTTCTTTGCCTAATCAGGTCAAAGCAATGGCAACTTTAATTAAGTTCTTTTCAAGGCACTGCTTAAAGCCTATCAGAGTAAACTATATCATATGTTTCTCCTTACATCTTTTATTTTAACCTTATTGAAGGAGGAGAAATTTTTTGATTTGTGAATTGCCAAGCTTCTTCTCATGTACGCCATAAAAACACTCTACATATTTAGCAACCAATGACTAGCAGTTGCTAAACCTACCAGTTCTACCAGAATGTTGAAAGTCTAAGGAGATTATTTTTTATCCTCGATAATATAACAAAGCCATTACAATTTCAAAGCATAAAAGTCTTGAGAATCAGAACTGAATATTTGTGAAAAGGATTTTTTCTACATGATAGTTACTTTCTTGGGTAATGTGGTAGTTTATGGAAGACATGCATTTTCTCATAATGCCAGATAATTGTTTATGAAACAGGTAGGGCTTATTACTGAAAGCATCAGGGTTGCAGGGATATTTATCATTTAAATTGGCTGTAAACATAGAATCTCTTTTTCTCTCTCTTTTTAAGTATGGTACATGACTTTCAACAAATCTAACCGTAACAAATCTATTTTATGTGCAACAAATGTTCTTTTAATTGAGAAAATTAGAGATAATTCTGAATTATTTTTAAATAGATTGACCTCTCAAGTTTTTATACATTCATCCTACAGTTTTTGCTTGGGGGAAAGATTCAGAGTGAAATAAGAAGCTTATCTTAACGCAGATAACTCAGTTCATGAAAATAAATACAAATTATTTTGTCCTTCTTAGCAAATGTTTTGTTTAAAAATGAAGAATATTTGTTCCTACTCTGACTGCTAATTTATTCATTTGACTTATGCTAATTTTCCAGGAAATTATGTTCACCCTTTAAGGAAACATTTCTTTTACATACTGACTTTCACATCATGCCATATGCAGCTTAAGATAATAAGACAAGCAATTACTTTTCTATTTTGACACACTAGTCCAAGAACATTGTGCTGCATTTAATGAAGTAGGCCACTGCTGCCTGTAGGATGTATTCAGGCAGTCCTTGACTTAGGTGGCTTAACTCTCCATTACACACAAATAATCATCCAAGAATGACCAGTGACTTTTGGAAAATCTGCTTTCCTTTCCCACCAGCTTTCTTTCCCTTATTTCTTCTTACCCTTTCTGCAAGACAATGCCTGGAGTGATCTGTGTCCTCTCTTCCAATGCACACTCTTTCTAGAACGTCTGCCTTACCGTTCCATGGGACTTATGAAGGAGATAATGATGTTGGGTCTGAGCTGACTGTCAGCAAGAAAACGTAGGATGAGGTAGACTGCATCCCAGTTAATTTTTCACTGCGTCCCTCAGCAACACCAGAGGTCTCATGCCTTCCAATGACATTGTCCTAACTCCTCAGTACATCAAATTTATGTTGAATATTTATCTTTATAGGAATTCAACAAATCGTTATTAAGCCCAACTAAATCCTACTCCACATCGTATGAAAAATACATCTGGTATAACCTAAAATAAAATAGAAAGAGATGGAGGGGAAAAGAGAGAGAGACAGACAGAGAGATATAACTATATATATATATATATATATATGTACACACACACATACACACACACACACACACACACACACACACACATATATGTATTTCACCTTTAAGGCAAATCTAGTCTTAGAGACAGACACTTCAAAAGATTATAGAGAAATGACTAAGCCATTCTTGAAGTTTCAGTAAGAAGAAAATAACAGTAACTCTCCCCCGACCTGGCAGAGTTGGAAAGATTCAGCGTAAATATTTGTAGTCCACCCCATGCCTTGTCTACCACTCAAAACTCCCAGTTGTCCTGAAGTCGACTCCTCTGTTCAGCATTTTCACTCAGTTCTTTCATTGCCCTAGTCCTACCCTCCTTATGCTCCTTGCCCCATGGAACAAGATCTTTGACACCCAGAATTGCTGTTTTCCCTGCCTGTGAGTGAGGTGAGTGGAAGGAGAAATGGGAAGATACCTCAATTCCTTTGAAGTGCATAAATTGTTTTCCTCGTGCTGACGTTCTACCATGCTCTGTGAACAGTGCTACACTTAGAGCATTTAGGAGGATAAATAGGTTTCTGAGAGCTGGCTTAAAATAATAACCAAGACACATAAATTATTCTTTCAGGCAAAATGCATTTTGAATTTCAAACACCTAAGTTACCTAGTAAACTTTTGATCACTCTATGGCTATAAATCCAGGGATGTTTTTGATGCTTCCAAAGGAAGACAGAAAGTTTACTGAGTTCCTCTGAAACTCAAATGTTTGCTCATCTTTGAGAACACTGTGCCTGACAGAGGAGAATCTTGGAAAGAGGAGCAGGAGCAGCATAAACCCCAGTGTAAGATGTTGTTTCTGTTTGCCCTCCTTCTTGACTTGGAATCCCTCTCTCTTCCCTAGTGTGATATTCTTTTTAAAGTATGATTCATGCCCACTATTGTATACATATATTGGAAGGAGGGATGATTTGTAAAAAACAGAGCGTGACCAAGCAGGACATGACAAGCTTAAGTCCCTGAGCAAGTGGCACTCTTAACATCAGCCGGAATAGCAAAAGGATTTTGACACTATAAGTTTTGAAAAGCAGCAGTTTAAAGTATTGTCTCTCATAATGAAATGTATATTTGGACAGAGATCCCAAGGATCAAAGGCATAAAGTCAAAGGAATGAAGTTTTGTTCCAGGAAAACGGGAGATACTGGGAGGAGACCTGCAGAAACAACTTCTTCTGCAGGTGGGGGAGAATACACTGCCATAATTGACATTGAATGCATTTGCAAAAGTGATCAGGGCTCTGTATACATGAGCCGTATTCACTGATTTTCTCAATAATGATTAATGCATATGAAAATACAGATAAGGCCTGGCACAGTGGCTCATGCCTATAATCCCAGAACTTTGGGAGGTCGAGGTGGATGGATCACCTGTGGTCAGGAGTTCAAGACCAGACTGACCAATATGGTGAAACCCTGTTTCTACTAAAAAGACAAAAATTAGCCAGGTGTGGTGGTGTGTGCCTGTAGTCCCAGATAATTGGGAGGCTGAGAAAAGAGAATTGCTTGAACCCAGGAGGTAGAGGTTACAGTGAGCTGAGACCATGCCACTGTACTCTAGCTTAGGCTACAGAGCAAGATTCCGACTCAAAAAAAAAAAAAAAAAAAAAAAGAAAATACAGTTAAATAAAACAAAACGACTAAGATCTAGTGTTCAGTAACACAGTAGGGTTACTATAGTTAACAGTAATTTGTTGTATATCTCAAAATAACTAAAATAGTACATTTGGAATGTTACTGACGCAAAGAAACAGAATGCTTAATGTGATGAGTATTCAAGTTACCCTGATTTGATGGCTTTCTACTAAGATGCTATGCTTATATCAAACCATCATAGGTACCCTATAAATATGTATAATTGTTATGTATCCATAATAAGCTAATATGGTAAATAAATTAATTAAATCCATCAATCAATATTTGCTAATTACATATGTCTCTAACAGACACCACACTGGGTATGGGAAATGCAGTGGTGAATATGATATGGGCCTAAGCCTGAAGAAACTTACAATCTAGGAAGGAAGAATATGGTGCAATAGAGTGAGAGGTGGAAGCCGCCAAAACAATAGGACAGAGAACTTATAACTCATGTAGGGATTTGGGTGGGATAAAAGAATAAAGGAGTGAGTTCCAGAACACTTTATAAAGGAGAAACCTAGGCTATTTGTCACAGTCAGCTTAAAGCACACCAGAAACACTTTCATTTTACCTGCAATTCATCATGTCAAAGCCCAGCCAATCACTATCATCTTTCTATTTCGACATTCAAGGAAACAGATCTCTTTAATAAATACTGGCAAACTTATGTTTTAAAAATCCATATCATCAGGGAGCCGCCATCTGAGCCATAAGATATGTTCAAGAAATAAGGAACTGTCCCATTTGAAAAGGACAGTTTTACTGAAGTGCCTGAGAGCACTAGCCAACACAGTAAGAATGCCACAGGTCTAGCTGGAAGGTCCTGTTGCCTGCACCCTTTGCAGAGAGGTTTGGTGCCTAAAGTTCTTAGCCATGGAAACATTGGATAGAGTTCAAATGGTTTGTTTCTCCAATAAACCTACTACAAACAGCATTTGCTTCTCTGGCAAGGCAAGTTAAGCAGAGTGGTTTGGTTCTCAGTGGGACAACACACAGCTCTCAAGAGCTTTCACTGGCACATTTTTATTAGCAACAAAAGGCTCCAGCAGCTCCAGCTCATCTTCCCAGAGTAATTTACAAGTTCTTTCACTTGCTTTTTCATCCTTCTCTAAGAACACTCACAAGTTCAAGTTGCTACCCACAGCTCATCCACCACTCTATCTTGGTGGAGAGAGGAGAGAAAATACAACATGAGGAAAATATTTTACTTTTTCTCCTTTGTGTTAAGTAAGTGCTAGGGCTCAATTTTTGCATGACTCCTGAGTCATGGGAATTTGGCTTCATTACACCTCTTCCTATCATGGCTGACTCTGTCCTTGTCCTTCTTCGTCCTCACGATAGCTCTCCTTCACACAAGGAGGCTCACATTTTGTGTTACAACACCCCTATTTGAAACTCTTAACGTACTCTAAGTGTTTTTTCACTTAACAAATATTTATGAAAAACCGAAGTCTGGGTCTTGTGCTTGATGCTTGAGATATAGCAATAAACAAGACAGGATTCCTGTCTTCAGGGTACTCATAGTCCAGCCTAGAAGGGAGACATAACACAAGTGGCTACAGATTATTGAAAAGGGCAATAAGAGAGGATGAAAAAGTTATTATAACTCACCTGAGTGAAGGCTGAAGTTTTTCTCAAGGAAAATGGCAATGAAATTAAAAGGAGAAAGATGAGATGGAAAGAACAGACAAATAAATTAGAAAACAATGTGGAATGAGCACGTGTGGAGAAAGAGAAAATTTCCTTTGCTGAAGAACAAAAAGATATTTGGTTTGACTTGCAAGAAAGAGGTAAGAAGATGAGGTAAGACTGTACTCAGCATGAACCATATCAAGTTCAAGAGACTCTTCTTTTCTTTAGGAATGGGAATAATTGAAGATTTGAAACAAAAAGTGCTAGAATCAGATTCATTTGTCATTTGGAAAAAGTAAAATGCAATGAAATGGAACAAGACTGAAAATGATCATCACAGTAATCTAGCTCAGACGTGATCATGATGATGGGCATTATGAACAGGATGATGAAGAGGGGTTAAGTGGGCAGCTTTGAGAAGTAAATAGCAGTCAAAATATGTAGCACTGGGAACAGACGGAATTCTCCAGAGATGGATTTTTCAATGAAAGTACATAGCTATTCTTTTTTTTTTTTGTAATGGAAATAGGAAAAAAAAGTGTATCATTCACTGAGACACAGAACACAAGAAGAGAAGCAGGTTTGAAGCAGAACACAAAAAATCCCTGTGGATTTTATAACAGTCTATTTTACGTGCTTGTATAAAACATATTACAATCTCAGATACTCCTGTTTCACCTGACCCTGCACTAACCAGTTCTGTGTGGGTTATGACCAAATGCTTCCAAGCACAGCCTGGTAAATCCTTGACTGATGTCTGTACCATGTACACGGCTCCCACCTTGAGGCTTCTCTGTTGACACTGCTGTGGGATACTCCTCAGCACTCACATGTGGTGATCCAAAATACCAGAATGTTAATTCCCTTTGAGCACAACTCTGAGCTGGTGGATAAATGTGCCCACTTTTTTCCCATACCTCCCTCCAATGAGAGGTTTTAAGATATTGTTTAGAAGGCTTACGGGGAGACAATCCCTTTGAGAAAAGCAATCTTTCTCACATAACAGTCATCAACTCACTAGTTCATTATTGTATTGGCTTTCCCTATTTGTAGGCTTTCCTTCACTTGTTCACTTCTGCTCCGCGAAATTACACTTCCTAATACAGAAATAGCATATAAACCTCCTGTCTCTAGCTTTATTTTCTGGGATACAAATTTAAAAAGGCCCTCAGAAGGGGATGTTGGGGTGGGTTATCCCTGTTTTCATGGATACTAGGGTGGCATTATTAGCGGGGAGATGATAACACCTGGCATAGGGTGGCATCACAATTACTAAAGCTTTCACCTGTGCTTAACCTGGATCAATTCAAGTAAATAATGAGGTGTTAGAATGTGTGGCAGCCATGGCTCTAGGAAGACGTGGAGCAGGGATAATTATAAGGAATTGGAGGTGGACTGGCTTATTTTAGCTGCAAAAGAAATCTTGTAAGAGAAAAACGGTAAGTTAAGAACATCTCACAGTCAATTTGGGCAAACTGTGAAAGGGCCCCTTTGCAGATTTTAAGGAGACTCGCATCACCTGAAGCTGCTGATTGTAATGAAAACCCAGACCAGGTTCTTTCTTTAATAGTGTCAGAAATGTGAAAGAGGCTGACCTTGGAACATCAAGTGACTGTGAGAGTAAAATGCCATCATGAGCCGGGAATTGTGAAATCCACAAAACCATATGGTTCAGTGGGCAAAATGGCAATCTATAGTGCAATAAAATTATGTATTTGAGACTGGTTCAGCCAGGTCTAGAAGGCAGAAGTACATGACAAGGTAAAACAGACATCTTGTTGACTGTCTTTATTACACGGATGATCTGCTTCAGCTTATATTTACAACTAGTACTTACCTTGCAATTAATAAAGGTATTAGGTAAGGATTCCTTTCAGTCAACAAGTGGAAGAAAGAACCCGAGTCTGATGCACAGGTAAGTTGCATTTGGTTAAAAGTTGTTGCTAGCCAAAAACGGACAGCTGCTGTATCACAGCCCCATTTATTGGTGACCTTGAAGAGCAGTGCTAATGTGAAATGCAGTGAGCAATATATCCAGTTTGTGTACCTGATTGTCTTATGTTTAGAAATAACCAGATGTAGAATCACCTAACACTTGACCCAAAAGATCCATAAAAAGAGTTTATGCTTGATATTTATGAAATAAATCCAAAAGCAAGGGCTCATTTTATTTTTTGCTCATGATGGTTTCATTTTTCCAGCAAGAGAGATCAAAAGAAGCTATCTAATTGTGAACACTTCTTGGAGAGAAACAACCATCCACTTGGTGACAGGTGGATTATGCCAAACACCTTATGCCCTAGAGGAGACAGAGATTTGTCCTTACTGGAATCAGCATTTATTCCATTTATGTGTTTAACTGTCTTACCCATAGTGCTCCCTCTAGGAACAAAATCTAGAGGCTCATATGTCTTTGCCATCATTTAAAAGGAGATCTTGGGCCTGGTGTGGTGGCTCATGCCTATAATCCTAGCAATCCGGGAGGCTGAGGCGGGTGGATTGCTTGAGGTCCAGGAGTTGGAGACCAGCCTGGACAACATGGCAAAGCCCTGTCTCTACTAAAAGTACAAAAATTAGCCAGGCATGGTGGTGCATGCCTGTAATCCCAGCTACTGGGGAGGCTGAAGCAGGAGAACTGCTTGAACCTGGGAGGCAGAGTTTGCAGCAAGCTGAGATCGCAACACTGCACTCCAGCCTGAGAGACAGAGTGAGACTCCATCTCAAAAAAAAAAAAAAAAAGAGAGAGAGAGAGAGACCTTGTACCAACAAGATGTAGTGAAACAGAATTCAAATATATCACCTGTATATTATTACTGAGTATTATTGTCTTGGTAGCTTATTTGCCTTTGTCAATATCTGCTATGACTTTGTACTTAATATCTCTGAACAACCACTCCAGTTAGCTCTTGGCATCTACAACTCTTATATCCAGTATGATTCCATCTCCTCAGCCTGTGTTTGTGCTTCCTGACATGTCTGACATTCTAATATTGCTTCGTAAGAACTTGCCCTGGGGTTTATTCTAGCTCTGCTACTCTTGAACTATATTTATATTACTATAAGTTAATAATTAAGATTTTTCACATAATTTTTATAAACATGTTAAGTACTCTGCTTCCATTTTTTTTCCCATTTATTTATTTTATTGCATTTTAGGTTTTGGGGTACATGTGAAGAACATGCAAAATTGTTGCATAGGTACACATATGGCAGTGTGATTTGCTGCCTTCCTCCCCATCACTTACATCTGGCATTTCTCCCCTTGCTATCTCTCCCCAGCTCCCCACCCCTCACCGTCCCTGCTTCCATTTTAAAATATACTTTAGTTTCCTCATCTTCTAAATGGAGGTAGTAGTTATTGTATTGTCATGAGGATAAAATCAGATAGTATATATGATTTTCTTAGAAGAAGGCTTGGCATCTATTAAGACGCTGTAAATGTTTTTTATTGTTTGTATGAATATTATACATATGGACTTTGATATGCATATACCAGAATAAGTAAATCAACAATAAACTTCAACTTCAATTCATCTGCTGAAAAGACTGAGAAAGAGTAACCATTAGATAGATAGAAAGATGATAGACAGATAGTCAGATAGATAGATAGATGCATAGCTTTCTATTGAACTGTTATGTACCTTAAATTTAGAACTTCTTAACTTGCTAAATTTTTTCAGTTACCCTATGGAAATGAATTATAATGCATCTGAACATGTGGTAAGATATCAGCTTCAGTATGACTCCTAATCAGATGAAATAACTTCTAGTTTTCCTGCCAAGAAGTGCCTTTACCTTTTTAAGAACACCACTTAATCATTTGAGTACAGGTTTTAGATCACTTTTCTTCCATGTAAGCAGAAGACTTCCAAGTTGAAAAAGGAACTGCAGTATACATGTTTTATGGCTTAACATTATCATACACCAAAAGATATATTTTGCTCTTAACACTTTCTAATTGATAGGTGCATGCAGAAAGGTATTAAATCTTAATATCCCAGAGTATTCTTAAATTTTTCATGCTTTCAAGCTTTTACATATATTATTCCCTCTTAAAATATTTTTAACTCTTTTCTTCAAGACTCATCTCAAATGTCACTTCCCTGTAACCCAAGTTCAAATTAAAGAGTAAAAGCAAAAATCTTTTTAAAAACCTTGTACAATCTTTTTCCAGGTCCAACTTTTGACCCCTCTAGACTTCAACCCCATATACCGTCAGAACTTTATACAAATATCACCTTCTCAGAGTCATTGCCTGGATACCATGAGTTTTAGTTTCCTGTGGCTGCTCTAACAAATCACCACAAACCAGGCAGTTTAAAACAACAGAATTTCATTCCTTAACAGTTCTAGAGGCCAGAAGTCCAAATAAGTTTCACTAGGCCAAATCGAGGTTTTTGGCGGGGTCATACTCCTGCCAGAAGTTCTAGAGGAAAATCGGTTCCTTGCTTCTTTCACCTTCAAGCGGCTGCTGGCATTCCGTAGCTGGTAGTAGGCTCACTCTAATCTTCAAAGCCAACATCTTCAAAAGTTTCTATGCTCTATCTTCTCTTTGCCTTTTCTGTATGTGTCAAATCTTCTGCTGCTTTGCTTTTTTAAGGATACTTAATGAATGCATTTAGGACTCACTCTGCGAACCCAGATAACCTTCCCATCTCAACATCCCTAACTCAATCACACCTGCAAAACAATTTCCATATAAAATAACATTTACAAATACAAGGATTGTTTTAAATTATTTATTTTAAATTCCTTGGAAGGCCACCTGTGCTTGCTGACAATCCACATCCCCCATTTTGCTTTACTCTCCTCCAAATAAATTGCAATTCCTAAAGACAATAACTATACTACATGTTACTCATTAATCTTGTGTTGCTTTTTTCACTACATTAGAATGCAAACTCCAGGAAATCAGAAATTTTTGTTTATTTTAAGCTATTATGGATAAAATATTTATCACTTAATAGTTCCCCAAAAATATTTATTGAAGAAGTAAGGAAGGGTGGAAGGGAGGAATAATCTATGTTATAAAATGTATTCCTTTATTTTTGGTTATAGAAAATAAAATTAGACCCTATAAGTGAATTCTATAGTAGAAAATTTTATACCATTAGAATTTTTTTAAATGCTGTATAACCCTTTTCTGGGAATATTCTCAAGGGATTTATCTGTATAATAATGATTGCTAAAACATTTTTAAATTGCTAAAACTCTTTCAAGTCTGGCTGAGATAATTTGAGTCTATTATACAATGTAAGGCATTCAGCATTCCTAGGGTCATATAATGCTTTTATTCCCCATTAAATATAGATATCAACACTTTGACTTTAGAAGTAAGTGATATTTTAAGTCTGGATTCACCATCTCCACTTGTAAAATGTAGTGATTATACTATTTTTAATAATGCTCGCTGCAAAGAGAGACGAAGACAGAGACAGGGAAGAAGAGGACATTTTCTAAGAATTGACATTTAATTAGTTATTAAATGGTGCCAAGCAAGTTAGAGGTCTACAGCTGGGCTGATGGGAGAAAAAAGAGGCAGGAAGCCCAGAGTCAGGTGTTGGAGCCCAAGCAGGGTAAAAAATGCACTTAGGAAGAATATCTGGTGTCAGATGTCAGAGTTGAGCAGAAGAGCAGCTAGGCACAAGATACCACAACCTGAGGGGAGGGTAAATAGGGTTTCTATATAGGGTAGGGTTGCCCCCACTAACAGTGACAGAGCTTGAATTGAGTGAAAAGAATGTCTAGGTGGGAAGGAAGCCAGTATAGACATCAGAGCACACGTAGGGTGAAGAGAAAATTAGAATATAAAACAAAAACACAATAAACCGAAACTTAATTGGAGAAATAATAGATATAGAAGAAATAAAAAGAAAAATTAGACTATAAAACAAAAACACAACAAATCAAAACTTATAGAAGGCAAAAACAGTGCTCAGAGGGCAATTTATAACTGTAAATGTCTACAGTATATTAAAAAAGAAGAAAATTTCAAGTCATTATATAACCTTTCACCTTATATCAGAAGTGCAATGTTAGTTTACTATTAAAAATATATCAATGTAATATGCTATATTAATAATATAAAGGACAGAAATGACATAACCATCTCAGTAGATGCAGAAAAAGCATTTGATGATATCCAATACCCTTTAATGATAAAAATATTCAACAACCTAGATATGAAAAGAAACATCTTGAACCTGATAAAAGCCATTTATTTTTTTAAGAGCCTCAACTAGCATCATGCTTAAGCATGAAAGACATATTTTCCTCCAAAGGGAAGACATTTCTATTTAGCACTGTGCTAGAAGTAAAAAATAAAGGACATTCAAAATGAAAAAAAAGTAAAACTATATCTATTTGAACATGGGATGACCTTGTATATAGAAAAATCTAAGGAATTTACTATTAGAATTCCTAATAGAAAAAGAAGAAAAAACATCTTTTAGAACTAATAAGCCAGTTCATCCACATAAGTGGACAAAACAACATACAAAAATCACTTTTCTCAATATTTACTAGCAATTAACAATGGAAACGAAACATTTAAAGAAACAATTCTATTTATAATAAAATTTATTAAAAAGAAGTGCAAAACTTATATACTGAAAACCAAAAACATTGTTGAAAACATTATAGAATATCCAAATACATGAAATAACATTCTATGTTAATATTTATGAATTTGAAGACTTAACATTTATCAAAATGCCAACTGTATTTTGTTCAGATATCAGTAAATAATACTGATACTAAAGTTCACATAAAAATAACCAAAATAATTTTGAAAAAAAAAAAGGTGGAGGACTCACTTCCTAACTTCAGATTTGTATAGCTACAATAATCAAGACAAAGTGGAAATATAATAAGATTAACATATTTTCCAGATCATAGATCTAAGTCTCTACTATCTGGAATATACAAGAAATTCGTACAACTCAACAAGAAAAAGATACATGACTCAGTTAAACAGTGGGCAAATTATCAGTATAGGTATTTCCCCAAAACAGATATACTAATAGCCAATAAATGCATGAAAAGATGCTAAACATCATTTTCAATACTGGAGTGCTAATCCAAGTCATAATTTGGTACCACTTAAATTCAGTAGGACAGCTAAAATAAAAAAAGCAGTAAGATGAGTTAGTGGCAAATTTGGATACCCTTATACATTGCTGGTGGGAACATAAAATGGTGTGGCCATTCTGCAAAGCAGCATGGCAGTACCTTAAAGTAATAAACATGCAGCTGCACATACCTAAGAGAAATGGAAACATTGAAATGTACACACAATGAAACGTACATGACTGTTCACAACAGTTTTATTCATAATAGTTTCAAAGTGGAACATAAATATGCATCAACCAATGAACGAATAACAAACTTAGAAATATTCATACAATACCATACAATAGAGGTAGTGTCCTACAGTTAAAAAAAAAAAAAAGAGAGAGAGAGAGAGATACATGTTGTAATATAGACAAGCCTTATAAACATTATGCCAAAGAGAGACATCTGACTCAAAAGATTGTGTACTGTAGATTAAAGTTATGTGAAATGTTTGGAATTGGCAAATTTGTAGAAATAGAAAGTATACTGGTGCTTCTGTAGGGGTGGGTATCAAGAGAATGGGGAACCACTGCTAATGGGTGGAAAATTTATTTTAAGGAAATTGAAAATGTTCTGAAAATAGATTTTGCACCAACTTATGAACATACCAAAAACCGCTTAACTGTACACCTCAAAAAGGTGCTTGTATGGTGAATTAAATATAACTCAATGAAACTGTACACAAAAATAACAATAAAAAAAAGAATTAGCCAGCTGGTATTAATAGGAGCTGGTTATACTTGTAAGATTGTATTGTGAATGTGTTTGGCCAAGGGCCTAAAGCATAAGATTGAATAAAAGGAAGTATATTTATTTGGCATATACCTGGATCATGGAGAAGCTACATGTCAAACGTGTAGATAATTGGACCTAGGTGGCATAATGCATGGACTATGCAATCTTCCTTCATAAAAGGACTCATTTACCTGCAAGGAGGGCTGTTGGCTGACAATCTCTACACAAAGAACTTCAGGATTCATCTCAACCTTGAAGCCCACCCAATGGCTGGTTACAGTATAGGTACAAAAGTTTGTCCATCACTAGCCAACATAGGTCTTCTTTGATGGGAAGTCTTGCCTTTTGACCTCTCAGTTAGGGTGGCCACACTATCCAATGTGCATAATGGCTGCAGATTCTCCTTGTGCAATCTTGCTTCTTTCCTCATTTTCTTTTACAGCTCTCGGTTTTGTATCATATTCTGAAGAACGCCATTGAATTAGCTCCCCCTTAAGTTTCCCCAATAAACTATTTGCACGACTATCTCACCATCTTCTTTCTACAGAAATCAACAGACACATCATACAATTGACCAAACTTGTGTGCAACTATAGTTATATCTGACATATTTCTTTTAAAAACCCCAAATATAAGAGTAAATTATTGTCATAGAAACAATATATACACCAATAAATTTAATTATAAAAATTTTAAAATATTAATATTCAAATCAATTGTTTAATGAACTACTTAATATTACTACATATCATAGCATTGGTTTATTTCACTTTCACTGGTGTCATTGTTATTCTGTTGATGATTCAAAAGAGTTTTTAAATTGCCATAGTTAAATTAGAGTTGAGATGAATACTTGAGATTTCTGACTCTAAACTTGAAGCAGTTCAGTTTTTCCATAGAAACAGTGTTATCTACATTTAATTTTAAACAACAGTAACAAAAGAAATATACTGAAGCAGTCCTATAATATGTAATATCAAAAAGAAATATCTAGATTGTATGTGAACCTGCTATAAGGTTACCTGTTCTCCATCAGGTTATTGCTGTATAGCATTTTTTATTTAAATTTCACAATAAAAATGTAAATTGTTATTTCCCTGATAAAAAGACTGAATGTTATATTCAAGCAAAGTAAGATTTTTTTAAAAAAATGACTTGATTATTCCTCTATTATAAGAGTCAATTGTCAAGCCATTATGTATTTTTTTAGAAATCTGCCACCACAACTTTTTTACTCTCATGATTAAAAGTCAGTCATCCTCACTCTTTATCACATTCATAGCTCAGTCCACAGGACATTGGCAATGGTGCTATGACCACAGACTGTTTCTTGAATCAGAGGTAATGAGCAGGTTCATGTGCCAATTCTTGAACAATGAGTTTGGTTTTCTGGCATTTCTGGAAGAAATTTTCATCTTTGCCATTTTTTTCTGCTCTTGTCTCTCTACAGCATTCACAGAACACAGATTTTGACCATCTGGGGTCCACACATAGAACAGTATGAGACATGATGCACTTGCTGAAAACAGATTTATCTCCTATTTTAGGAATTGTAATAAAAATATGTAACCCATGCTCTTATGGATTGCCCTGGGTCACCAAAAAACAGATATGTTGGATTTCTAATCCCCATATCTGAGAATGTGAGCTACTTTGGAGATAAGGTCTTTATAGGGGTTATCTAGTTAAAATGGAGTCATTAGTGTGGACCCTAATCTAGTATGACTGGTATCCTTATGAATACAGAAAATTTGGACACAGAGACAGACATGTGAAGGAAGATGATGTGAAAACACAGAAGGAACACAATCTACAAATAAAGAAATGCCTGAGGCTACCAGAAGCCAGGAGAAAGATATGGCACAGATTTTCCCTCACAACCCTTAGAAGGAGTCAATTCTGCTAGATAATAAATTTTCATTGTTTATGTCACACAGTTTGTGATACTTTGTGGCTGCAGCTTCAGAAAACTAATGCACAGACTATGTTTAATTCATTGTAGGCCCACCTGGATAATCTAGGGTAATTCTCAATCTGAAAGTATGTAATTATAATTACATCTGCAAAGTCTTTGGCCACATATGGTATCATATTTTAATGTCCCAGGGATTAGAGTCTTTATTCTGCTTACCGTAGTAGGTTATGGTATTTGCTTAATTAATACTACATTTAAAATTGTAAAATAACGTTTAATTCTGAAATTTCAGCATCAATGTACATACTCATAAAGATGTGGAAATTTAGGCATGCATACATTTACCTTAGACTGTCACTTAGAAAATTAAAATTTTATATTATGACAGATTTTATTTTAAATGAAAACTTAATATCTTAGAAAAATTGAGTCCTAATAAAACAAACTGAATGCCTTGCATACTTAATACATTAAAAAAATAATAAACATTCCTTTTATAAATCACTTAGACATAGCTGGCAGCTGATTTTTCAGTTTATTTTCTCACTGGAAATTATAAGGATTGTCATATTGATCAACTTTTAAAAATTTGAATTCTAATAAAAATAATTTACTATTTTATGTTCATTTAAAAAGGAAATTAGTGACATGTTAAATAATTATAGCATTAAAATTGTAATATGGATATGAAAGCAAAAATATGAATAATTGTGAATATTTCAATAACTAAAGTTAATAGCCTATTATTCATATTTCAGGAAATGTTTTTTAGTGCATTAATATTAGCATAAATTTAAAATAGATCTGCCAATTTCTTAAGATATATACTATGTAATATTTATGCCATAAACTTTGGTTTATTGTAGTTCTCCACATAAATATTAATTGAACTACAACTAAATATTATTTCTCTTCAGAAGGTGATTGGTACTGAGGAGATAACATAAGATACTTTATTATATTTATTAAATCAACCTTAGAAAGCACAGCTCTGACTATTTCAGGACTCTGCATACAAATGATCACTCTTTCTTTCACATCCCAAATAATGCAACTGCTATTTTCAGGGCATATTTTGGAAAGTGCATAAATTCAAACTCTCTTTGCCCAACAAAAAATATTCACTACAATTTAAATCAAGGTAAAAATAAGTTGCAAATCCATTTATATCAGTAAGAGAACCTCCATGAAAAAAAATTAATGCCACTTTTATAGTTTTAAAATGTGAAATATATTTTTTTAATCAACTGAGTTTTGGTAATATTTTAAAAGTACTTAGACTATTCAGACTTAAAAGGAGAGATAGACTGCAATACAATAATAGTAGGGTGCATTAACACTCCACTTTCAACATTTGATGGACCATCTAGACAAAAAATTCAACACAGAAACACTGGACTATAGACCAAATAGACCTAACATACATTTGCAAAATAATTCATCCAATGGCGGCAGAACACGCATTCTTCTAAACTGTACCTGAAACATTTTTTAGACTATATTGCATTAGGATACAAAACAAGCCTTAACAAATTTAAGAAGACAGAAATCACATCAAGTATCTTTTACCATAATACTATAACATTAGAAATCACCAATAAGAAAAATTCAGAAAGCATTACAAATATATGGACATTAAACAACATACTCTTCAACAAACAATGGCTCAAAGAGAAATTAAAACTTTTCTAGAAATAAATGAGAATGAAAACACATCAGACCAAATCCCATAAGCCAAAGAAGCGGTTTTAAGAAAAAAGTTTATGTAATAGTAATAAATATGAAAGAATTTTAATAAACAGCCTAATGATTTACACCAAGGAACTAGAAAAATAAGAATAAACTCAAAATTCGTAGAAGAAAGGAAATAATAAAGCACAGAGAAGAAACAAATGAAATAGACAAAAACATTAAAAATAACAAAACAAAGAGTTCTTCAAAAGATAAAACTGACAAGACTTTAGCTAGACAAAATTAAAAAAGAGAGAAGATCCAAAAAAATCAAATTAGAGATGAAAAAGGAGACATTACATCTGATACCACAGAAGATGATATTATAAGACATTACATCTGATACCACAAAAGATCATATTATAAGCATGCCAATACATTTGATAATACAGAAGAAACAGATAACATTTCTGGAAACACACAACCCACTAAGATTAAATTATGACAAACTAGAAAATCCGAATAGACCAATAAGAAGTGAAAATATTGAATTGCTAATAAAAAGTCTTCCATCAAGAAAAGCCCAGGACTTGATGGCTTCACTGTTGACTTCTAGCAATCATTTAAAGATAAATTTTAATATAAATTATCCTCAAACTATTCCAGAAAACTGTAAAGGAGGAATTATTTCTAAACTTATTTTACAAAGCCAACATTGTCCTGATTCAAAAACCAAAGACATAACAACAACAACAAAAAAAGAACTACAAACCAACGTTACTGATGAACAAAAATGAAAAATTTCTCAATTAAATACTAGCAAACTGAATCCAACAGCACATTAAAGAGATCATTCACTATCATTAACTGGTGTTCATCTCGGGGATGTAAGGATGTTTTAAACATATTCCAATCAATAAATGTATACACCACATTAACAGAAAGACAAAAACCACATGATTATCTCAATAGATGTGGGGAAAACAACCAGATAAAATTCAACATCATTTCATGACAAAAATTCTCAACAAACTAAATATACAGTGTATGTTTTTCAGAACAATAAAGGTTATACATAACAAATCTGAGAGATAACATAATACTTAATGGGGATAAGCTGAAATCTTTTGCTTAAGGATCAGGCACATGCTTTTCACCACTTCTCTTAACATAATAATGGAAGTTGTAGCCAGAGCAATTAGGCAAGTGAAAGAAATAAAGTGCATCCAAACTGGAAAACAGGAAGTAAAATTGTCTCTGTTTGCAGATGACATGATCTTATACAGAGGAACCCTAAAGACTCCATCAAGGAGAGGACCCAAGATGGCCGTTTAGGAACAGCTCAGGATTGCAGCTCCCAGTGAAAGCACAGAGGGTGAGTGGACGCCGCATGTTTATTGCCCACAAACTAGGCAATTCCCAGGTGGAAGAGCTCCACAGGTCACCAGCGTGGCTGTTTCGGCCAGCGCGGCTGTGCCTGCCGGTGCCGCTGCTTTGCCCCGCGTGGCTGCTTTGTCGGCGCCCCAGAGCAGTGGTTCTCCATACAAAACACACAGGTCCGGGTCCCCTTTTGGCTGACGATTGGAGCCACGAGAAGTCGCCCATTCGTCTGTTTAAAAAGGGGACTGAGAAGAGAACCAGGACAGTAGATTCCAGGGCAAAAAAAAAAAAAAAGCGCCACAAACCTCAGTGCTGCTTACCAGCACAGTGAGTGGCTGCAGGGGAAACAGACCCTGGCGCCTCTTCAACAGGCGACTGGAACACCAACTTAAAAAAGGCTCTGAGGCAGAGAGCCAGGCGATCAGGCTCGGCTGGTCCCACCCCCACAAAAGAACAGCAACCAGAACCTCTGGATTGAGAGTTTCACAGCAAATGCAGCTGAACCCGGGACAGGCCAGCTCTGTGGAGGAGGGGCATCTGCCATTACCGAGGCAGCCCACGAGACGGAGGTAGTCAGCCAATGCTGAGGCAGCCCGCCGTTGCCACGGCAACCCACCACAGCAGAGAGACTCCGCCTCAATAGAGGCGGGCCACCATCACCAAAGCAGTTCTAACTACACCCATATAAACAGAACTGCAGGGAAGTTCACTCGGCAGCTGGGCGGAGACCACAGCAGCTCAGCAAAGCCCCTACAGGCAGACAATGACTAGGCTGCCTCCTTGCTGGGCAGGGCAGCTCTGACGGTAAAAAAAAAAGAAAAGAAAAAGAGAAGGCAGCAGCATAACCGAAACTCATAAAGCCCTAAATCCCTGGGTCAGAGCACCTGGGAACAAAAAGCAGTTTATGAGTTCTGCTGCAGCAGACCTAAATGTACCTGCCCAGCAGCTCTGAATGAACAACAGAGCACACAGCTCACCATTTGAGCTCCTATAAAGAAGAGACCGTCTCCTCAAGCAGCTCCCTGACCCCTATATATCCAAAAAGGCACCTCATAAAGGAGAGATCAGATTGATACTAGGTGGGTATCCTTCTGGGACAAAGATAGCAGAAGAAGAAAACTGGTGACAGCCCTCACTGTTCAGCAGCTGCTGCAGGTGAAACCCAGGCAAGCAGGGCCTGGAGTGAACCTTAGTAGACCTACAGCAGAGGGGCCAGACTGTCAGAAGGAAAACCAAGAAACAGAAATAACCTCATCATCAACAAACAGAACGTCAATCTGAAAGATTTGAGACCCAACCTGAAAGCCAGCAACTACAAAGTCGACAGGTGGATAAATCCTTAAAGATGGGAAGAAACCAGCGCAAAAAGGATGAAAAAACCCAAAACCAGAACACCTCTCCTCCTACAAGGGATCACAACTCCTCACCAGCAAGGGAACAAGGTTGGAGGGAGAACTAGTGTGATGAAATGACAGAATCAGACTTCAGAAGGTGGGTAGTAAGAAACTTCTGTGAACTTAAAGAACATGGTCTAGCCAAATGCAAAGAAACTAAGAACCTTGAGAAAAGATTTGATGAAATGCTAACGAGAATGGACAAAATAGAGAGGAATATAAGTGAATTGATGGAGCTGAAAAACGCAACACGAGAACTTCG